>NC_134491.1:45878684-46187370 GCF_040206685.1 Ascaphus truei | reverse complement strand
ATCTCTGGAACATCAGAACAAACTGCTCACATTATTGGTACTTCATGAAGAACAACCCTAGTGATGAGGCCTGCAGACACATAATCATTTGTCAATTTTCTTAATTGACTAACAGTTACTCTCCAAAACCGGGGTGGCCAACTCCAGTCCTCAAGGGCCACCAACAGGTCATCGTCGTCATCATGAGCCACTGATTGAGCCACCTGTGCTGAAGCAGGGATATCCTTCAAACCTGACCTGTTGGTGGATCTTGAGGACTGGAGTTGGATACCCTTGCTCTAAGACACGCACCTGCTGTACATAACCTCTGTAACATTGTAGTCATGTCAACTGCTAAGGACAAAAATCAGCGAGATCTGGGTGTTTGGGGTCATTGCCACTCAGTGAGACTCAGAATTTCCGCGAGAGCTGATGTCTCTGGAAAATGTGAATCTAGAAGAATAAAACCATCTACAGAGAGCCACTTTATAGCTTGGCGTTTCTGGGAAGGCTGAAGATTCCACTGTGGTTGGAAAAAGATAGAATAGTAAAAATATGTTTAACATGAGAAATGCAGACAAGTCATTTCCTTCGGCCTTGAAGAGTGCAGTATGTTGTTGGGAAAAGTGTTGGCTCAGCTTATTATCCTTCTAATGTTCACACATACCAGTTTGATTTAGATAAATCTCCTTATATAAACAACATTCCAGATCTACATTGTTCTAATGATAGCTTGGAATGCACTAAACATGCTTACATGTCCTTCAGTTTAATTGATTAAATGTGACTCTTCCGTGGACAGCGTTCGATATCATTATGGAGACATCATGAGCCGTGTTATTTTACCATGTGCTAACAGCCCACATAAAATCAAGAGTTCAAGTGTCCCAGTTCTATCCTGGAAATTAAAAGAAAAATCTTTGGCAGAAACCTTTCTCATCTGGATATAATTGACATCCTTAAATCTTTTATGTTCAACATTTTTCCATCAAAATGCAACTTTTCTGCTTTTCATCTGGCCTCGTGCATCGTTTCCTTTGGAAAAGAGTTTCAAGTGAGTTAAAGACAATAAACTATCTGATGCAAAATGACTTTTTACTGTGTAAATAGTCTGTGTACTGGAATGTGCAGTTAGGCTGCTGGACAAGTAGGTATGCTTAGTAATCAGTAGTGGAGGAGAACACAGGGACGCCTTCCTTAATGTTACTTTTACAGTATGTCTGAAGCACTTATTCCCATGATCTGTCATTTATATTATTTGTTATTTATATGATATGTATTACTACTGTGAAGCGCTATGTACATTTATGGCGCTATATAAATAAAGACATACAATACAATACAATATACTATATAAAACTTTGCTGGGTTATTTGATCTCATTTGCATTTTTTTTATTTGCAATATACGTTTGGTGGATTTTTCTCCAACTTTCCAGAAGGTTTGTAAAACCTACAAAAGTTCTGATCAAACTTTTGGTGGCGCATGGTCTAGCAAAACGGCCCAAATTAGCTGCCCGTGCGGCCTTTTCTTTTTCCAAGTTCGATCGAATTTTGAAAGCAAGCGTATTCTAAAATAATTGAACCAGCAATGCCCATTGACTTTTAGCATTACAAGAACGTGTTGCTGTACATATAATTGAATTGTAAAATGTATATAATGTATACCATTCCCCCCACGACCATTTTTATTTTCTGTAACCTGTTCCCTATTTTGTGTTTTTTTTTCGGGTAGAAATTCATAAAACTTTCAAGAACAGTTTTTTTTAAAAAATCATGTTGCGAACGATTGTATCGAAGCAAATGAAAAAGGGTGACATTTGCAAATTTTGACAATACGCGCAAAGGGCTCGTACATCTCTACTGATGGATGTTTGATGCTTTAATCGTTTTAGGTCAATATAAATAAGATAAATCTACAGCATTAAAAGCCGGAAACTATCAGCGGATTAGAAGCCACGGGCCGTCACAACTGATAATACTTCCCACTTCCTGAGCAGTTGAAGGTATCTGTGTGTCATGTGTAAATCTAACAGCACTTCTGCCCTCCTGGTTCCAAGAGGCCAGAAGAGATAACACACATCACTGCGAAATGCTCAAAGGACTAGATTGGCCATCACTTGAGTCTAGGTGCAAAGTTCACCTTTCCTGTCTTGCCTTCAAATACTTTCAGAGCAAGCTACCCGTCTACCTGAACAAGCTCCTCACCCCTACCACATGCAGCACTTATCATCTGAGATCTGACTCCAAAAGACTGTTCATGGTCTCAAGGTTCAGCAAAGAATCCGGCTGCTCCTCCTTCTCTTACCGTGCACCCCAAAACTGGAGCAACCTACCGGATACTCTCACATCCACCACCAGTTTAAGTTCTTTCAAAACTAAAGCTGTCTCACATTGTAATCTGGTCTGCAACTGTTACATACGCCTATAATATATATTATCTTTAACTGTGCATGCAATGTCTTGTATATAATGTATACCCTGTTCACTTATGTAACTGTAATTGTAACCATGAATTATTTATCATCTTAACGCTATGCCCAGGACATACTTGAAAACAAGGGGTAACTCTCAATATATTACTTCCTGGTAACATATTTTATAAATAAATAAATAACCCTATAGCAGGATAACATGTATATCTGTTTGATGTTTCAGTATAGGGCTGCATGACTGAGGTGTCTCACGTGCAAGGTACAGACTATCCGCCTGTGTCATTTCCTGTATTTTAATGCTTAAAGCAATGCATGCTAGTACCTCAGGAACAGGGCCGTCTTAAAAGCATTGTAGGCCCCCGGGCAAAGCAGTGCACTGGGCCCTGCCCACTCTCCGCTACAAGTCGTAATGTTTCTTCTTCTACCGAGTTAGCGGGAGATTTGAATGTTGAGGCGGGTGATCGGAAAATTAGTGTTAAATTCTGTCTGTGCATAGATTAGCGTGAGGCCCCTATGCTCGTGGAGCCCCCGGGCAACAGCCCAGCGTGCCCATGTGTTAAGACAGCACTGCTCAGGAACTGGCTACATACTGTACCTGCATATTTGGCATGTACAAGGCTCTATGCAGAAATACAATGATATGGTACTAAATGAACAATTTGCCATTGGCCGAACCTAAAATAAATTGCATTATTTTCGCAAGTTTTTATTAAGATGCAAATACTATCAGATAGTAATATACTTAATGATGAATGTGTCCAATTGTACAGATATAATACTTAGAAGCTGGCTCCTGCAAGCGTATCTGACAGTCAATCCATATTGGATTTATACATATTATGCCTGGCACAGGAAGCAAAACCATATGACACACACAATTCCCCACTTACCTTAATCAATATTACACCTATTTCTAAGGTGGCAAACGCCCCCTCATGCTGTGACAAACAAGGCCTGCCTTAATATTAATATTTTCTCCCTTTGTATATATTTCTATAACAATACCGTAGGTTTTTTTGTATAATGCTACCGGTGTACGCAGCACGTAGGAATGTTACACACACAGTCCCTGCCCAGGTGAGCTTACAATCCATGTTTTTGGTGCCTGAAGCACAGGGAGGTAAAGTGACTTGCCCAAGGTCACAAGGAGCCGACACCGGGAATTGAACCAGGCTCCCTGATGCAAACACAAAATCGTTACTCACTGAGCCGCTCCTGCAGAGTAAGCATACTGTCTGTTTAGGCGAGTGATTCGCACTTCCATGTATGCGAGCGCAAGTTGGCAAGTGTCTGTAGTCGGTACACGGAGCTGCTACACGTGGACGCAGCGGGAAAGCCCAGCTTGGGCGGTGTTACCGTTGAGGACCATCCGGAGTAGCGGTGCATGCGGCGGCAGGACCGGCCATTCATTGGAGGAATATCTAATCTCCCAGTGTGGACACTGACCCCAAGAGGGACAATGTACTGTGCCCATTTTCATCTTGTGAGTAGGGGTTCCATTTTTCTACATCCGCAACACAGCCCCCACGTCACAATCCCAGTGTATGTTATAACTAGTTTTAAGTGTGTATTATTTAATCAGTCCATTTCTTTTTGGCTCATCACAAAGGGTCGTGTTGTTTAGTGTTAGTGTTAGTGTTGTGTTAGTGTTAGTGTTGTGTTAGTGTTAGTGTTGTTTAGTGTTAGTGTTAGATTTTATGTTTTATGTGTGTTGGTCTGTAAGTTATTGTATTGTATTGTATGTCTTTATTTATATAGTGCCATTAATGTACATAGCGCTTCACAGTAGTAATACATGTGGTAATCAAATAAATAACAGATAATATAAATAACAGATCATGGGAATAAGTGCTTTAGACATAAACGTAACATTAAGGAAGAGGAGTCCCTGCCCCGAGGAGCTTACAGTCTAATTGGTAGGTAGGGAGAACGTACAGAAGACAGTAGGAGGGAGTTCTGGTAAGTGCGTTTGCAGGGGGCCAAGCTTTATGTATCATGTGTTCAGAATATTCACAGTGCTATTCATATGCTTCTTTAAGCAAGTGTTTCTTAAGGTGGGTCTTAAAGGTGGATAGAGAGGGTGCTAGTCGGGTACTGAGGGGAAGGGCATTCCAGAGGTGTGGGGCAGTCAGTGAAAAAGGTTTAAGGTGGGAGAGGGCTTTAGAAACAAAGGGGGTAGAAAGAAGACATCCTTGAGCAGAACGCAAGAGACGGGATGGTGCATAGCGAGAAATTAGGGCTGAGATGTAAGCAGGGGCAGAAGAGTGTAAAGCTTTAAAAGTGAGGAGAAGAATGGAGTGTGAGATGCGGGATTTGATCGGAATCCAGGAGAGGGATTTCATGAGGGGAGATGCTGAGACAGATCTAGGAAAGAGTAGACTGATTCTGGCAGCAGCATTTAGGATAGATTGTAGGGGAGACAGGTGAGAGGCAGGAAGGCCGGACAGCAGGAGGTTATTGTAATCAAGACGGGAGAGAATGAGGGCCTGAGTCAGAGTTTTAGCAGTCGAGCAACAGAGGAAAGGGCGTATCTTTGTTATATTGCGGAGGAAAAAGCGACAAGTTTTAGAAATTTTTTGAATGTGAGGGGCGAATGTGAGAGAGGAGTCGAGTGTGACCCCTAGGCAGCGTGCTTGGGCTACTGGGTGAATGATCGTAGTTCCAACAGTAATGTGGAATGAGGTAGTAGGGCCAGGTTTGGGAGGAAGTATGAGGAGCTCTGTTTTAGCCATGTTGAGTTTAAGGTGGCGGAGGGCCATCCAGGATGATACAGCAGAGAGACATTCAGAAACTTTGGTTTGTACAGCAGGTGTAAGGTCGGGTGTTGAAAAATATATTTGTGTGTCGTCAGCATAGAGGTGATATTTAAACCCAAAAGATGTTATTAGGTCACCTAGAGAGAGTGTGTACAGAGAAAAGAGAAGAAGTCCCAGGACAGAGCCCTGGGGTACCCCCACAGAGAGATCAATAGAGGAGGAGGAGGTTTTAGCAGAAGAGACACTGAAAGTACGATGGGAGAGGTACGATGATGAGATCCAGGATAGAGCTTTGTTCTGAATACCAAGAGTATGGAGAATATGAAGGAGAAGAGGGTGGTCCACGGTGTCAAATGCTGCAGAGAGGTCAAGTAATATGAGCAGAGTGTAATGACCTCTGTCTTTGGCAGCATGGAGGTCGTCAGTTATTTTAGTGAGGGCTGTTTCCGTGGAGTGAGCAGTGTGGAAGCCAGATTGTAGAGGGTCTAGGAGAGAATAGGTGTTGAGAAAATGGAGCAAACGAGAGAATACAAGACATTCAAGGAGTTTAGAGGCAAAAGGCAGGAGGGAGACAGGTCGATAGTTAGAAAGACAGGTAGGGTCAAGCTTTCTGTTTTTGAGTAATGGTATGACTGTTGCATGTTTGAAGGAGGATGGAAAGGTTCCAGAGCAGAGGGAGGAGTTCAAAATGTGTGTGAGCGTAGGGATTATAGTAGGAGCAAGAGGTTTTAGGAGATGGGAGGGAATGGGGTCAAGAGGGCAAGTGGTAGAGGGAGAAGAGGCGATCAACAGCGACACATCCTCCTCTGAGACAGTGGAAAAAGAGTCAAGGAAGGCAGGAGGAGAGTTAGGAAGAGATGTAGGATGGGAGGAAGAAACAGAGGGGATGTTCTGCCGTATGGATTCCACCTTTTCCTTAAAATAGTCAGCAAAGTCCTTAGCGGAGATGGAGGAAGGAGAGGCAGGTTTGAGTAGAGTATCAAAGACAGAGAACAGTCGGCATGGGTTAGACTTGTGCATGTTGATTAGTGCAGAAAAGTAGGCTTGTTTAGCTTGCGATAGGGCAGAGTTGAAACAGGATAGCATAAATTTGTAGTGAAGGAAGTCTGCGAGAGTGTGAGACTTCCTCCAGAGGCGTTCAGAGGAACGAGTGGAGGAACGCAGCATGCGTGTGTGGGAATTTAGCCAGGATCTAGTTTTAGAAGGGCGAGTGTGGCAGAGAGAAAGCGGTGCATGTAGATCAAGAGAGGAGGACAAGACAGAGTTGTAGTTCCTGACCAGGTTGTCGGGGTCTGTAGCAGAGCTGAGAGAGGAGAGGGAGGAGCGTAAAGTGGACTCAAAGTCAGGTAAGTGAATAGAGCGCAGGTTTCTGCAGAACCGGAGGGTAGATGGAGGTGGAGAAGGGGAGAAGCGAGATAGAGAGAATGAGATGAGATGATGGTCAGAGAGAGGAAAGGGGGAAATGGAGAAATCGAAGAGAGAGAAGTTCTTAGTGAAAACCAGGTCTAAGTAGTGGCCATCCTTGTGGGTACTGGCTGCAGTCCACTGTTGAAGGCCAAAAGAAGAGGTTAGAGAAAGAAAGCGGGAAGCCCAAAGGAGAGAGGGGTGTTACGCTATGCTCACCACGGACAAGGAGGGACCCCGAAACTGAGGTGAGATGGGTAACACACTGCACCCACAGCTACGGGGACATGCCTGGAAAATGGAAAATAGGCGTCTGGAACCGTCTGGGAGTATAAGATAAAGTAAGATACTCGCCAGACGAGAAGGGAGGTTCCAGAAGATAGGTGGTACCGAGAGCCTGTGGTCCAGAGCCGGGAGGTAGGTCGGAATCCGCAAACCGAGGTAAAGGGGTCGGGGAGTCCAGGAGGTCAGGATACAAACCAAGGGTAGAAGACCAGAGCGGATCCAAAGCCAGGCCAGTTCGGTACACAAGGGATCACTAAGGAGACAAAGAGACAGGAACTGAGGCAGGCACGACCGTGGTTAACACAGGTTATACAAAACTATGCTCAGCCAAAGAATGAATGGCTGATCAAGGTATAAGTAGGAGGAAGGACCAATAGGGAGAGGGGGAGTAACGAGGGAGCGACCCCAGGAAAGATAGGGATTGGTAGGGAGAAACTTACCACGGCTGTGCTAGATGTGTAGCTTGTGAGCGGTGCACGCGCATTAGGCGTGTGCGCCACGCGGGAGAGGCGCGCGCGGCCTCAGCTGGGGGCGGGAGCTCCCCCTGAGGGAGGACGTAAAAGTCCTCGGCTGTGTGCGTGCATGCGCGAGATCAGTAGCCGCCACGGGAAGCGGAGGAGAAGGGAGATCCCGCCCGCGGCGGCGAGAAGGCAGAGCTGGAGCGGGGTGAGTAAAGTCGCGGGGGGAACCCCTTTAGAGAGAGGTGTTCCCCCGGACCTTACAAGGGGTCATCAATGTGGCAATTGAAGTCCCCAAGGAGAAGAACAGGGGAGTCTGAGGAGAGAAAGAAAGAGAGCCAGGATTCAAAGTGAGAGAGAAAGGCAGAAGGGGGATGAGTAGAGGTAGGTGGGCGATAGATGACCGCCACATGGACAGGGAGAGGAGAGAAAATCTGGACAGTGTGAGCCTCAAAGGAGGGAAAAGCAAGACATGGAGGAATTGGAAGGGTTAGGTAACGACAGAGAGAGGAGAGCAGGAGCCCCACGCCTCCACCCCTGCCATCAGTGCACGGAGTGTGGGAGAAGGAAAGGCCACCATAGGAGGGGGCAGCTTCCAGAGCAGAGTCAGACTGAGTGAGCCAGGTCTCAGTTATAGCAAATAGGAGCAGAGAGTGAGAGAGAAAAAAGTCATGTACAGAGAGGAACTTGTTAGAAAGGGAGCGAGCATTCCAAAGGGCACAGGAGAAAGGGAGAGAGGATGGAGGGTGGCAGGGGATGGGTATGAGGTTGGAGGGGTTGACACCAGAAGGAGTAGAGGTTGCAATTGGCAGGCAAGGACGAGCGCATGTAGGAATAAGAAAGGGACCAGGATTGGGAGGGATATCCCCAGAAGCAAGGAGGAGAAGCATGGATAGAAAGAGGATGTGTGAGGATGATTTGTAGGGGTGTTTTTTAGTGCAGGGGGTATAGCTGTGTGGTGTCAGAGGACGCAGGTAAGAAAGGAGTTCATGTGAACAGAGAAGTGGTGAAGGAAGGAGAGATGGAGATATATGAATAGAGTTTGAGACATACTGAGGCTTGTTAAAAGAAGTGCATAATTTGAGAAGAAGTGAAGTCACAGCAAATATAAATGGTAAAGGCAGCATCACAGCAGTAATGATGCAGTCTGGTATAGATGATTTCCTCCTTTCCAGCATAGTTCAAATGCAGGAATCAGGGCCTGTTGGGGTGTCCACTTCTTCCTCACTTCTTTTGAACTTCCTTTTAAACTTCCTTTTAAACATCCTTTTAAACTTGAGTTGTTCAGTAGTCATGCCACTTATAATGGGCCACTTGGAATATTGGTTGCAGGTTATGTTTGTTACATCAGCTGTTTTTTATTTTTTATAGATTTTATGGCTTTGTAATTATTCTACAGTTATAGTGTTGTACACTATGATTGGTCTCTGGTTTTTTCTCCACCTGTTGTGAGACAACGATCAAGACTCATCAGAAAACCCCTAGTTCAACAGGACTGGACATTTTGCAGGGTCAGGTTTTTTTCACCAGGTAATTGCTTCTAGGCGCTGGTTTATTTTCTGTTGTTTTATATGTCTGTTTATATACTGTATAGGTATGGAAGGACTTACAGCCCCAAGTTCTTCCTTAAACTCAAAGGACCTCTTCAAATAGCCCTTTTTCCAATCTAAGTCAGAGGTGAGCATCTGCCTCCCCAGGAGGGAACCAATCAGGAGTGAGCCTGGAAAATAATGGTCAGCAACAGCTGTAACCAGCCAACCAACCCCATCCCCTGTCATCTACCCAGCAACCCACTCCTAGCTGGCACCAGACTGATACTCAGAACGCAGTGTCTCGCAGTATAGTACTGATACTCAGAACGCAGTGATGCTCGCAGTATATTACTGATACACAGAACGCAGTGAGGCTCGCAGTATATTACTGTTACTCAGAACGCAGTGAGGCTCGCAGTATATTACTGTTACTCAGAACGCAGTGTGCCTCGAGGGTATATTACTGTTACTCAGAACGCAGTGTCTCGCAGTATAGTACTGTTACTCAGAACGCAGTGTCTCGCAGTATAGTACTGTTACTCAGAACGCAGTGTCTCGCAGTATAGTACTGTTACTCAGAACGCAGTGTCTCGCAGTATATTACTGTTACTCAGAACGCAGTGTCTCGCAGTATAGTACTGTTACTCAGAACGCAGTGTCTCGCAGTATAGTACTGTTACTCAGAACACAGTGTCTCGCAGTATAGTACTGTTACTCAGAACGCAGTGTCTCGCAGTATAGTACTGTTTCTCAGAATGCAGTGTCTCGCAGTATATTACTGTTACTCAGAACGCAGTGTCTCGCAGTATATTATTGTTACTCAGAACGCAGTGTCTCGCAGTATAGTACTATTACTCAGAACGTAGTGTCTCGCAGTATAGTACTGTTACTCAGAACGCAGTGTCTCGCAGTATAGTACTGTTACTCAGAACGCAGTGTCTCGCAGTATATTACTGCTACTCAGAACGCAGTGTCTCGCGGTATATTACTGTTACTCAGAACACAGTGTCTCGCGGTATAGTACTGTTACTCAGAACGCAGTGTCTCGCGGTATAGTACTGTTACTCAGAACGCAGTGTCTCGCGGTATAGTACTGTTACTCAGAACGCAGTGTCTCGCAGTATAGTACTGTTACTCAGAACGCAGTGTCTCGCAGTATAGTACTGTTACTCAGAACGCAGTGTCTCGCAGTATAGTACTGTTACTCAGAACGCAGTGTCTCGCAGTATAGTACTGTTACTCAGAACGCAGTGTCTCGCGGTATAGTACTGTTACTCAGAACGCAGTGTCTCGCAGTATAGTACTGTTACTCAGAACGCAGTGTCTCGCAGTATAGTACTGTTACTCAGAACGCAGTGTCTCGCAGTATAGTACTGTTACTCAGAACGCAGTGTCTCGCAGTATAGTACTGTTACTCAGAACGTAGTGTCTCGCGGTATAGTACTGTTACTCAGAACGCAGTGTCTCGCGGTATAGTACTGTTACTCAGAACGCAGTGTCTCGCAGTATAGTACTGTTACTCAGAACGCAGTGTCTCGCAGTATAGTACTGTTACTCAGAACGCAGTGTCTCGCAGTATAGTACTGTTACTCAGAACGCAGTGTCTCGCAGTATAGTACTGTTACTCAGAACGCAGTGTCTCGCGGTATAGTACTGTTACTCAGAACGCAGTGTCTCGCAGTATATTACTGCTACTGTACATTAGAAAAGACAGAGCAATCCTTGGATACGTGGAACTTTCCTGCACTGCACTGACCTTGCTAATCAATTTCAAATAAGCGGCTAATGCATTTATATAATAAGTTAATCAATCTCGTGCATATTTTACCATTCGAGTTGAATTTAATATCCCAGCATGAAATGAAGTGATATTATTAGCAATGGTTTGAACATGTAGTCGGGGATTTGCTATACGCTCCTGGTGTCCTGGAATATATTGGCAATGAGTTCAGCAGGTCAGGTTATGGCTATGAAGCTTTCACACCCTGCTCTCCTGCAGGTTCAGCCGCGCCTCCCCTGGCAGACCATTAGCGCACACTATGAGGTCAGAGATGTACGGATAGAGGCCTATGTACCAAGCGCTACAAAAATATTTTTTTTTGGCACAAGATTGGCGCTTGTAAATCTCTCTTTATTTGCGGTTCCATGCGCCTATGTACTAACCGGAAAGGCCTTAATCTGCGCCATCAGCGTAAACAGAAATATCGGCAGTAATCGTGGTGATGCCCTCGGCTTCAAAACCGTCAAATGTTATAGAAACTAGAAAGTAACGTCAGGTTTCATGATGCAATGGGAGAAGTAAAGCAGTGTTAAGGGCCTTCACACAGCACCAAAGGGGTTAATTCTATTGTATGGCCAAATGTCTTTCAGAAAAACATATGGTGTTTTTTATTTATGTTTTAAAATAAATCTGTTCTGTACTATTAGATAATAGTTGCCGTTTTTTTTTGTTTGAATGTTTGTTTTTATTCAACTCTTAATGCCATTTTTTATCAGTTTTAATATACTGAGCATCCTGTGATTTCTATAGCAGGTTTATCCCACCTCCCCAGCAGTGCAAGATCTTTGTAACACTTTCCTGTTTGGGATAATTTGTTGCAAATGTTCTCAGCAGTTTGAGCTGCAAACTGTAACAATAGATAATGTTACCTTTCGGAATATATGGGCACATTACAGCTGCTGAGTTACACTGTCTGAAGCGTCCATTATGTTAGGCACACAATCAGGATTTTGACAGATTTATAACAGGAGCACCAAACGATTGCCAGCTTAGCTTAAATGTACAATGATACATTGTAACATGCTTTACATGAACAAATAATATATATATTATTTTTTTTAAAGATGGGAAGTTTTAATGCTGCTTTAAATGTGTCAATCTTCTGCATGGTAGCTGCTGAGTTACACTGACTGAAGAATTGATTGAAACTGAAATGCAGCCATTTAGCGAACCCTGGGAAATAGGATCTTTGCTGATCCATCACGGGAGAACGAATCGATCAGCAGCTTAGGTAATTAGTTTTCAATAAAGATAATCAAAGGCTGCATATATTAAAAAAAAATTAAAATATATATATATATACAGTATATATATATATATATATATATGTATATATATGTATATATATATATATATATATATATATATACTGTATATATATATTTTTTTATTTTTTTTAGAGGTGTGCGGGGGCGGGCGGGCGGGCCTAGGGAGCCATCTCATTGGCCTGAGGCGGAGTGACGGGCCAAAGCTCCAATGCGATTGCCGCTAGGGACAGAGGACAGGCAGACAGGCATACAGTGCTTTCAGAAATATATAGTAATATATACAGTGGTATATACAGTACAGTGGTCGACAAATCACCAAAAAATCTACTCGCCGAACAAAAAAAATCTACTCGCCACCTAGTACCACAAGTGTGCTGCTTGGGCCAATAGGAGCTCGCCACGATGTTAAATCCACTCGCCCGGGGCATGCAAATGTATAGGTTTGTCGAACACTGTGTATATATATATATATGTATATATATATATGTTCGATAAATCTATACATTTGCATGCCCCGGGCGAGTGGATTTAACATCGTGGCGAGCTCCTATTGGCCCAAGCAGCACACTTGTGGTACTAGGTGGCGAGTAAAAATTTTTTGTTCGGCGAGTAGATTTTTTGGTGATTTGTCGACCACTGTATATACCACTGTATATATTACTATATATTTCTGAAAGCACTGTATGCCTGTCTGCCTGTCCTCTGTCCCTAGCGGCAATCGCATTGGAGCTTTGACCCGTCACTCCGCCTCAGGCCAATGAGATGGCTCCCTAGGCCCGCCCGCCCCCGCACACCTCTCATTGGCCTGAGGTGGAGTGACGGGCCAAAGGTCCAAAACACACACACACACACACCACTAACCACCCCCCCCCCCCCCACCACCACCTGGCCCTCCTCAACGGCTGCCCGGCCTTGACCACCCACCCTCGCCCATCCACCCTCTCACCCCTCCGCCCTTCTCGGCGGCTGGCCCGCAACAACGGAACCACCCCCTATCACCACTCTGCGGGACCACACAAAGGTCACCCTCTCTCCCGGCGCTCACCCTCTCCCGGTGTTCACCCTCTCCCCCGGCGCTCACCCTCTCCCCCAGTGCTCCCTCCCACAGACCGCTCCCCCCCCCCCAAGAGCACGCTCTCGCCGCTCTCACCTTAAGGCCTAGAGGCCGCGCCCCCAGCTCACCATCCCCGAGAGCGCTCCTCCGGCTCTCTCAGTCGGGAGCTGGACGGGCCGGCTGCCCACACCACCTCCTCATCTGAGCGTCTCAGCTCCGCCTTGCCGGGGGGAACGGAGACCGCCGAGGAACCCGAGGAAAAGAGGAGCGCGACCCGGTGCGAGGTAAGTAAACGCAAGCGAAGAGATCTTTCAACTCCCCGGCCTGGCCCGTCACCCCCGCCCTTCAACCCCCACCCCCCAACCCAGACCTTCACCCCTCCCCCGGCCCGGCCCTTCACCCCCCCCCGGCCCGGCCCTTCACCACCCCCACGGCCCTTCACCCCCCCCAGCCCTTCACCCACCCCCCCCGGCTCTTCACCCACCCCCCCCCGGCCCTTCACCCAACCCCTCCCCGGCCCTTCACCCACCACCCCCCCACCGGCCCTTCACCCAGCATCCACCCCCCACGGCCCTTCACCCACCCCCCAGCCCTTCACCCCCCCTGGCCCTTCACCCCCCCTGGCCCAGCCCTTCATGCCCCCCCCCCGGCCCTGTCCTTCACCCCCCCCTGGCACTGCCCTTCACCCCCCCCTCGGCCCTGCCCTTCCGCCATTCACCCTCTCCCCCCTCCCTGCCCTTTGCCCCCCTCCCTGCCCTTCGCCCCCTCGCTGCCCTTCGCCACCCTCCCTGCCCTTCCCCGCACCTCCACGCCCCCCACCCCAGGAATCATGGGCAACGCCGGGTTTATCAGCTAGTATATATATATATATATATATATATATATATATATATATATATATATAGTATTTTTTTAATGCCACGGACTGCCTCTTTAAATCAGGGGTAAGACTGTTCTATAGTGAGGTATTATAGAATACAGTGTTTTCCACTTTACAAATTACTTACTAGCCTTTAGGGTGGAGAAATGCAGACAAGACACTAAAATTAAATGACAGCTCCGAGCATTCATCTGCTTTAAGTGCCAGTAACTCCTCCAGTATAGAAATTTTTCATCCAGACCCCCGCTTACTGAATCATTCAGTCGGAAATCCGAAAGAAAATCTAAGAAGATGTTTCTAAGAAACAATAAATGTATTTGGCAGTAAGTTTCCTTATACTTGTGCATATGCAAATTTCAGTAGCATTCCTATTTTGCAATTAAAAAAAGAAACAAAAAAAACCCACCTTTTTTTCTGTTTCTCTAGAAGATTCTCTCCGCTGTGTTAACCTGACCACAGGCTTGGGAGCAACCTGTCCTTGTTTTGCTCGTCCAACCTTTGCTGATGAGGATACAATGTGTAATTCTCTTTATGAGACCCTCATCAGTCCCATAAGGGTTTGCATGGTCCGTCTGGTTCTTTCTCCGCGTATGTCATTTGTTAATGTAATACATTCTTGTTGCACCAGAGGTTTCAGCTACTGTTTCTTAAGTTGGTTCCTGATGTTCTCGACTGAAGCGCACTCGTTCTGTTTAGTACAGATACATTTTGGAGGCAATTCGTTGTTGAATACATTTCTTAATACAGGGTGGGCTAGTCTAACTTGCTATCATTAACAAAATATATTTAACAAATGCGTCCTGGATACTTTTATAGTCTGAGTTGATACTTTTCTGACCTGTTGGATCAAGGGCGGCCAACTCCAGTCCTCAAGAGCCACCAGCAGGTAAGGTTCTAAGGATAGCCCTGCTTCAGCACAGGTGGCTCAATCAGTGGCTCAGTCAAAGACTGATTGAGCCACCTATGCTGAAGCAGGAATATCCTTAAAACCTGACCTGTTGGTGGCCCTTGAGGACTAGATTTGGCCCCCGCTGAGTTGGATAAAGTCCAGTTCACTTACTCTCCCTGTAACCACCCGGCTCCTATCTTAAATCAATACTTTTTGTAAACGGAGTAAAGCGTACAGCATGCTCCAGGATTTCTTGTTCCCACTGGATTGTAGAATAACATCCACAGAGAGGGGAAATCATTCTCATACTCAAGAAAATAGTAAATCTGCTGAATTCAATTAAAAGGTTATACGCTGCTGCGAGGGCGCACAAAGTTTCAGGTGAAAGGTGTAGGGTAAGGTTTCCGTGGTTCCTGTGAGGAATTCGCCTGAACAAAAGCCTGTTTTTATGAAGGGGTTTTATAGTGTGCTGTGACACCGTGAACATTTCACCTATCCTAATCTAGCAGTGCCTCTTGAGAGGAAATATTACCTGCCGTCAACTGCTTGAATGCTTTCCAGGCACATGGTACTGAAGGGGTTAATTAGAGTTCACTAATTTCTTTCTTTGTTGGTTGGTTACACCAGGGGTGGGCAAGTTCAGCTCTCAAGGGCCACCAACAAGTTAGGTTGTCGGGATATCCTTGCTTCAGCACAAGTGGCGCAGTTTTTGACTGAGCTACTGATTGAGCCACCTGTGCTGAAGCAGTGATATCCTGAATACCTCGACCTGCTGATGGTCCTTAAGGACCGGTGTTGCCCACCCCTGGATTACACAGTATATTCACTTTTACATCATGATCAGCACATAACCTAACCCCTTGAATGCTGGAGTTGGAACAGGGTGAATCTTACCGTCGGCTTATTGGCCTTTTGATTGCCCTTGGAATCCAGACAAGTGTCGAACAATGGTCCTTTCCTCTTGCCACATGACCAGCACACTGCTATTTTAATTTCTTCATCCTTCACAAGATGTGAAAGAGTGTTGTTTTCTTCTGAACCCACTCATTCTTCTCCACGTCTCTTTGGGTAATACCCAGCGTAATGCACCGTTCCAGCGGCCTGAAGCTTCTAGGCTGGGCACAGCCCAGGCTCTGCTGCAACTCATTAGCAAGCATCTTTGTAAAAATCTCGTTATGATATAGATATATATAACATCATTGTCATTTATTTTCTGAGAGAGAGAGAGAAAAAATATAATTTTTTATTTATATTTAGAAAATAACAGGTGCCTAGCGCACACAACTGTATTAAATGGAAAATACTTAACTCAATATGGGGTACAGACAGAAGAACAAGGATCCCCAACAAGTCTTGGAAGTATATAGTAAAAAGAATCCGCAGCACTCCCCAATGAAAACGGTGAGTGCTGCGGATCCTTTGTAATATATATCTCTATAGATATAATTGCTACTAATAATAGAATTCCCTGTGTATTGTGGCTGAGCATTTGTTCCGTTTCAGAAAACAAATACATGTCATAGAGATTCGGCGCACGAATGTGAAGACTGTGCTCCCGCTGGAGCCAAGGTGAAGAGAGTCGGTGAATAGCGAAAGAAATTGACGTGGGTGTCAGGAGGTCGCTGCTCCTGGGACAGTCTTCATCGGAAAGATGAGTTGAACATGACACACACACAGACCAGGCATACATATTCTAGATTTAGCCACTGATTGGATACATTATCTTAACTAGATGCAAGGAAAGGCATCCTTAATAGCGCCAGTGATATTGTCTCACCTCTGTGTAATTTAAAAGAGAGAGAAAGGAACTGAGCAGCAGCGTGAGCGTTCTGTATTCAAGGTACTCGGAGATCTGACCTCAGGCAAGATGCTAAATTATGTGACCCTGCGCTGAACAGCCGCATCCCGTAATTACAGAGCAATGACAAGCCCGGCTCCCTGTTACTTTGATACATCTAATTAACCTGCTTTGTAATGTTTCATGAGCCGTTTTGCAGCTCCTGGTTCTGTGCTATTTCCCTGGAGAGTTGGGTATATTTGTGCGATGGACGGCGGCGTGTGCTGGGGAAGGTTTGCTTGTTTATACCCAGGACGCTCTCCCCTCGCCTGTGATTGTACTGCACGGGTGATGGAAAGATGTAGCACAGCACACTGTGAACTGGCTGTTACACTATCCTCTGCTAGTGCCGTGCAGGCCACAGCCATGTCCTCTGGCAGCAAGATAGTTGACATCTCTGCAGCTAATCTAATACTTAACCTCTGATACCACAGGATCTTAGGCCTCGGCGGCGCTGAGGGCGGGCGCGCTCACGCTGGCCGCTCTGAAACACATTGAGGCAATGTGTGTGGCCAGAGTGAGCGCCTGCGCATACTCGGCGCTTAGATGCTTGCAAAGCAAGCAAATTTGATTTTGCCGCTCAAGTGCGTCACGTGAGCGGTTCGCCCGATGAGGGCGAACCAGCTCCGTGATGTTTTGGCCGCGACCCCAGATGAGCGCGCACCTAGCCGGCCACGAATCGCCCGGCCGAGCAGGGCGCCGCGCACTGTACAACAGGGGTGGGGCACTCCAGTCCTCAAGGGCCACCAGGTTTTCAGGATATCCCTGCTTCAGCAGCACAGGTGGTTTGAACTTCATCACCTGTGCTGTAGCAGGGATATCCTGAAAACCTGACCTGTTGTTGGCCCTTGAGGACTGGAGTTCCCCACCCCTGCTCTACATTATGTTGCTGACCACTCTGGGTGTCTGGATGAAGGGGTTTAAAGTATATTGTAGTTTGAAATAAAGAAATCAGGAATCAGATTCACACATACTGTACAATAAGAATCAGCACAGCACTGCACAAAATGTATTGTATGTCTTTATTTGTATAGCGCCATTAATGTACATGGCGCTTCAATCATTTTTAACATTTCAGCTAAGCTATAGCTACTGTATATGTGTGTGTGTATATATATATAATTGTTTGTTCTTGTATATTGCTGCTAGTTTTACGCGCTTTACAGAGACATTTTGCAGGCACAGGTCCCTGTGGAGCTTACAATCTATGTTTTTGGTGCCTGAGGCACAGGGAGATAAAGTGACTTGCCCAAGGTTACAAGGAGCCGACACCGGGAATTGAACCAGGCTCCCCTGCTTCACACTCAGTGCCAGTCAGCGTCTTTACTCGCTGACCCACTCCATCTCCCTACACATACATACATACATACATACATACATACATACATACATACATACATACATACATACATACATACATACATACATACATACATACATACATACATACATACATACATACAGCGAGATATCTCAATGAATAAAACAGGGCTTTCGCTACTACTGACCTGCTATCACTAAAAGTAATTTAAAATGCGTTAGTGTAACATACACTGAAATGTTTGGCTGGCAAACTTGTAATTGGAAAAGCTTTTCCTTCCACGTTGAGTTCCACACGGATGCCTATCAGCCACTTGGCTGTTTACTTTGCATCATAATAATCTGGGTAATTGTTTGGCCAGAGCGAGCTCCAGGTGCCAGGTGAGGATACAGTAATCCAGCATAGCATAGCACGATTGGGCGCCTATTGCCTCACAGTACAGATTTGCACACAATGTGCTTAGCCGTGGATCCAGAAATGGATGCAGGATGAAATAGGTGTTAAGGCACCCACTTCCCCGTCGTCAAAGGGTCTGCAATGTTGTGGTACCCTTTTTTTTTGTTACAGTTACAAATGAATAACACGAGCAGAGGAATATGGTTGTGAAGCCGCCAGTAATCCGGCCCAGATGTGTGTTTGAAGAAAGATTATAGCAGGAGCGGCCAACTCCAGTCCTCAAGGGCCACCTACAGGTACTTATCCCTGGGGCGCGCAAACTGTTTTTTTGCTGCGCCCCATCTGCCTCTTCAACCTTCAGTGGTGCGCCCCCCCCCCCTTATTTCGCGCGGGGTCATGTGATGTCACATCACGTGACCCGCGATGTCATTTGATGTGTGTGACTTCACATGCCCACGCTGCGTCATTTGACGCCGCGTTGCCATGGACACGAGTCCTGACGCCGGCAGAGACAAGGTAAGTTTAGAGTTGTAGGGGCCTCACGCGATCCTTCAGCATTTAATTTAATGCCTTGGGGAAGAGCGCGGTGCCCCTGCAACGCCACGCCCCCCCACCCCCCCCAAAAAAATCTCCCCACTTTGCGCACCGCCACTTTATCTTATTGATTGAAAGTTTGTTGCAAAGTTCAACTCGAACTTCCAAACCAACTTCAAAGTTTGTGCGGAGTACGAACCCGGGAACCCAGCGGCCCTCAGACTTACTCTTTCATACGGTTCTCTCCCCTGGCACTGAAAGGGCCCGAAACAGCAGATTTAACTATCCAGATGAACAATATAGTGCACAGGGAATAAGGAGCCACCTTCTAAACCTTTTATCTGTACAAGTCCCTGCAGTCCCACTGGCCATGTGTGGAAGTTTAGCAACGTGCCAGAGGTCACGGTGGACAAATCAATACTTGAAACAGGATGCTCGCTATTACTAAATCCATGTGTGCGTGGACATGTTTAAATGCTGAAAAATACAAGGATGCAAAAATATTTAAAAAATAAAGCAATTCCCAGTCTTATCATATTTCTGAAAGGTTACTTTGAACAGGCAGGTGCGGCTTCATAAGGGTTAAATGTGAGTGCTCTTTACTTTTTTCCCAGCAGAGCCCCATCCTAAGCCAAATAAGATTGCTGTATATCCAGTTATTAGGTGACAGACCTCATCAGAGTGTGAGTTTAGCATCTGTGGAGGGCATGAAATCTGCTCAATATTGGCAGGACGGATGCAGTATGAAAATGTGATTATTCTTTGGTGTAACTCTGAGAAGACTTGGTTACCGGGATACAGCCAGTGATGGAGCCGCAGGCCATGCACCATCCTGTCCAATCCTCCATATCTATGAAGATCTATATGATTGCTTGGGCGAGTATAAAGTGTGCAGAGAGAGGGAGAGAGAGAGGGAGAGAGAGAGGGGGGGAGAGAGGGAGAGTGAGACAGAGAGAGGGACAGATGGAGAGAGGGAGAGACGGAGAGAGAGGGAGAGACGGAGAGAGAGGGAGAGACGGAGAGAGAGACGGAGGGAGAGACGGAGAGAGGGAGAGACGGAGAGAGAGACGGAGGCACCAAGACATACATGCAAAACTGGGAGAGAATTCGTCCCTGACCCAAAGAGCTAACAATCTAATCAGCATGTGGGGACATCAACAGAAATGTAACACATTAGCGGCCATCTTTAAACAGCCCAGCGATATTAATAAAGCTTATGGGTGTTGTTTCACATATTTTAGCGAATCTCTATGTCCTAACTACTCAGCATCTTATCTACAGGTGGAACGAGAAGGACACACTTAAAGCTTTAAGGATTTGTGCTGTAAATACCAGCGGCTCTGCGATAATGCGCCTCTTTGATTTGGAAGGTGCTTGTGGGAGTCTCAGCTAAGTGGATTGGCGCAGGGTTAAGGGATGTTTGACCTAAAGGTCAGTTGTTTAAATCCAGAAAGAAAGGCAGCCATTCCAAATGATAAATGTTCTGAATTACGTGCAAAGTGACTTGGTGGTCGTACGGCTTTATAAGAGCACTAATAGGCTTACTATGGCAGCTTCAAATGATAGGCCAAAGGTCTAACGGCCAGGAAGCCAATTAACTAATTATTCTTTATGACAGAACCTCCAGGAAGGTTTTTATTTATTTATTTCTATTTTTGCTTAAAGGGGCAGTCCCATTTATCAGATGAAAAAAATATGAATAACAAGTGAAACATTTTTTACAAATTGGCTTCTTTAATAAGATTTAAACACAGTAAACACGTTTTTCTTTTCCAGTATTGCAATTCTCTGTCTTTCCGGTCCATGTGCTGTCCCGAAAACCTCAGAACTTTCCCACTGTAAGAGGAGATTTCACGGATTCACAAAACAGGTCAGCTACCAGGGGGGAATTAAAAGGAAACGAATATATACCTGGGTTACTCCGATTTTATTTATTTTCAGAAATTAGTCGCTGAGATTGAATCCATTCAGCATATCCCTGCCGCCAGTTCCCGAGATCTGGGACACCCGGACAGTTAATCTTATACACTGTATATACCGTCACATCCTAACGGGAGATACAGCTCAGAGAGAAACCTTATTTCCAGATCTCTCCCCTTCACTAGTATAGGGGTCAACAGACTATGGACAGTGAATGGGTTAAAGGTGCCATATACTTAGACCAGGGGTTGCCAACGCCAGTCCTCAAGAGCCACCAACAGGTCAGGTTTAAGGATATCCCTGCTTCAGCACACGTGGCTCAATCAGTGGCACAGTTATTGACTGAGATATCCTTAAATTATGACCTGTTGGTGGCCCTTGAGGACTGGAGTTGCCCACTCCTGCCTTAGTCTGAGGAATATTTACAAACCATCCCTATGAAGGTCATTTAGCAAAATCTCTTGGCTGCAAAACTGGAGCAAAAATGCCCAAGATACTGCACTACATTTATTAAATAAGAAAATCCACTTGGTTTAAATGGAAATGTTTTTTTCTTGATGAATCTGCCTAGGTTTGCCGGTGTCCAGTATTGAAACGGACTGTCCTGTATATGGCCACTCTGTCACGTTAAACATTAGAGCTAATACTGGACATGTATGTGTATACCGGTATTACCTCTTTGGACAAAGTGACCTGACTGACTTGTGGAGCCTCAGGATTTCCCTGAGCAGGAAGAGAGTGGGACTGTTGCTAGGGGGCTGGGCAGCATTCTCCATCCTGATTGGCTGCTGCTGGGCAATGCAGCCAATCAGGAGGAGGTGTAAGGAGCCTGGGGCCAAGGAGATGAGGAAACAGCATGGAGTGGAGAGAGGTGAGGCAGTGTGTGTGCGCGTGTTTGTGCATCCATTTGGTCTGTCCTGTTGGGGATCGCTCGCCATGTATGACTGCAGGTATGTTATTTATAAATTATCTGACTGTTCTGTCATTTTTTCTAAATTTCACTCCACGTATGCACCAATTGGCGCAATTTCATATTCTATTTCGTTGTGGGGACGGAGCGCCCAATCCCCAGACCCCTCCGCAGAATCATTTTTTAATAAATAGAATATGAAATGGTGCGAATTGTTGGCTGCTTGAGTGAAATTTAGAAGAAATGATGTAACGGTCAGATCATTATAACGCCGAATTTTCTCGAGCGTGCCGCATCTTTCACCGTTGTGTCCAGTATTTTTGGAGATGCCACTTGGCCGCCCTAAATCTGACTGATAGTCCCTGATATATTTCACAGCAGATATCCGGACAGTGTGAGAAAGCAACAGAATGCAGTGCGATTCCATTTTTATTTCAGATCAAGCGAAGATGAAATGATTGCCAGCTGAACAGATTCAATGATCTGTTATGATGTTTTTACACCTCCTGCAGATGAAAATCTAAATGGAGAGCAAAGGGAATTTCATTTTTGAAAAGCAAAGTTTTAACGGGTTTGCGAATGCGCCAAAGCTGACATCTTTAAGGCCTTAGCACATCCTGAAGTACCAGTCTGGTTTAGGCCCCAGACAGGAAACTTTTAAACATGCCCCACCTTACTAAATTTGGTGAACAGCAGAGGGCGCTGTTCTTCCCAGAAAATTTCAAACTGGCTTTAAACTGGGAATTGGAAATAATTTGTGACATGAATTATGTAAAACTCTGTAGTATATTTTATGAGGTGACAATGTTTCTGCCTATCCAGGATCGAACTGGTTAATAGCATATTTCCTATTTGACACCATCATGATTCTGTGGAAAGCAGGGGTCGGGGGCAACTCCAGTCCTCAATGGCCGCCAAACAGGTCAGGTTTTCAGGATATCCCTGCTCCAGCACAGGTGGCTCAATCAGTGGCTCAGTCGTTGACTGGCAAACTCCAGTTCCCAAGGACCGCCAACAGGTCAAGTTTTCAGTATATCTCTACTTCAGCACAGGTGGCTCAACCACTGATTGAGCCACCTGTGCTAAAGCAGGGATATCCTGAAAACCTGACCTGTTGATGGCCGTTGAGGACTGGAGTTGTGCACCCCTGGTGTAAAGCATACCATACTATAGCTAACAAGTTTGTGAATGATCTAACCCTTGTGCTGTTACAGAGCATTGCGATTCAATCACAGCCTCACCTGGCCCTCTTAATTTGGGCAACGGAATTTTTCCTAGCTCCTTCCTGTGCTTTCAATTTCCCAACAGAAGAGGTCAAAAAAAATATCCTATATAATTCTCATATCACAAGAAATGAATTACCTCGCCTGTGCAACTTTACATACACTCACTAACATTTTTGTAATGGATTCCCAACTTAGGGTTTCTATAACACGACAATTTGCCGGCTCATGGTGAGTTAGCTCTTCCCGGCAGCGATAAACAGTCCTAACTGAGATCTCGGCAAAAGACTCGACTCTTTCTTCTCGCGCACTACTACGAAGGGCTGTCTAAATGCTACAAATGTCTTGAAATCAGGAAAGAACGAACCAAACGGATTAGTCTGGTGTAACTTAGAGATGTGACTTCTAACTCCATCATTCTAAATAAAGACGCAGCCCGTAATGTACAGGGTGGCACCCGAGATGCATGTTTAAAAATACCAATGCTGTCTTAATATAAACATTGTTAACAAGTGTGCAAGAAAATCACCCGCATGAAATCTACACTTAGTGATTTAAGGTGAGAGTTTTGAAAGCGTTTTAACCACTTCCCACTGCTGATTGCGACGCATTATGCACAGATGTAACCAACATCTGGATGTGTTTAGTAACTGAGCCAAGGTGACAGATCCGATTTATTGTGGATGTTCATGGAAGCATTGAGCAGATACAAAAAAACCAGCAGAGTGACATCTTCTCTAAAGCTTATACACTTGTCCAATCAAGAGAGGTAGGGCCAGATGTGGACCCAAGAAATGGCGTGGATGTAATGGACCTTGAGGTGGGATAATTAGATGCACATTTCTAATGCTAATTATAATGTCAAGAAAACCCTACTAAAACAACAGGTTTGGACAGAAATTAATACTTTAAAATTATTTGTGTATCTGCTTTTTATTTTACAAAGTTATTTTTTTGGGGGGGGGAGGGGAGGGAGCAGGAAATCATTTTGCTCCTGGGAATCTCACTTCCTCTTCTTTAGCATTAAAAAGTGGTCTGTAATCAGGTACATGTACAAGGTAGGAGTGTACAGATGTTTATTTGGATGCTGCACCCATGCATGGAGCTCGATGCTTCGTCTCCACTGTCCTGCTCGGATGCTCACAGCTTATTAGCGCGTTTTTAATGAGAATTCCATAGCGCTTGACCCCAGCAAGGAGCCATTTTTGAAAACTTTGACAAAGAAAAGTCTAATCCCTTTTATTTGAGATATGCTCCTAATTGCTATACCGGAGAGGAACTCACTTTTTCCAAAAAGTTGCAGGCAATGTCTGTTTTATGTCTGCCCTCACTCACCTCTTCCTACTTCCACGGCCTGGCCTGGATTCTTACAGCTCGTAGCTTAAGTAGAAACCAATCATTCAGAACTATATCAAAGGCTCTCTTGAAATCAGACTAAGTCAGAACACATGTACTTCTATTCCCATGTCAGTCTGAGCCTCTTACAATATGACAGATGAACACTGAAGCGGCTTTCACACTTCTGCAGTCGCTATGTTGATAGCTGCACCCCTGTCTGTAACTACCTCTGCCTGGAGTACTATGTTTCCTTCTGCATGTAAAGGGAGAGAGGAGGAAAGTTCGGCTCAGAAAGTCCACGTCACATTGGTTGGGGATCCGAGATGACAGGGAAATGGAGCAGAGGTAGAACACGCTGTGTTGTCATTTTGGGGTTCTAGTGGTTACTGGTGTACCTGTGTAGAGAAGGGAAGCAGGCACACGGGCTTATGCAAAAATATTTTTTATGTGTCACAGAGAAATCCAACGTTTCGGCAGAATCTCTCTTTGATAAAGGCAGTGCGATTCTGCCGAAACGTTGGATTTCTCTGTGGCACATTGAATATCTTTTTGCATAAGCCTGTGTGCCTGCTTCCCTTCTCTACACTGACCTTCCCTGGGATGTCTGGACCTCCCTGGACCCAGTGCACCGGCAGATAAGTACCCCCCTCCAGCACCATATTGCAGTGTGCATGTACTACTCTCCATACTGGTGTACAAACAAGAACTAGGGTGCTAGCTCGAACCAGGGGCACCAAAAGGCGGAGAAAAGGGAGTATATTCACAATGGGTGATACTACTGTAATAGGTAACAGTGGTTTTCTCCAGAAATGAGTCCTATCTGCTCAAACCCCACTCGGATCTGTCCAAGATCCTTAGAACATGTGGAAAAAAGAGAGACAACAGGGGAGCAAAGGACAACAGCCAGAAGGGAATGGCAAGACTGTGTGGTAAACAGTCAAAACTATGATAATACAAATCAGTATAAAAAACAGTATAGTATAGGAGTGCACAGATCTGCACCCAATGGGGAGTAAGGGTGGTGTTGTAGAGCAATAATCAATACGTGCATTACTTACACGGCCATGTGTAAGCGAGAAGAATAGAAATATATCAATTGCAGCTTCCTTCACAGTCTGGGCGGCTGTGTGTAGGGTCAATCAGTGGGACTGGTCTGGGTCAGATGACGTGATGTCAGCTGTACCTCTCTCCCACGTAGTTCTCCCACAATACAATAAAATGTATGTGGCATATTTAAGATAAAAATAAACGCATTTATTGGTAGAAAAACACATATACACTCACATGTAGAAATGTCCTTGTCAGCAAACATAGAAGCCGTGTACACTCCTGCAGTGATGTATCTCTGTCACCGTGTCCAGTAACAGGAGCTGCGTCAAGCTGGAACTGGAGTGACTGCAAGCGACTACGGAAGCCTCCACAGGACAAGAAAGGCTGGCGGTTTGGAGCTACGCGTTTCGCCGTTAACACGTCTTCATACTGGTGTACCTGCTCACTGGACACGGACAGGGAATAAGAAGGAAGATATGAGAAGGAGGACACCTAGCTGGTGAACTATGGCTTTTCACAATTGGGGATTCATTGTAAATATTATTTTTCAGTGGTTTTTAATGGTACCTCTGGAGTGGCATTTAGGCCCATATTTACTAAGTGATGCTGTCAGAACCGCATAGATGCACTCGGTAAACGTGGTCCGTGGTGGAAGATGCCAGGTGATATACAATGCTGCTCTTGAGGTTTGATCTGTGCCTTTGTGCCCCTCTCCCTCTGCAAACCACCTTTAATTATTTGCTCCTTATCAATTTGCCAAAGGGGAGAACGTTTCCTGAATGTCATTCTTAGAGGCTGATTGAATGGGCTTTATTAATAACCTTCACATTTTAAAAGCAACTAAGACAAGGGCGGCCAACTCCAGTCCTCAAGGGCCACCAACAGGTCAGGTTTTAAGGATATCCCTGCTTCAGCACAGGTGGCTCAATCAGTCTCTGCTTCAACACAAGTGGTTCTGTCTTTGACTGAGCAACTGATTGAGCCACCAGTGCTGAAGCAGGGATATCCTTAAAGCCTGACCTGTTGTGGCCCTTGAGGACTGGAGTTGGCCGCCACTGAACTAAACTAAGCAAGTATTAGAAGAATATCCAGACGTGGAAATACTATCACCCAATGCAGTAGGTACTTGCATTGCTGGTCCCTCTGGAAGTGTTTAATGAAACCAGTATAGTATAACGCCTAATTTGGGAAATTACAAACATTCATTCTTTTTTGTGTTTGTTGTGAGTATTATCCTGAGACTGCAAGGGGTTGTCATCTTTAAATATGGAGTTATAGTTTCCACTGCATGAATGCCAATGCGTAACAGCACTGTGTACATGGCGACGCTGG
Organism: Ascaphus truei; assembly: GCF_040206685.1. Classification (NCBI taxonomy): domain Eukaryota; kingdom Metazoa; phylum Chordata; class Amphibia; order Anura; family Ascaphidae; genus Ascaphus; species Ascaphus truei. The sequence continues at coordinate 46,160,790 of NC_134491.1, read as the reverse complement.
AGGTCTCGGGGTAACCCCCTCACATAACCCGACACTCACCTTTACCCAATATACACTCAGGACAACTACATGACGCCAAATGGCCACAGCTTGTATTATTAACATAGCATTAATAGCAGTGTCAGATTGTGCCAATTCCACCCCCACCTTTAATAACCCCCAAGCCCACCAGCCATACCGACCTAGCAGGGAATATATATCATGCCACCTGGCAAACCTGGCGGTTATTACCAGACCGGCCGCCAGTCACAGCTCAGCATCACCTTCTCCCCCTTATTTCCAACTGGGAAACTGGTCTGTTCGTCCGTCATGCAACCTCCACAGTACCCCCAACGCCAGCGTTAACAAACACATCCTAACCAAACCAACCACCCAACACCAACGTCTTAACCAGACACCCCCTCTTTCATACTTTGTACTTCCTCTCTCCGCTCTCATATACCCTCCCCAAGGCTACCCCCATTCCTCTGCTACATCACCTAACTTTTAACCCCTACACTGCCACCATTACTGTCGGGGGTGGGGGGGGTCAACCTCCATCATCATGCCCCCCTTCCTAAAGAGGACAGGGGGATACTTACTGTTTGAAAGTGTAATTCCCTCCAGCAGTGAACAGCAGTTGACAGGTCTATTCCTTTCCGTGCTTGTGGGGAATGCAATTTATTTCTTTCTAACATGTTGGGATGAAGGAGTTAAATTATTGCAAAACTAACCACCAACAGTTATGGTTTCCCAGAGCTGCTGTGTCATTATATTTTACTGTACGGCTCTGCGGTTACTGCCTTGCAAAGTATCCCAATTCCCTCCAACAGACAATGGGTTAAATAAATGCTGCCAACGCCTAATAAGTCATCTGGAAAATCTAACCATTAAGCGTTTCCCACTGCTTATTTATCATGCTTCTCTCTCTAAACAAATGACTGCATTTACTTTGCACTGCAGTGATAATAATCCAATAATAATCTGGGGTTATACATTACATCCCGTTGGAGCGCTAATGCTTGATACAATTGCAAGCTTTGGAGACTCTGGGAGAGAAAATCTGCGATCTGCAAGACAGAATGAAAGGAAAGGGGAGGCAGGATTGTATTATCATTGTTATTAGAGCACAATTAGGATTCAGTAAATGTAGATACACAGTGATACACACACAGCCCTTCCCAAGACCACACAAGGGTAACGTTTCCCAAAAAGGAGGCTTTTAGAGGCAGATCTGGTCACTGGCCAAATCCAAGCCACAGTGAGCTCTGTGTTGGGGTTTTCTCACTACATTTTCCAGAGAGTAATTTTAAAAGGTAGACTACAAATGTGCAGGTGCCCTCGGAGAACTATGCACAACTAAGTAAAAAGTAACATGAATGGAAGTATTTTATTTGGAGGAGGGGGATATGTTGGGTGCAGGATGTCACTTATGACACCGGCTGAAATTCTCCGCTAACTCTGGGTTGTACCAGGGTGGGAATAGCAGAATATTATCCTTCCCTGCTTAGGATTTTTGCACAGCGGTGCAGGGGGGCGGTTACTAAAACCCCCTAACATAAGGTTTCAAACTGGACCCACGGCAGCCGTACAGGTTGATGCTGCTCTGCCTTATTTATTTTCATGCTACCTCAAAAAAATCAATGTCCCATTAACGTAATTGAAAAATGTGAACCGTCAAAACTGGGCTGGATCAACCAGTCTTTCTGACCTGTGTCTTGTTAGCGATCCCAACCTTCCATTGTTTCTGAAATATCCCGAAGAATGGAGAAAAATTAGACTTTTATTTCTGATCGCAATAACCATTGCCGTTTAATGCGCTGTACAGGCCGTCCTCGGTTATTAAACGGAACCGGTCTGGAAGTAGCGTTGGGCAGTGAAGCCATTGCAAAGTGAGTCCCATGTTTATCAGTGGCGGTGAGCGTTGGGTAACGCATTCCGGCGTCGAAAAATGGCGCATTGTAAAGTGTTGGATATGCCATTCGTTGTAAAGTGAAACGTTGGATAACGAGGACCGCCTGTGATGTTTGAGAGAGAGAGGCGGTCCGAACAACCTTTCAGATACACCTGGATGTAGAGATGGGCGAATTGTTTGCCGGATTTGGATCTGCAGTGGATCGGCCGGATCCTTTGCTCTGCGGACTTCAGCGGATCAATTTAAAAAGGGAGATTTCGCGATTTGCGGATCTTAAAAGTATTATTACCGATACATTCCGCGGATTCAGCGATCCGTTGGCGGATTCTTAAGAAGGCTGAATCTGCGGATTGGATTCTACAAATCCGTCCACAGGTTGTATCCAATGGCGGATTTTAATGAAACCGCGGGGATTAAAACCGACCAGATCCGTTTGCGGATTTTGCACCGCGAAACTGATTTTTTTTGGGGGGGGGGGGAATGCGAGAAAATCCGGGAAACGGATTTGGGTGGATTCGCCCTTCTCTACCTGGATGCACGTTTAGCTGTTTACATTTGGAAACATATACTAGCGATGCTCACCTGTGTTATGTAAAAGGAGAGGAGTCAAACTGGGGGGCTTTCCTGTGTTAGGGTTTCAGGCGGCCGCCTCTGCGCGGTTTTCTTTGTTCACAATACAAATTCTCTTTATAGGAGGAGACATTAAAAAGAAATGTCACGGAGAGGAGGTGATGAGGTCAGGGAGATGCAAACTTCAGGGGGCTGTCCTAGTGGCAAGGACGTCTGTCCCCATTCTTTGCAAGTTCTTTTAGTTTTTCTTTATTCAAAAATTCCAAGCTGAATAATAACATCAAAGCAAAGTGTTTGGTTTGAAAAATATGGCAAAGGTGTTACTAGTTTATCTGGTCTGGGTTCGGTCAATGATTTTACAAGGGCGCCAATATTTAATTCCCTGATATAATAGTCTGACTGCTGTATAGCTGTTGTTTATATAAGGACAAAATCCACTAAAAGAGGGGTTCTCAACTCCAGTCCTCAAGACTCCCCAACAGATCAGGTTTTAATTATGTGCCTGCTTCTGCACAGTTAGCTCAATCACTGATTGGGCCCCCTGTGTTGAAGCCGGGACTGATTGGGCTACCTATGCTGAAGCAGGGACTGATTGAGTTACCTGTGCTGAAGCTGGGACTGATTGGGCACCTGTGCTGAAGCAGGGACTGATAGAGCAACCTATGCTGAAGATGGGACTGATTGAGCTACCTGTGCTGAAGCAGGGACTGATTGAGCCATCTATGCGGAAGCAGGGACTGATTGAGCCACCTGTGCTGAAGCCGGGACTGATTGAGCCACCTGTGCTGAAGCCGGGACTGATTGAGCCACCTGTGCTGAAGCAGGGATATCCTGAAAACCTGACCTTTTGGGGAGTCTTGAGGACTGAGTTGAGAACCCCTTGCCTTAAAACATTTCTAACTACCACACTGTGCTGTAATAGGCTCCTCAGTCCTCACTACATGCTCTGTGGCAGTGAAGGTGTTAACACTTTGAGGATAATGTACTTATATGAATGACCAAAATCGACACAGTTTGGAATTTAATTTCTAAATGTTTCTGCCTTCCTGGAAAAGTGCAACCTCTGTTGTCAAACAGTCAGGTGAAAGGAATGAGAACAGGAGCTAATGGACACTCTCATTACCCTTGGCTGGAGCAAATTACACACAAATCTTCTCTGCTTCAGCAAACCCAAGTAATGGTTCTATTAACCACCAGGCCTAATAACAGTGCTCTGCATAGAGGGATGCTCACTCCGGTCAAAGAGACGACTCTCACAAGATGAATGCACTGGCTGTATTATTCTGTACCCAGCCAGCCCGAGCCCTCCATCTCTCGCTGAGGAGGAGAGATTACTCTGCAGTGTTATTTTTTAGAAGGTTGTGTTGTGTGCAATAAGGCAAGGGCTTCATTTTCTAATAAAGACTCTTCTGTAGACAAGAACACGTGAGGCAACCTATTTCTTAACTCCTTCAGTGCTGTATGAGTAGATAAATTCATTGGCCACTCTTCCGGGATTCAAGGGAATTAACATCCACAAGCGTGGTGCAAATGTAATACATGGCAAAGAATAATGTAGACTTAGGAAATCAGAGTATTTCATGCTTGATGTCCTTTTTAACCATTTCCCACTGGAAGGGCCAGCAGTGATTTGTTTTAATTTGATACCCAGTCCAAGGTTTTTATTGCCCCGTTTGAGGATATATATGCTTTTTGCCCATTGATGTCTGCGTTAAATGTAAGAAACAGTTGAGAGGAGCGAATTTTTTAAGCAAATTTGGATCCGCAGTGAATCGGTCGGTTCCTTTGGTCCGCGGATTTCAGCGAATCGATCGCAAAAAGGGCTATTCACAGTTTGCGGATTTGACACCGCGAAACGGATTTTGGGGGTGACATCAGCGAAGATCCGGGGAACGGATTTAGACGTATTCACCGATCTCCAAATGCCGTTTTGCTTCTTTTTTGACCAACATGACAGTATTTTTTGTTTTTTCCTGAGATATTTAGATCACAATTGCTTTTGCTTTTAAACTAAACACACTCAAAAAAGGAGATTTCTATATTTGCAGAAGGTCAGATAAAAAAAAACTACATAAAACATTCATTTTGTCCCAGTAAAAATGTATCAATCTGCAAAATATGCATAATGAAGGCAATGACTGGGCCTCTTGTTATATGAAACAAAGAAATACATTCAGGGTCATCTGGATTTAATATGTCATAACATGATTTATGATCAGCTGATCAACTGATATAGTACCCTGACAACATTATCCACAGATGCTGTGCATCCAAAACATCACTCTTCCCATTAACACCAGTGGCTTCAAAAAGGGGACTAAGAATATACAGAGAATAAAGGACTGTGCATTGAAAGAATAAATTGCATTAGGAGTACAATACCCATAGAGTTACAGCATCAAGGGAAATATGTTCTTTGTCTGGGAAGCATATTCCAGTTTTCCAGCTCTCCTGGGAGTCTTTAACCTGTCAATTCAAGGGCGGCCAAGAGAAATGACCACATCATTGGAGTGTTATGGTAAGCTGAATTGGGAACACAGGAGAAGTCTGTAAGATGTTGGGATCTTTTTCCTTGCTGGACCATACTTGCAATATTACACTTCTAAAGCAATTCACAGAGCACCGGGCAGGCTGTGGGCTCTCTGCTGGCCAGGGGTGGACTGGTGGCAAAGTTCAGTTGAGGGCCAAGTCCCCAGATCAGTAAACATATAGCCACAGGTCCATAAATGTGGAGAATTAGAGCCTCCTTGGTGTTGACAACGCTAAGTTGAAATGCCAACACTTTTGTTGTTACTGAATTAGACTTTGGTTTATTAGATGTTACAAGACTATGGGAATATTTAACCCCTCGTAAGCGTCGTTATTCTGCCCGGGTGAATAGTTTGTATCTACTTCTGACTCTAACATCTCTGCCTTTATAGTGCTGATAGGTAAGGCAGCATTGCTATCTACTTGACTGATGTTATAAGTGGTCCAGCTACTGTAGTACTGCTGCAGTATATTTGATTATAATCTGTATCACATGGATACCTGAAGTAGCTGACTACAGAACAAGTCCTAATTGACCCAACTATCAATATGAGGATCTGTAAAAGACACAACATCTGCAAACCTTGCCATAAAATCAACCATACTAATGAGCTCGGTTTTTGACAAATGCCTTGATTTATAAGGCGAAATATAGAATGTATTAATCCACGTAGTAGCTGAATTGGTGGCACTGCTGTTTAACACATATTTTAACTGGAAACAGAAACATTGATGGTAAATGAGTGTGTTTTAACTACCCTGTGTGCTCATATTTCCTCTTTACTCTTAGGGCCGTTCTATAGTTTGTGCAGCCGTGTGCGCGCTTGAGCCTGTGCGAATGCGCGCGCACGTGCCACACGCTTTTTCTGTGTATGCTTTGAGCGAGTGAGGTACTGTGTGTATGTATGTATATGTGTGTGTGTGTTATAAATAAGTTTTGAAATAAATAAAGAAATACTTTAATAAATTGTTTATTAACATTGTACATATATACACATACACACATACACACACACACACACACACACACACACACACACACACACACACACACACACATACATACATACACACACACACACATATACATAAATTTCAGCGGTGGTAGCGGCACATATTCGTTATTTTCTTCATCTTCCCCCCTGTCGGCCGGTTCCACGCTCCCTGCCGTGTGCGCGCGGCCCTATAATAGAAAGGCTGACTAACCTCAGCCAACTAAAACTGCCACGCACGCACGGCGCAGCAAGCACACACAGCATAGAACAGCTCTTACACGGTACTTGGTCTCTATGTTTTATTCTTCACTTCCTCATACTGCATAGTTGTAAGGATCCGTGAGTCACTCCGCCCTCGACGCGCTCACGGCTTACCTCGGGCTGTGACCGGGTGCTCCGCTTCCTCCGTTCCCTGCTACACATCAGCTGGGCCTTCCACCACCAACCTCCGTACTACACGCACACGCGCATCACGCACACAGGGTAATGCGGAATTTCCAGGCCCCGCCTCCAGGTTGCACCCGCACGGTGATGACATCGGCGCGCAGCGCGCGCACGTGACGCACGCACAATGCACGCATGGACCACATCATCTATCGTCATCTGCAATCCTTCCAACAGCTGTCTCCAGCACCACTTCAGCCAATCACAGCCTGCACTGAGGACGCACCTCTACTTTGTCTGTCCATTCATTGGTTCCTCTCTCATATATATGCTCAGCCGGTCCACTGGCTCATCGGCTGAGCGTAAACCTTTGTTATTTCAAAGTGTTAACTGCTACCCTTGCCTCCACAGTCTTGTCTTGAAATCTTGGTTCCTAGCAACTCTGTTCCTGACCCGGCTATCTCTTGGACTCTTCTATACTCCTGACCCCGACTACCAACGACGATCCACATCTCTCCAACCCCAACCTCGGCAACGTACCACGACTATCCTCATCTCTCCAGTCCTGATCATGGCTAATAGTACCTGAAACGATCCGCACCTCTCCAACACAAGCCTCGGCAAGAATCTTGACCATCCTTACCTCTCCAACCCCGACCCGGCTGCCTCGACCAACCTAAACTCCAGACGCGCCCACGCGGCTGTGGGTGGCGTAATATATCTATCCCCAACTCGGCCCCGCGGTCACCCCTTATTTGTGGTTTGCGCTCTGTTACAATAGTGTAATAATGTGACGGATCATTATTTAATATATCTAGAAATCTTTTTTTTGTATAGTGTTGGTGAAGTAAATAAACTATTTGTGCTTTAACTTCTATTAGTTTTGGTGGTTAATTAGACCGAGATTTACATGGAAAGCCATTGAATCCATCCTTTAGTCCATGCAGTTACACAAGAGAAAACAAACAAATGATCATAAATAGCATATTACTGTAAGTACACGGTAAATACTTTCTGAAATAACACATTTTCTTGGGGTTAAGTAAACTGTATCAATGTAAAGTGTTTGTTGACAGCTTGACAGAGGTGGATGGAGTCTTGTGTCTGGTGGAGGCAAAGTTAGGAGCTGCATCTCCGTGGTGGACCTTAGGGTATTACATAGCTATCCATGTGCACCCTTCACAATGATGGATTAGGTCTTAGCAGATGTCTTGCAGAGAGAGAGAGAGCACAAGAGCCTAGAAGATAGGAGGGATTCTAATAAGTCTGCCCTCATTCTTCCCTTCTGATTGGGCCAGGCAGGTGAAAAGAAAATATCTGCATTAATAAGATCCATCTGTTGCTCTGACATTTGAGAAATAGATTTTTAAAAGGTCATAAAATCTGCAAATATTTAGCAGGAGTTAAAAAAGCAGATCACTCTTGGCTCCATTTCAGTGTATAAAACAAACATTTATGGGTCTATGTATCAAGCTGACTCTAGTAATGTCAGGCTGCACGTTTGTAATGAGCAATACCGATATTGTTGAGCAAGTTTCTAACGTGATGCAACTCTCTAGACTTTATATACTCTGGTGCAGATCTGGAAGTTTGCAAATCTTCATACATACCATTATAGTGATGTTCATACATACCCGATACCCCTTCCATACTCTCCATACTACTGCTCCCCAAATTACATGCCGCTGTGAGCTGAGAAACCTCAGAGAATCGTAGCTTTTAAAACTAATACTGAAGGTGTAATCCTATGTATATAGTCTGAAGCTGCAGGTCCGGCTGTGTTCCACCGGAAATTCCATAGACTTCAATTGGAATTTGAAGCCGAAAACATCCCTGAATGGCTACTTCAGAAAATGTGGAATTAGTCCCTAAGGGGACACATGTACACAATGAATCCTTTAGTATCAATTTAATGTCATATGCCCAGCGCTTATTTATCTTATTGGAATTAATTAATCATTACATTTACTATTAGTTGGCTTGAAGTAGAATGTGCAAGTTACAACCAAGCAAGCTCTCAATGCACCCAAACCATAGCCTTACCATAATGTTCCCACCCGTGCCCACCAGCCAAGCAAACTCTCAATGCATCTAACCCATAGCCTGACCATAATGTTCCCACCCCTGCCCACCAGCCAAGCAAGCTCTCAAAGCAACTAACCCATAACCCGACCATAATGTCACCACCCCTGCCCACCACAAACACATCTTATCAATGATTATGCCCATCACATTAAATGTTCCATATGTAACCACACCACTGTTTTATTAACTAATGTACAGTGCTCTGGATAAGTGCGCGATATAAATCTTGTTATAAATAAATGGTAGGATGCGTGTATGGGTTGGGAGTAGGGCAGATTAAGGCTGGGCACCTCCACTTGTAATTTTAGTGGTTAACATTTTAGGGTTTTTATTCTGGTTTTGCCAAAACTCAATTTGTTTTTGTTTTGTATTTTTCTCACAATTGCTAAATTAGTATAATTAACCATTACTAATTAAGTATAAAATCATAAAAACAATTAGGAAATTAAAATGATATAGCTGAAAGACAAGATATTTTTTATTATATATATATATATATATATCTATATATCTATATATATATATTCTAATAAGTCTGCCCTTCCCTTCTGATTGGGCCAGGCAGGTGAAAAGAAAATATCTGCATTAATAAGATCCATCTGTTGCTCTGACTTTTGAGAAATAGATTTTTAAAAGGTCATAAAATCTGCAAATATTTAGCAGGAGTTAAAAAAGCAATATATATATATGAGGAGATTTCTACACAGTGAGAAGCATAAGGAAATCGGAGACCTGCGTTTGATTTACCTCAGATTAAATTTATTAGTGCTGTAACAAACATCATTGTTATTTCAAATTATTTTCCCAATGTATATCTTCAAGATAAAGATATATTCAAGAGAAATCAGTATGTGCATTCACAAGGAGATTTTTAATGACTTCACCCATCTGTAGCTGGGAAAAAAATGTTCGTCTTTATAGTACCCAATAAAATTCTGAGACGCACTTTGTTTATAAACGACAAGCAGGGTCCTCATAATATCCGATGTCCTATGAAGTTCTACATTTCCTCGAGTCATGTTCTAAGAATCTTGATTATATTGGGAGGATATATTGACAAATAGATGAATTCGATGTACAAAAGATAGTCAGATTAATCACATTCCAATGCAGAGTACCACATTCCGATGCAGAGTACCACATTCCGATGCAGAGTACCACATTCCGATGCAGAGTACCACATTCCGATGCAGAGTACCACATTCCGATGCAGAGTACCACATTCCGATGCAGAGTACCACATTCCGATGCAGAGTATTGCATGCAGAGCATCGCACTCCGATCCAACATTAAGTGCTATTCAAGTGGGGGGCAGTGGACGCCGGTTCAAGGTGCTATACTCTGCATCAGGGCTTGAGGAGACCCAGCAATAGTAATTATGGCAGAGTGGTCAACCCAGTTTATTGCAACAATTGTATTCTCCTAAGTTAATTGGAATATGTAGCTCATCCATGATCTTTGCATACAAAATATATGAATTTAAAGAGAGAAAAATCACAAATGTACAAGATAATAAATGCAAGAAAGTAAAAAAATAAAATATTGCTACTAGTTAATAGGGACATTACTACTAGTTAATAGGGATATTACTACTAGTTAATAGAGATGGATGAAGCCACCCAAATCAGTTTCCAGATTTTCTTGCATTTCCCCTCCAAATTCTGTTTTGCGCGGCAAAATCCACAAACGCATTTGGTCGGTTTTAATCCACGCAGATTCGTCAAAAAACACCATTGGATACAATCTGTGGATGGATTTGTAGAATCCAATTTGTGGATTCAGCATTCCGTGGATGGATTCTTAAGAATCCGTCGACAGATTACTGAATCCGCGGATTGAACTCTCCGAATCCGTCCACAGGTTTCAGAGTGCAATAATAATATAAAAGCCGCAAAACACAAATCACTCTTTTTGAGAGTGATCCGCTGAAGTCCATGGACCAAAAGAACCATCTGATCCACTGCGGATCAAAACCTGCCCCCAAAATGAACCCTAAAACCTTGCCTAAAGTGACCGATTGTTGCTGCTGGAAAAGGATTGTCCCGCGTTCTCTTTTCCCATCCACGATATTTGGAAATATCACCAAGACATCAAAATCAAGCTTTATATTTTCCTCCATCATTTTAACTAGTTTTCTCACTTGCAGCCGGGTCCCAGATCACTAGTTCAGCTTACACATTGTCTTGTATTAAATAGCCGCATTTAATATAAGTTTACTTGAGGGCCGTTGAGGTAGATTTGCATTTCAAGAGCCTGTACAGGACTTCTCAGTCTATTGCTACTGTCAACACCTGTCAACAAAAAAGGTATCACGATTACATTCACCAAATAAGTAAATATGGGAAGGATGTTGGTCCAGGGAGAAATCTGATTGCCATTGCTGGAGTCAGGAAGGAATTTATTTTTCCCCTTATGAGACATCATTGGGTAATGTTTCACTGGGGTTTTTTGTTTACCTATATATTGTAAATACAGATTATAGGATAAATATCTGTCATCTAAATTTAGCATGGGTTGAACTTGATGGACGTATATCTTTTTTCAACCTCATCTACTATGTGACCAGATGTAACTATGTATCCATGTAATTGCAGCAATATAGCTAAGGCACATTTAGGCACACTGTACTGTATCTGGCCCATTTTGCTGGTAGAAATTGCAACCAGGAGACATGGCACGGGAAAAGAAAACAATTTAGTTTTATACAGGTTACAGAAGGTGAACATAACAAATAAATAAGAAAGTTAGGAAGAAGTCTGACATTGCTACTTCAAAGATAAATATTAGGTAGGATACTGGAAGATGACAGGCGAGACATTAATAAAAGCTTTCCCTGCTTTATTAAAGTCTGGAGTGACGTCCTTCAACCAGTAGGCAGACATTCCACAAGAGACGGAAGGGATTGTTAAGGAAAAAGTTTAGAACACATAGGAATGTCTGTGTATCATATGCATATTGGCAGTAGCCAAAATCAAAGGCGGAAACATGAAAGCCGGCAGATTTCATATAAACACAGAGAGAAAGATGTTTTCGATCTGAGCCATGGGGAACTCCAACAAAGAGGTGAAAACAGCACTCCCAATGATGTGTAATATACAGGAAGGACGATGTGTTGCAAATTAGGTTGCTCCAGAGGTCGTTTGCTGCAATTACCTCTCAGGTAAGCCCCCTGTGGGGTACCTTCAAAGGACCCCACATTACTTTACTAAGGAAGACTGTTACTGGGAAGAGGTCAAACAAGTGTCAGATCATCAGAGCGGAAAGGCAAAGAAATAACTACACAAATTTGTTATAAAAATATAATTGATTATGCTGAAATCGATTCCTAAAAGCAATAGGATTAAATAATTATATACTGAATAGGATCCACAATAAATAAATAGATACTTTCCACGACTGTTGCGGTGCAACTAACTAAGGTAATTATCTGCCTGCCAGTATTTTCTACACAAGTATATCCCGTTTGTCATTTAGTGATACGGTAGCCGGTGACAATACAATGTCCCAATCTCTTCCCAACTGCCCAGCGCGTACAATAACCTAATTCTCTTGGCCAGGATTTAGGATTAAGAATTGGGAATTGTTGGAGTTATGTGATCACACTCTTTGTTGTAGAAGCGTTAGGAGAATGGCTTTGTTAACTGGTACCAGCGTACTGCGGCTTGCTACACCATGTATGTAGTATGGCCGCAGTCCAACTAGGCTTAGTTAGGTTGGTATCATGTGACGTGTTACACTGAACATGATCCTTGTTCGTAGACCCACAGGAGCTCACGGACAAGCTTCCCACGGTGTGACAGGGGACACAGCTTCTGTGGATGCCTCCTGCTCCACTAAACTGCATAGTGCTGTTTCCTATGTCATTTTACTTAATAAATGCTCCAATGTGGTTGACTTTGTGTATCTGGGTCTTTTACTTTGTGTCAGTGACTGTTACTATGTGTATCCTATCTAGTTAGTATGTGTTTGTTCTTCTTTGAGTGGGTGGTCTTCCTTTCACACTCTTGCTCTATTAGGGCTGGGACCCGCTGCGCCCGGTGGCGCGGGCGGCCGCGTGAGCGCTACTCGCCATTGCCTTGTAGCCTCACGATCCGGTCCCAGTCCCTCCTCACTGCCAACTGACTACGTACTGTGACGCGTCAGCCAGCAGGGGATACCAGAGAATTGTGTTCCCGTGCGGCGACGTGTCACATGGTACGCGAGTCAGCCAATGGGGAGGAGGGGAGGGAAGGAGCTAGATGGGAGGCGCCTTGGGCGGGGAGCAGGGAAGGAGCTGCAGGTTAAAGTGTGTGTGCGTGTATATGTATGTATGTGTATATGTATATATGTGTGTGTGTGTGTGTGTGTGTGTGTGTGTGTGTGTATGTATGTTTGTGTGTATGTATGTGTGTGGGGGGGTGGACGGCACCACGATTAGATCCCGCCCCCATCCCTCCCACTCCCGCCCCCCTCCCTCCCACTCCGGGCTCCCTACAGACCGCATATCGCGGTCTGTGTCTGTCAGCGCCCCGCCTGTCTGCAGTGCGGGCGCGCTGATTGAGGGAGCGGGGCCTTAGCCTTATTCACATACTCTCTCACTGTTTCACTTTATTTCTTTCCCTGTCATTTAGTCTTTCACTCCCACTTTTCCTATCTCCGACTCTTTCACTCTTCACCATCACCCCCCCCCCCTGCCCACCACGCTGCCTCGCCCCCTCAAGAACAAGACCCCCAGATTTCCTCCAGCAGGTGATTACAAATACAACAAAAAAATGGGACCTGAGCTTTGCCAAACAGTGGGGAATGGAAAGAAGATTTAAAACTCTGACGGCATGTTCTTTATATGCCCACCATTGGATTTTCTGCGGATAATTGCATCATGCACAGTGACAACAATTAAGAAAATGCATGTTGGTCCAACAACCTCTAGGACAGGGAACGGGCCAACTCCAGCTCCAGTCCTCAAGAGCTACCAACAGGTCAGGTTTTCAGGATATCTCTGCTTCAGCACAGGTGGCTCAGTCGAAGATTGAGCCACCTGTGCTGTAGCCAGGACTAGTTGAGACACCTGTGCTGAAGCAGGGTTATCCTGAAAACCGGACCTGTTGGTAGCGCTTGAGGACTGGATTTTTGCTACCCATGCTCCAAATAATTACTCTTGAGAAACCCCATAGGATTTGTGTGTATTTATATCCAAAGCATTTTGAGTGAGCTTAGACACACTCGCTGGTTTACTGCAAATTAACAGAAATGAATATACGATCCACATAGAGAAATCTAATCTTCAACAAGATATTACTTTAAATGCTTTGTTGTAAAATATAAGTCTGTTTGCTAAATAACAAAACCAATAAGAAACCAGCAGGTCCATAACAGCTGTGACTAGATGCTTATTTTGATTCACAAATGTTAAAGGCCCTGAAGATTGTCAAGGTCACATTGCTTTGTACATTGAACACACCGATTTTACAGCTGTTTGCACAAAACCTGCTGATCTACACACAGTAGCACCCAATTAACACCACTTAATAGCTGCTAAATAGCAATGTAATTACTTGTTTCTTCACTGCTGCAAATTCATTTGAGTTGCTAATAGCATATTATTTGCTAATAATTAGCCACACACCCCATTCTGCTGATAACAGATTTCAGAGGGTAGTGCACACACCAGCACTGATTTCCTTAACCCGTTTTCATACTGTACCACGTCTAAACTATTATATTACAACTCTAGAAAGAAGCCACAGAGGTAGCATATTGTTCCGCCAGATAACACAACATTATTCTGGAAGAATAGCACAGAGTTTCCATAGGATTCAATGGCAATGTTAGTGCTGACTATAAGGACATATCCCCCGGCAGAGAACATGGAGAGAATCTGCTGCTAGTTACCTTGCAATGCTCTGCAGAGAGGGGTGTTAGGGGGGCAGAACTGATTTAAAAACGCTGCCAGATTTAACAGAGAAACAAATAAAGCACTGGTTACAATGGGAATGGTTTTTCTTTATACAGCTGCTGTAGGTTTGGTGCTGCAGTTTTGTAGCTGAAAAGACAAATAAAAAAAACCTTTAGGATTATTTTACGGAGGTTTTCCAGGTCTCTGTATCTGAAGCAATGTGTAAAAGTGCAATGCAAGCCAGTGCAGGGAATCACATCTGCACACGCACTGCACATCTGGACAGGTACACCTCAGCACTGCGCATCTGGACAGGTACACCTCAGCACTGCACATCTGGACAGGTACACCTCAGCACTGCACATCTGGACAGGTACACCTCAGCACTGCACATCTGGACAGGTACACCTCAGCACTGCGCATCTGGACAGGTACACCTCAGCACTGCACATCTGGACAGGTACACCTCAGCACTGCACATCTGGACAGGTACACCTCAGCACTGCACATCTGGACAGGTACACCTCAGCACTGCACATCTGGACAGGTACACCTCAGCACTGCACATCTGGACAGGTACACCTCAGCACTGCAACAGAGTAAGCAGAGTGTGGCTAATAAAAACATCCATTGCCCAGGTCCTGGAAATGGTGCTAAGCATTTGCTTTTGTGCCCAGTTGATATGAATGCTAAAGCTCTGGATCTATGCCTCGGTCAGTTCTGGGTCGACCTCTAAATCTGGTATTTAACATTTCCGGCACTTTTTGCCCAAACTAAGAAACTTCTAAATATTTTCAGATATTTCATCTGTTTCTGCCACATCAAACCTGGCGGGCATTGTGATTCGAAGCAACGCGCAGGAAATTGATTGAGAGGGACACAATTTGCTGCATTAAAATGTGTGTGCCTATGTGCTCACTTACCCCACTGATGTTCAGGAGGCAAGACAGGCGCTACAGTAAGTACGGTAATGCATTCTAAAGAACGCAGCCTGCATTGCTGGTACTTCTGGCAGCAGCAGGGTTAATTAAACGCTGAACCACACACGCCGACGTATGTTTCTTAGCGCTGTTTGATGGAGCCATAAATAATCGCGGAGGTATTCCAAATGAAAGTATAACTGGTAGTTTAACGAACCAACTCACATCAGCAGCGAGTGCACACAGGGGGAATTTGTATTAGCATGAAGAGTCTTCAAAGAGAGGCCCTGTCTCCAAGTTCCAGCTTCACGTGTTACATTTTATTGAAGCTGCCAGCTCTCCCACTGCATACGGTTTTCAATGACACACATTGTGCCGTTTAGTGGTCCAAGTCCAGAAAATATACAGACAGGATGGGTTTCTAGTCGGTCCCCTGCCGTGTACATACATTCATACTTTCCTTTTCAAGCCTGACAGTCATCCATCAATCCGCAGCACGCCAGGGAGCTGAGATCAGTGCAGTCAAGGTATTCAATGTGTGGGCCGGGAATTGATACAAGAAGGAAATTGGGAGATGATGATAACACATCTACATGCAAAGGTTGTTTATATTTTTACAATGTCAAACTTAGGCAGGAGAGGAGAAGGATCCTGCAGCGGGGAGAGAGGGATCCTGCAGCGGAGAGAGAGGGATCCTGCAGCGGGGAGAGAGGGATCCTGCAGTGGGGAGAGAGGGATCCTGCAGCGGGGAGATAGGGATCCTGCAGCGGGGAGAGAGGAATCCTGCAGCGGGGAGAGAGGGATCCTGCAGCGGGGAGAGAGGGATCCTGCAGCGGGGAGAGAGGGACGAGATTCTTTGTACCCCATTTAATATCGGAGAGGAAAAATTTAAAACTGATGGAAGTGAGTTTTCTTCAGAAAATGCATTTTTAGTCATGCTAAATTTCACCAAACATTTGTTTTACACTTTTTACAGATATTGTCTGTTATTCAAAATAAAAGCCCTAGTCACAGACCCAAAGTATATATTATATATGAAGTAATAGTATAAAGCTACAAAACGCCATCTTCATTCGAATGTGATTGGTATTCTGTCTCTTGCGTGAGTGACTGATTTGGGAAGTGGTTGTAGAGAACAAGAGGAGTGACGTGACCTCAGGCTCATGTAAGGCCTCTGCACCCCCATAAGTAACCCGGCGACCCCAGCCAGACCCAGAGCACCTTCTCAACCCGCCACATAGTAGTCCATCTTGTTAAAGGCCTTAACCATATTTACAAGAACCAGCCAGCAATCCCCCTCATACAAAGTCCCACTAAGCTACTGCTGTGATGAAAGTGAGAAATGTCCACGTATGATTTATTATTATAATACATATATTGTATTTTTTTGTTGTTGTTGGAAGTAACATCTTACAAAATAACAATTTTAAACACAATCATGGCTGCCAAACCACAGTCACCGCAGTTTTGTAAATAAGCCTTGTGGTATTTGCCTATCACAACCCCAGCCCCAGTGATAAAGCTGCTGTGAGATCCTCCGGCCCTGACCTCCAAAACTGCAGCAGGTTCAAAATATAAAAACTCCCTGTGAACACCTCCGGCTCCCCTCATCCTCAGCCAGTTTCTGCCATCGTTCTTCTTTTGCATACATAGCAGCAATCCCCCTTAAAATAAAAAAAAGGTTTTAACCTTACCTGGGGTTCCGCAGAGATTAGGACTTCTCCAACTTCCGGGGAAAACCCTGGCTCCAGAGATATTCATATATTTTTGTGCTGGTGTTGACAAAAAAATAATACACAGTGGTCATGAGGCCAGTAATAGTCACATTGTCCTCTCCTAGTAATGTCACCATGTTCTGTTGGTCACATAAATTAGCCCTGACCTGGTTTGCTTTTGCCTAGTTCACAAAGAGAAGCCCTGATGAGGAGATTGTCACGCGGAATGCCGAAACAGATGCATCAGCCGTGAGATCGTAGCAGTGCCTACATCAGGGGTACGCAAACTGGGGGCACACGGTTTTCTGGGGGGGGGGTGCGGCTGTTACAGAGGTCCCGCACTCTCCCCCAAAGGCATTTAAATGAAATACTGGAGGGCAGCACAAGGCCTCTGCAGCAGGGGGCGTGGTGGGGCGAGCAGGGGAGGAAACTTTGCGCACCCCTGCTCTGCATCTTAGGAGTTCTCCGGTTTTACTGCCATTTATGATTTTAGATTTTAAACTTATAAAGAGTCTTTTATTGTCTAGTCATTGGTGGCCAACTCCAGTCCTCAAGGGCAACCAACAGGCCAGGTTTTAAGGATATCCTGCTTCAGCACGTGGCTCAATCAGTGGCTCAGTCGTTGACTGCATTACTGTGCTAAAGCAGGGACTGATTGAGCCACTTATGCTGAAGCAGGGATATCCTTAAAACCTGACCTATTGATGGCCCTTGAAGACTGGAGTTGGCCACCCCTAATATACACTATTGTGTGAGGTCTCCATTCCCCCGAGATTACACTTATTGACAAGACCACCTGAGCCACGTTTGCCACAGATTGCGGTATGCCATTTTTCGCTTTGGGAAATGTGAATAGATCAGATACAGCAAATGATCCTGGTACTTCTACCTCATATAAACGTATCACGTTACTGTATGTTGTGCCCTTCCTTGTTTTCTTTTCGGTTTGACACTGCGCCCCTTATCTCAAAGAAACCTTTGGAAATGGCACTGAGCCACCTGTGCTGAAGCAGGGATAGCCTGTAAACCTGACTTGTTGGTAGCTCTTGAGAACTGGAGTCGGCCCCCCTGGTATAGTCAGTGCACTTTATTTAGCGAGTATAGGTGCTCCCTTCATACATTCTTTTTTAAATATATGCCCTGCCGGAGCTATAGAGTCCCTGGACATTGGGGGGCCACGGCTCGGCTTCATCAGACCCCCCAAACCCCCCGGTTAATGTTTGAAAAATAATAATATAATAATTAGGAACAACATGGATCGCTGCTTTAGAACATCATGGACACAATGAATGCCACGTTTCCTCTTTTTCTGAGTTTCCCCGGTAGTGCGTGGGTTAACAGCTTGAATTCTATGTTAAGTGTACAGTACGTAAAAATATCACTTGTGAGCACATTCACATGTCTCAGACAGGTCTGTAACCCTGCTTTTCATCATTATCTCTTAGCATACAGTGCTTGCACTGCAGCCAGGAATTCTGGGAAATGACATGCAAATGAGTGCACTGTCATGTTAAGTGTATTAGAGGTGGTGGGTGGAGGGGGTGATGGCAGATAAAAAGCACCAAGTGTGAGGGGGTTATGACACACTTGGGAAAATCTGGAAAAAAAACAACATAGTACTGTATATAGAATGTTAAAGGGAGCGTTGGATATAGGACACTGGTGAGTTATAAAACATGAACCAGCTGTCTTCAGGCAGGACTTAGGATAGGGGAGAGCAAAGAGGCTCCCAGCTTCCTCCAAAAGACTAGAGATGTGCAGAACTTTACCATGAGGATGCATACAATGCAGAAGGTGCCGTTTGTGATTTGCAAAAAAAGCTGCAGCTAAGTCAGAGTTCGCAAGTGATTGTCCGAACAGGGCCTCCAGCAGAAATCGTGGGGCCCAGGACAAACATTTTAAGCAGCCCCCTCCTCCCCCCCCCCCGTGTCAGCAGTTTTGCAAGCCGCCCAATACATATAAAAATAACCGCAAGCCCCCAAATACATATAAAAATACCCCCAAGCCCCCAATATATATAAAAATACCCCCAAGCCCCCCAACACATATAACAATTCCCCCAAGCCTCCCAATACATATAATACCTCCAAGCCCCCCAATACATATAAAAATACCCCAAAGCCCTCCAGTACATATAAAAATACCCACAATACATTTAAAAATACAGACTTACCTTGGGTAAGGCCAGGCCCGGTGTCTGCGGGGGTCCACTGGCTTGGGGGGGGGGGGGCGGCACTGCACATTTTCCCCGACCTCTAGCCAGGCCCTGCTGACGGTCGCAGCCAGGCCCTGCCGCTGAGCTGCCTATAAGCCTCTTCCTTGCTCTGCACCACGCCGCCGAGCTTCCACTGCCAGCCGGGACCCTCCCAGCCAGTGGGCCCGGGACACCAACCCCGGCAGACCCCCCCTGTTGGCGGCCATGTGGCCGAGCATTAAGTCGGAGTTCACAAGCGGTTGGACAAGCATTAAGTCAGAGTTTGCAAGCGTTTATCAGAGCATTAAGGGGGTTATGCACTAAGCAGTGATAAGTGCTTTTAAGTGAGATAAAAAGCCATTATAGCGTGATGCTGCCTTGTGTGAGATTCACAAAGCAGTGATAAATCTTTTAAGTGAGATAAATGCCTTTATAGCTCGATACTGCGTTCTGTGAGATTCACAAAGCAGTGATAAGTGCTTTTAAGTAGCCATTATAGCAGGTTACTGCACTGTTATCACTGCTTTGTGAATCTCACAGCCAACGGTATCACGCTATAAAGGCATTTATCTCACATAAAAGCACTTATCACTGCTTTGTGCATAGCACCCAGAAAACCCACTTATCACTGCTTAGTGCATGACCCCCTAAGTCGGAGTTCGCAAGCAATTGGCGCCCAAGAGAACCAACGCCAAGCATTGACAATCTGGGTTTAGAGGGAACCCATCTTTTTTAGGCAGAAGTTCATTGTTTCCATCAAGAGAAATGTTCATGGTCATTTAACCCATTTTTTATTTTGTCATCACGTTTTATTCACAATCTCAGGGCAAATGTCAAGTGTGAAGCACTTTTTGTCTGCTTTTCTTGACCTAAAGTTGGAAACTGACATTTTGCTGATGTGTAAAGAGCAGAGAAAATCCTTAACAACGGAAACCAAGGAGCAAAGGAAGACATCAGACCGACAGAGTCACATAGCACAGAGCTGACCTGCTACTCCTTTCCATTAGGGATCAATTTCCAGGGAACTGGGAAAACCCTGGGTCACGTACAGCACCCTGCTAGCACGCGACCTGCATACGGGACAAGGGTTAATACTGACGCTCGCAAGCGCTCACTTTTCACCTCCGCAAAGGTCAGTCAAATGGACAATATCTCCTCTACAGGATCCAGGATCAATACACAACCCGCAAGCTGCCCCACACTTCACCTATGCAAAGTTCTCTCAAATGAGTTGTATCCTCAATCCATCCCAATATACCCCCGCCCCAAACAGCACACAAGTGAGCACGGGACTTAGATTTGCAACCATGGTTAATACACAAGGCTACTCTAGCCACCCCCACCTTTCTCCTCCACAAGGAACCAGTGAGTTAATATTAACCCCTACTCAATTGCAAATCATATCTATCCACTGCCACCACCTGGGGGTATGCAAATAATATAAGATGCTAAATTAATATTTGCCAGGGCCCCAGGTACCTCTTTATTATAGAAAAAACTATGCACTTTAACACACCAAAATCAGTTGTAGCCAAATGTGTCCGAACACTCTAATACTCTCCCCAGAGCGTGGAATAGTTCATCCAGAGCCCAAAGAATTACTTATTAAATGTTTTAATATATATAAAAATACAGTGCTTAGGTTACAGAAAAGGTATTACAAAAAACATATAGTTACAATAAAATGCAGAACAGCTTCTTAAAATAAAAGGGTAAAACAGACAGAAAATCCGAAACTTTACCAAATGCAATAGATTTTCCCAAGAGAGGTCGCTGGATCATAAATATGAGAAATCAAGATTTTAGTCCTTAATTCGTCTCTGTTGAAATCTGATTATTATAATCTCTGCTCAGATTTAAATACAATTATTTCCCATTGAACACAACCTAAACCAGCCCCTATCGTAAATCAGCTGTGAGATTGACAGTTTTACGACAGAGTAAAACACCTCCCATCACATGACATTTAAACTTCTTTTCAATATCTACATTTACTCCTACTTTACAAGTGTAAATATTTACACACATGTGAGACACATCAATACATTCAGGCACTCACCGCGGACGCGACAAGTGTAAATATGACCGTCTTAATCCCCAATCTAAGTGACAAATCAATATCTGTTCCTTATAATCTTTTAAACATACAGTGTGTCAGAACGTGCTCCTCAGTGACACGATTACAGATGTGTTACTTTTATTATGCAGAGGATGTAACATCACCGGATATTCTCATTTTTAATAAAGGCGCTCTGGGTTTGATACATTCTTAGCCACGCCCCCTGAACCTTGCAGAGCCATCTAGAGAATGCCTTTGAAACTTGCTGTAAAACGACCATGTTTATAAAGTTGTCACAGGGGGCATATTTTAGTCCCATGTCTGCCATCCTTATCTCAAGACTATATCAATGCATGCAACCCACCTGGCACCATTAGTGGCTCATTGAAGCCAAGCACCACCTGGAACAAGCCTGGTCTTGTCATAAACCCACTGTAGATTGTATTTTTAACTTCAAGCTGTAGCTCATCAACCCCTTAAGCACCAAATTGATTAAAATACATAATACCTCATGACATTATCATGACATCCCAGTAGAGCTAGCCCTGCTTCGGTGAATCTAATCCAGGGGTGGCCAACTCCTGTCCTCAAGGGCCACCATCAGGCCAGGTATTAGTAATATCCCTGCTTCAGCACAGGTGGCTCTATCAATGGCTCGGTGATATTGACTGAGCCACTGATTGAGTCACCTGTGCTGAAGAAGGGATATCCTTAAAACCTGACCTGTTGGTGGCACTTGAAGACAGGAGTAGGGCCACCCCTAGTCTAAACGGCCCGTCTCAAAGGGCAGGATATCTGTAAATGCAAAGTTACATAGTTACCTAGTTACATAGTAGATGAGGTTGAAAACAGGCATATGTTCATCAAGTTCAACCTACTGTATGCTAAATTTTGACGACAGACATTTATCCTATATCTGTACTTACAGTGTATTGATCCACAAGAAGGCACACACAAAAAACCCAGTGAAATATCATCTAATGATGTCTAAGGGGAGGATTTAAATTCCTTCCTGACTCCAAATAATGGCAACCAAATTACTCCCTGGATCAACATCCTTCCCATGTCTACTTATTTGGTATATCCCTGTATACCTTTCCTTTCTAAAAAGATGGCCCAACCTTTTTTTGAAAATAATTATTGTATCTGCCATCACAGTCTCCATGGGTAATACATCCCACACTGTAGCTGCCCTTACTGCGACGAAACCCAATTACAAAAGGAGTATTTTCTTTAAATAGAATGCATAAAGATGATCACTGACCTTTGTTGAATTCTTATATGGAATGTTCCACATTTTTGTTGATTGATCCAATACATTTTCTCACTGTGGAATTAAGGCAGAATTGTCACGATTTTCCTGCCTTTATATTCTGTAGAAGAGGCTAAGATGATGTACTTGGATCACCATCTGAGAGACTGTAATTAAGCAGTTTTAAAAAAGGATGTTGACTTGACCACTTAGCCATTTAATGAACCCATTGTAATTCTCCTTCAAGACTGTGTGGCTTGAATTAGGAAAGTATTTTGTGTCATATATCTAGAATCTACACATTATCTAACAGTCAGATCTGAATGACTGCCACATACATACATTGTATCATGCAAATTTCTCTATCCTTATGGGGCCTGTTGGCACATGAATACCCTGGCACACCTGCAATCTGATTAGAGTCTATTAAAATGGGCACTTAATGATCAACCTCCGACCCTTAAAAAAAAGCTTGTGCTCAGGGGACAGTTACAATACTCATAAGAGCCCAATTTACTGATGAGCATTATTAGCATCATTCAATCAAGCACAGACAGGCAGGATCTCCGTACAGTAATGATTAAGCACTGGGACAGGGGGTTACACAAAAAACTCTTGCCCTGATTACTAAGGGCTGTTCTATACAGGATGCGGCCGCGCGTTCCTATGCGAACGCGCGTGCACGTTCCGCATGCTTTACGTGTATATATAGCCGGGAGCTGCAGGTAAGTGTATATGCGTGTATGTGCGTGTATGTGCGTGTATATGTTGTGTGAGTGTAAGTGTAAGGGGAGTGAGTGTAAGTAAGATTTTTTTTAAATTAAAAAAAAGTTTAATACATTTTTTTTTGTGTGTGCAATTATTTACCCCCCCCCCACACACACACACACACACACACACACACACATGCATACAAACACGCATACTCGCATACATGCATACATACATACACACATACACACCAATACATACATTTGAGCGCAGGCAGCGGCGCGAAAAGATGAATTTCTTCATCTTTGCCGCTGTCTGTCGGCTCCCCTCTCCCTGCCGTGCGCGCGCGCGGCACTTCTATAGACTAAAAATCCGCGCGCACGCACGACATAGCACGCGCCCGGCACTATAGAACGTGCCTAAGTAACATTACTTTCTGAGTACAGAACATGAAAAAAAATAAAATGATATTTGTTCAATGTATCAGTCAAAAAATATTCAGCAAGGCCCCTAAATCAGGGATTCTCAACTCCAGTCCTCAAGACCCCCCCGACAGGTCAGGTTTACAGGACTTCCCTGCTTCAGCACAGGTTGCTCAATCAGTGGCATAGTCGTTGACTGAGCCACCTGTTCTGAAGCAGGGATATCCTTATAACCTGACCTGCTAGGGGGTCTTGAGGACTGGAGTTGAATACGCCTGCCCTAAGCCAAAAAACTTGACCAAATGACCATTGGTGTACAAAATATTTAATGTACAAATATTAACATCAAGCATAATGTGCAAACCCCTAGAGGTGAAGGGTTCAATCATCCGCCTGTTGGAGGGTTCAACATCAGGTAATGAAGGAATGGCTCAGAGAGTAAAAGGTACTGACTGAAGCCTGGTTCAAATCCTGGTGTCAGCGCACCGTGACCTTGGGCAAGTCACTTTACCTCCCCGAGCCTCAGGCATAACCATTAGATTGTAAGCTCTATGGGGCAGGCATTCATTGTGCCTGCAAAATGTGTACCGTGCTGCTTTAATTCAAATTGTGGGCCCCTCCATCACTGGAGAGTTCAATATCCCATTGACATTGTACAATATTTATTTATTTATAAAATGTGTTACCAGGAAGTAATACACTGAGAGTTACCTCTCGTGTTCACGTACGTCCTGGGCACAGAGTTATAATGACAGATACCTGTTACATTAAATGAACAGAGGCAATACATTCAATTCACATACATTTCATGGACAGTTAGAGATATGATTATGGGCGTATTGAAGATTCAATTTGTGTTAGCAGAGGTATGATAGGCCTGCAATGCGTTAGAAGGGGCCCTGTCCCAAGGGGCTTACAATCTATATGGCCGGGTAAGTTGAAACATTGGGTACAGGGGATGAGAGGGTGAGTTTCAGATTGCAATAGATCAGCTTTAACATTACCAAACATCTGCAAACGGCAGCAAATGGCTCACACCCTTTGGCTACGCCAGGCCTGCACAACACATGGCCCACGAGACGCATGCAGCCAACGATGGCTTTGCCCGCTTTCCCCCTACTCCCGAGGCTACTCCCCTCCCCTGAGCCCGCTCTCACGAGTCTCAGAGGAGGACGGTGGGGTAGGAGTCTGCTGCTAAAGAGCGTGCATGCGCTTCTTCCCTCTTGTGCAGTCTGCCTGCTCTGCTCAGTATGCTGCCTGCCTCCGCCGTCTCAACCGATGATATGGTGATGTGAGATGCAGGGGGAGGGGGGGGGGGGGGTGATGTGAGATGCAGGGGGAGGGGGGGTGATGTGAGATGCAGGGGGGGGGGGGTGATGTGAGATGCAGGGGGGTGATGTAAGATACAGGGGTAGATGATGTAAGATGCAGGGGGGGGTGATGTGAGATGCAGTGGGGGAGAGTAATGTGAGATGCAGTGGGGGAGAGTAATGTGAGATGCAGGGGGGGAGAGTAATGTGAGATGCAGAGGGAGAGAGTAATGTGAGATGCAGTGGGGGAGAGTAATGTGAGATGCAGGGGGGAAGAGTAATGTGAGATGCAGTGGGGGTGGGTGATGTGAGAGGCAGTGGGGGAGAGTAATGTGAGATGCAGGGGGTAAGAGTGATGTGAGATGCAGGGGGGAGATTTAGGGGGTGTAGGAGGAGGGTGATGTTAGATGCATGGGGAGGGTGATGTTAGATGCAGGGGGATGTGTGTGGTGTGCAGGGGATATTGTGTGTGATATGGAGGGGGAGTATTATGTGTGTGGGTGAGGGGGATAGTTGGGGGTGTGAGAGAGTCTTGCAAAGGCCGCTAACACTGGGGGTGGGACAATGGAAACTGTTGTCCTGAGTCCCAGGAAAGCAGTCTACGATCTTGCCTGGTATGACCATCCTCATATCTCCCCTAGCACCCCTCATCATCATCATATATCTCCCCCAGCACCCCTCATCCTCATCATATATCTGGGGGGGGGGGGCGAGATGAGGATGATGATGATGATGATGATGATGATGATGATGATGATGATGATGATGATGTGGTGTGCTGGGGAGATATATGAGGATGATGAGGGGTGCTGGGGGAGATATGAGGATGATGATGAGGGGTGCTGGGGGGAGATATGAGGATGATGATGATTATTGATTATAATGATGAGGGGTGCTGGGGGAGATATATAAGGATGAGGATGATGATGAGGGGTGCTGGGGGAGATATGAGGATGATGAGGGGTGCTGGGGGAGATATGATGATGATGATGCTGATGATGATGATGATGATTTTACCCGTGCGACCCAAATCTTTATTCCTTGGAGCAGTTCGGCCCTTCTCACTTTACAAGTTGTGCAGGCCTGTGCTACGCCAAAGGCTGTCCACCTTTAGGGCGATGCAGACGTAGACTGAAGGGGTTCAGATTGAATGCAGCTGGGGTGTCAGAGTCCTTTGTCCTCCTGGGTCAATAACATTCCAGTGGGTGGGGCTGACGAAACACATAGCATTAAGTAAATACAGATGTTAACCCTTGGCACTCTGGTTCTGTGCAGAGGGGAGCTGTTCTTGGGGAAGCCTTTCAGGCGTCCGCATTTGCGGTGACGCAGATGTAGACTGAAGAGGTTCAGATTGGATGCAGCTGGGGTTTCAGAGTCCTTTGTCCTCCTGGGTCATTAACATTCTAGTGGGTGGGGCTGATTAAACACGTCTCATCTCAATGATGGGATTTAACGTACCTCACTAGTTATCTCGGACTATCAGTATATCTGATATCAGCATCTTCACTTCTCATGGGTAGAAGGTAGATTGAATTATTTGTTGACCCTAATGCAGGGATGAGCAACTCCAGTCCTCAATCAGTCGAAGACTGAGTTACTTGTTTAGCCAGCTGTGCTGAAGCAGGGATATCCTTAAAACCTTACGTGTTGGTGGCTCTTGAGGACTGGAGTTGCCCACCCCTGCCCTAATGGGAAGCGTTGTGCTTATAACTGGCATTCTGTTCTTATAGGGAATGAATGGGCGATGTTATTAAATAAAATAACAAACACATAGGTTTACCCCATTCCCTAAATCCATTTCCTTCATGTTTGAGAATTGGGAAATTAGAAAATTCCTTTAAACCTGTTTTTAGTTTTTTCAGCTGGAAAAAAAACAAATTGCTGTTCCATGTTGTCATAGACAGTATTGCCCTGAAAAAGAGACATTTTGGGTGTAGTGTGGCGCTAAGTTTTTAAAAAAAATCTTACTCTGGCATAGGGGTAAGTAGAGGTTGCAGAGGCTTCGCGCGGTCCCCCAGCATTTCATTTAAATGCCATGGGGGAGAGCGGGGGACCTCTGCAACCACCCGCACCCCCCCCCCCCCAGAAAAATCTCCCACCCCCCTGAGGGGCACGCCCCCCAGTTTGCACACCGCTGGCTGTCGTGTGATGGACATGTTCCTTTTAGTGCCTTTTGAGGAGGGCAGAGATAAACTGGTTGGCCAGCTGTTGGCCGTACCTGATTGGTCACGGCCTGGGCATGCCAGTAGCCATATTGAAGTACCAGGTCATGGTAATATTGCAAGTTGTCGAAGGGCTGACCAGGCAACCCTCTCCACTCCTGTTTACATCAGCCGGGGTGCAGGGGCAGTGATGTGTTCACTGATGAACTAATCAAAATCTGGTGCCGCCGGAGCTCCGGTAACGAAAAGGTTAAATGTCTCACCCCTGCTGGCACGGGAAAGTTTTTTTATATTCCCCCCAGCGCAGGAAATGAGAGAATTGGGAATGTAAATGCTGCGGGTATAAGGGATTGGTTACGGCCTGTGAACGCAGCGTTTGTGAGTGTAAGCCCCAATACCTTTAGATTGGAAAGACTATTCCGTAATAATACGATTTGCAACACATTGATATTGAAATGAAAGCGCATTCTCTGCGCGGTGCGTCCTTCATGGATTGAAAGCCAGTGAGGTGCCTTGCAAATAAGATACTGAGCTTAACCATGTTACAGCTGGCAGAAAATGCATGTCACTATCTTAACCTTTTCAGTGCCGCAGAGGCTCGCATCCCATTGCTTCGGTTCACACATTTACTTGATCTTTTTCCTTAAATGTCATTTTCTGGAGTGAATTAGGCTTTGGTGTCTCGGGGGGGGGGGGGGGCGGGGGGGGGCGACTACAAAATATCACATCGGTTTTAGATTTTTTTTACTTTGGAATAACGAAGACTGAGTTAAATGAACAACACACGTACATGTTTATATATGTATGTCTAATTATATTTATATCGTGCTAACAGTGTACACAGCACTTTACAACTTATCAATACGAGCTATTAAATAAAGTACAAACAATGTGAATAACTGCAACAGTTACATTAAAATGAGGCAAAGGGAGAGTTCGGCCCAAAGAGCTTACATTCTAGGGCCTATATCCACAACAGGGTGCCAAGCTTTAGCACGCCTCAGCTCCCATTCATATGAACGCTAAAGTTTAGCACCGTATTGTGGATCTGGGCCTAAGTGGTACGAGAAGCTTACACACACAGGCCCAAATCTATAAAGCTCCATTATTGATTTAACACGGTGTTAACTTAAGTTAGCGCTTCGTTACGTGCTAGCGGATATCTTCAAAGCTCACTAACGATTTGTTAAGTGCGGTTTTCAGCCGTAACGGGCCCTGACATTACTGTAATGGACATTAGTGCTATGATGAATGGAAAGAGGGTTCCCCTGTAACCGCGCTTATCCACAGAGCGCCGTTATAGTTAATGCAGGGATTTAACAATACATTACTTAGGTATGACCTAAAGGGGGTGTGTCCTATGACATAAATTGTTAGTCCAAATAAAAAAGGTATCACCTAATACTGAAGAACTAATTTATTCTGCACTATATATATATACTAGCTGAGAGACCCGGCGTTGCCCGGGAGTTAAATTCCCCGCTAGGAAAAGGGGGGGGGAGGGGAAAGGGGGGGAGAGGAGGGGGGGGAGGGACAGTGGATAGGAGGAGAGGAGGGGGTGAGGGACAGTGGCCAGGAGGAGGGGGGAGGGACAGTGGCCAGGAGGAGTGGAGGGAGGAGGGACAGTGGCCAGGAGGGGAGGGGGGAGGGACAGTGGCCAGGAGGAGGGGAGGGGGGAGGGACAGTGGCAAGGAGGAGGGGAGGGGGGAGGGACAGTGGCCAGGAGGAGGGGAAGGGGGAGGGACAGTGTCCAGGAGGAGGGGAGGGGGGAGGGACAGTGGACAGGAGGAGGGGAGGGGGGGGAGGCACAGTGGACAGGAGGAGGGTGGGACAGTGGACAGGAGGAGGGGGGGGACAGTGGACGGGAGGGGGGGGGACAGTGGACGGGAGGGGGGGGAGAGTGGACGGGAGGGGGGGACAGTGGACGGGAGGGGGGGGACAGTGGACGGGAGGGGGTGGGGACAGTGAACGGGAGGGGGGGGGACAGTGGACGGGAGGGGATGGACAGTGGACAGAAGGGGGGGGGGACAGTGGACAGAAGGGGGGGGACAGTGGACGGGAGGGGGGGGACAGTGGACGGGAGGGACAGTGGACGCGGGAGGGGGGGACAGTGGACAGGAGGGGGGGGCAGTGGACAGGAGGGGGGGGCAGTGGACAGGAGGGGGGGCAGTGGACAGGAGGGGGGGGGGCAGTGGACAGGAGGGGGGGCACACACACTAACACACAGTGTCACACACACACACACACAGTGTAACACACACACAGTGTAACACACACACACACACACAGTGTCACACACACACACACACACACACACACACACACACACACACACACACACACACAGTGTCCCCCCCCACACACAGTGACACACACACACAGTGACACACGCACACACAGTGACACACACACACACACACGTCACCTCTCCTTCCGGCCACCGCCATCTTAGTTAGTCCGCGAGGGAGGAAGGGGTTCCTTCCGGGCGCCGCCGTCTTAGGTGCCACATGGCAGGTGCAGGCTGCCTGACCACTGCCTGTCGGAGCACCGGGGGGGAGGTGAGCGGAGCACCGGGGGAAGGTGAGCGGAGCACCGGGGGGAGGTGAGCGGAGCACCGGGGGGAGCTGAGCGGAGCACCGGGGGGGAGGTGAGCGGAGCACCGGGGGGGAGCTGAGCGGAGCACCGGGGGGGAAGCTGAGCGGAGCACCGGGGGGGAGCTGAGCGGAGCACCGGGTGGGAGGTGAGCGGAGCACCGGGGGGGAGCTGAGCGGAGCACCGGGGGGGAGCTGAGCAGAGCACCGGGGGAGACACAGGGAGAGGAGGAGGTGCACGCGAGTCACGATGACTTGGATTTCAGGCTGATGTTCGGGTAGGAAGAAGCGGAGCCTCCTGGACCGGCGGGTAAGAGACCGGGAGATGTGCTGCTAACACTGTGAGCCCCACAACACCCCCCCCTACCATGTGTCTGTGTGTCTGTGTGTCTGTGTGTCTGTGTGCGTCCTTTGGCCCGTCACTCCGCCTCAGGCCAATGAGAGGTGTGCGGGGGCGGGCGGGCCAAGGGACCAATGAGATTTCCCCTAGGGACAGAGGCCATGCAGACAGGCATACAGTGCTTTCACAAATATAGTATAAGATATATATATATATATATATATATATATATATATATATATATATATATATACATATACACATATACATATATACATATATATACATACATACACATGCACACACTGTGTTGTGGAAAAAAGGGACCCCTTTAGTTTTTCCTCATATTTTATATATTTTTTGCTCAATCCCCATGAAAATGTGCCCAATTGTAGGTCTGTTCTGTAGAGTAACACTATATAAGAAGCACAATGTAGACCGTCTGCTGATGTTAACTAAATTGATGTCACTGTATTGTATCAACAACAAGTCCCAAACACACTGCGGGAGGTTCATGTTCATTAAACGAGAAATAGGAGTTTCTCCTTCGTAGCTCGTAAATGTGTTAAACTGTGTAATTTGAAACCCTAAGATTACTATAAAGTTTGAGTTCAAAGTGTGCGTTCAAAATGTCCTTCTGCTGAAATGTGCACCCGAATACGAAAACGCCGCGGTCTGATTGCATCATCGATAACGCGCTGACCCAGCTGCTCCCGCTCTTGAACGATACGTTGTTTTACGGATTTGTTTTTCACTCCTCCCAGCGACCGTCCTTTATCAGGAATGATTTTATGGAAGCGTTTTGGACCATCATTCTTGCTCTGTCTCAAGTCCGTTGTGACGCGCTTATCTTCTTCGCTAAACACCATTTTGTAACTATGTACTGTACTTGATGAGGTCATCACGCTGTCACCAATTCCAAAGAATATTTATCACATCTCCTGTGATAAACCTATAATTGTTTAACTTTTCATGAAAATTGAGTCATTTTTCTGCAAGATGTGCCGAAAAATAAAAGGGGTCCCGTTTTTCTAAACACAGTGTACATATGTATATGTATGTCATTATAATATATATATATACATACATAAATTAGATAAGTTATGGTGGGTGAAAAAGGTGACAAAAAACCCTTCACAGTAAAGCATATAGCAAATAACAATATCACGTGTGAGCACATTCACATGTCTTAGACAGGTCTGCAACACTGCTTTTCGCCATTATCACCTAGCATACAGTGCTTCCACTGCAGCAAGGGATTCTGGGAAATGACACGCAAATGAGCACACTGTCACATTTTGCCTCTAATCCATTTTTACATGGAACCCTTATAAGCTTATGCTCACTGCATTACACAGCTTTCAGCACAGCCTGGGTTTTGATGCATAGCCAGTAAACCTACCCACAGACAGCTGTTTTGACCAGTGAGGCTGGTTGTACTGGCTTTGCAATTTTAAGGCTGGGTAGGTTTCACCGCACATTAGATAAGTTATGGTGGGTGAAAAAGGTGATGAAAAACCCTCCACCGTAAAGCATGTGAATGTGCACACAAGTGATATTTTCATTTGAGATTTTCATTTGAGATATATATATATATATATATATATATATATATATATATATATATATATATATATATATATATACATACATATATTTATATATATATATATACACACACACACAAACACACACAGTATATATGTATATTTTCCAGTTGTACTGTACTTTTGAGATGCTTCATTTGCGGCTTTGAACAAAGGCATTTAAACTGCAGGAGAAAGCTCAAGGTTTCCAGGGAAACATCATTAGAAAAAGCAAATGGAAAAATTGGTCACCGCAAAACCAGAACAGTAATGAAATCTCTGTCCACGTTGTGAGCCGAAAGGAATATTATCATGTGGAGCACTGATTGACATATAAGGGACGCCACTTGAAGAGATAGCCGTTTAGTGATGAAAACGGTGGCATTTTGCTATGTTTTTGCCTTGCTGTTCTACATATGTGTTATGATGAGAAAAGAAGGCTGGCGCTGAGAACACATTTAGTTTATTTATCAAAAATCCTCAACACAACATGTAAAAAAAGTCTGCGCTTCACCTCCTCAATGTGCAAGTTCAAAGTTCCAGTAACTATGTTGGTCCTGGAAAAATGGAGACTCGTTATAGGTTGTGTTACGATTATGGGGACTAATCTTTTGAGTTTGTTCCTCATAGATAAAGTTAATAGTGTACAGAGCTTTCAAAACCTCATAGGTTGCTTCAGTGAACTCCAAAACAATGCAGGTTTCTCTTGCAGAGAATGGGTTAAGTTGTACTTAAACAAATATGAGTGATTTCAAGGATTTTGCAGAGACGTGATTGTGTCAGAGAGTCTTGCATTGATTTTGACTTCTGGCATCAGCCAGTCACATGGGAAGAGTAGGAAGTTTCAGTAGGGGAAGTTGGGGAGCGACAAAAGACAGAGAAGCCTAAGGCCGCACCTATAGTGCCATCGATGGCGACAGCAACACGAGAGGTGACGTCACCCATCGCCGTCGCCACCGGCGAAAGTTATATTTCGCCGGGCGGTGGTGTTGCGGATTTCCGGCCATTTGATTGGTTCAAGGGCCGTTACGTGACGCGACAGCCCTTGAAAAATCAAATTTTGCCGGCTAACAGTTTTCGCGGCAGCGACGTCGCTCAGTCGCATTGTCACCGTCGCGCTTACTAAAAGCGCACGCGGCCGCAATGTGTTTTTGGGTGACGTCGCGTCGCCGGCACTATAAGCGCAGCCTTAAGCTACATCAAATATGACAAAAATATACAGTGAAATACCTATAGATTCTCTTGAAAAGGGATCATTTAGTTAAACCCTATGGCCAACGCGTTACAAGCCTGCTGTTAAAGTTGGGGAGCACTTACACGTTTAAAATACAAAAATATAAAAATACAAATAAATGTTTGGGATAATATTCTTAAATGAATAGAATTCCAATTGCTTTATAAAAACCTTATTGTTGTTGTATATGTAGTGTTGTTTTTTTTTTTGCATTTATCAAACCAAGCTTATATAGAATGACCCCCAAAGTGTCCTGAATTTGGAGTTAGGGAATCAATCACGGGAATCTTTTTCTCAATGTCTTCAAGCTGCAAAACGTGGGCACGAATGGGGGAAAAAAAGCAGAGCCATATTTATCAAAAAAAAGTGAGCGAGCTGGAAGTGATTGGATCTTTTCCGTTCCAAAATCTGGCACAGCTTTCTTAGTCCAATTTTGCTCTAGTTCCGCACCTGAGAGATTTTGATAGATATATATCGCATTACACAGAATTGGGTTTATTTTCATCTATAACTAGTGTTAGTAAATATACATTATTAGTGTAATATTATTTATTATAGTCATACTGTGAAATTAATACAGTTTGTTAACATCTTTAACAAAACATCTGTGCTACATCGAACATATTTTTGGTTGATACATAGCAACGTGATTGTGTGCTAACAATACAAACAGACTTTTCGGGGTTTACTCCGGACTCAGCTCCGTGGACGATTTTAATGCGCGTTCTATTTTTTTTCCGACGCACAGATACAATTTATTTGAATACATACTGTTAATATTTGTGCACCAATCACATGCCATTCCTGTGCACCAAAATATTTGCCGCTTAAGGGGCACATTGAAAAAAATACGGTTAGTACGCAGGCGCACAAAAGCGGAATTACATTTGAGATCTCTGTGTGTCAGTTTAACACCAAAAATGCCATTGCCTACACTTAGTACATGGGCCCCCGACATTATGATAGGGGCAGCATGGTATGGCATACTAAAGGTTAAGTCTGCTTGTTGCCCCTACCAGTGAAGATGGCGACCCAGCACATAGAGTTATCTGACCATCTCAAGCAGGAAAATGGCTGCCAGCTCTGCTAGCGCATAACTCAAGTTAGCCATCAATGTTAGGATAATATGCTGTATCTATGGGACTCATTGCATGCTGGGCCAGTAACAATGGCCCAGTGGCCCCATGGCCAACATACATTGAGTCAGAGGACTAGCTGTTGTGTGGGGCCAGAAGTGGCGCTTGGGCACAATGGTGAGCTGGAGAAGGGTGAGCCCACCTGTTGGGAAGGCGCACACTTGCGGAAGCATTGTTCTTCCCTGGCAGCAAGCTGACTACTCCTGCGGGAGGTATGGAGCTCAATTAGGGAACAGGGGCCTGAGTTCTAGTCCCGTCGGCTCGGTTACCATTGATCAGTTCTAATTCCCCATGTTTATAAGCCCTGCCCCTAGGGGCAGTCCTGAGGCATTGTTACTGCCCACTGCCCTGATTGGTCCGTTCTGATCGAGCTCTCGGCTCCTGATTGGTAAGCACTCTATTGTCCATGTTTTCAGATGGAGGCAGGGCTCCACTGCTGTTGAACTCGGTGTCCAGAGACCAACTGTGCAACCTGGGACGCGTCATTTCTACTGAGATCAAGAAATGGACAGATCAAGGCGGCAAACGGTGTAAACTAGCTTCAGCAGTGCCCAGCATGCTAGGAGTCCCCTCTGCCTCGTGTTTTGGTGAGTTATTGCCGTGTCTTTGTACCGTGTTCTTCCCTGTTGACGAGTCAGAATAAACCTTATTTTATTTAAAGCTGCAGTTAAGTCTTTTTTTTTTTTTTTTAATTTTTTTTTTACTTCAATTGTTTCATGTGGGCAATCTCTAATTACCTAAAGAACTGTATAGCTGCAGGTCAATTCGTTCTCCATGTATTAATCGGCGAAATTTGGTGACATAATTAGTGAAGGGATCTGTTTATATTCTGCCTCTGTCACTCAGTGGAAGCTCATGAATATTCATGAGCACTCCTGCACTGACATGTGCTAGAGGGAGGGCAGGGCTGACAAAGGGGTGTGCCAGGGCTTGTGACAGGACATGAAGGGGCAGTGCCTTAGCAAATGGCTGTTAAAATAGAATACAAGAAAATTGGTCTTTCAAAGTTGATTTTTTAAAAACAGAAAATGTTAAAAGTATTTTTTCTTACTACAGAACTGATTTATTAAAAAAACCACACATGCAGGATATTGACTGAACTGCAGCTTTAACGCTCTCGTTCTGCCTGATGTTTTACGATCCCGTAAAAGCCTGGTCTAGCCCCCCCCCCCCCTATCCTGCCCATGCTTAGAAGCAGGACAAGACAGAAAGGATTTTTATGGATGCGGATAAGGAGGAAAGTACAACGGAAAAGTGTTCCAGGTCGTAATTAGAGCTCAGAGATGTGAATAGCTTTGTGGTGCTTCCAAAGCCGGGCCGAGCGTCTATTCACATTACAGACAGATGAAAGCACTCATATTGCAGAAAGTACTTCACCGAGTGTATCTTAGCCTCAGAAAAAAACAAATTACTGTGGCTCTTTATTGCATCCAGGGAGAAATGATGCTTGTTTTGTGATAAAAAGAAATGCACTCTCTTCTCTTATAACTACCTTTGGAATGAGCTATAAATTATTGAGATATAAAATCTATATCTTTCTCATTAGTTGGGCGATCACAGATTCCTCTGAAATTGCACGGCTCTGCGGTGTCTATTGCTTTTATTTATTGTAATGGTCACAATGTAGCAATCCATTTTCAGTTTGAGTTACAAAATGTAGCGAGCGAATGCTGTGCTCGTGGAATGGTCCTGAGTGTTAAGTGAGCGAAACTTTCTTTTTATGCTCAGCAGTTCAAGTTCCAATCCTTCCCCAAAAAACATGTGTGTATGTATATATGTATATGTATATATATAATGTATATATGTATATGTATATATATATATTGCATTATGAACTATTATTAACACTTCTGAACATTCTACTTTTACATTAGACACAAAAGCTCCTGTGCGCTGAAGAATAGAGATGAGCAAATTAGTCTAGATCTGATCCATGGTTTTTTAAACCAAAATCTGATCCACACACGGATATTCGAACACGGATTGGGCATAAATATTATTGGGGGGCGCATACATCCAAAATCAGGTTCCTTCCAGAGGAGAGGGAGAGAAGACATATATTAGTATTGTCTCAATATATAAATATATATATATATTGTGACAAACGGCTTACTCCGGGGCTCCGCCGTCTGTCCGGGACTGTTAGAACACGGTCTTTTAGGGTAGGTTAAATGATGAGACGTCACGTACTGTTCCTTTAAACAGGCTATGCCTGGTTTATTCAGTCCCAGGCACCGAGACTGCCACAGTTTAAACAGAAAACAAAGCCAAACAAAAAGCTGCTCGTCTGAGCGATAACTTAAACTTAGATGTCCCTGACTCAGAGTTGGAAGTGGCTTGTCCACTTCCACCAACAAAATAAGTACCTTTGCAGTCTTTAGACAAACTAACAGAATGAATGAAGCGATTTGGGAAAGAGGCTTTCTCACCCCTCTGCAGTTCAGCAGCCTTCCAGGCTCTTGGGCGGGGGCTCAGAGGAAACAGGAAACAGGTCTTATATACCTGAACTCTAATCAGCATGACAGGTGACAGAAAACAGGCAGCAGACAAACTGTGGAATGGAGTGCCTGTACCACGAGGCTGCCCTGTTCAGCTTAGACAGGACAGAAACTGTTCAGTATCCTGGGAGCCCTGTATATGGAGTTTATTACCAACCCCTGGTTTCTGTCACATATCCTCCCCCCCAGCTCAGACCTCGAGGGGTGAGCGACCATGGATATTAGGGAGTGCATCCTTGACAACCCGTCGGCATTGCCATGTTTGTGCCCCGACCTGTGTTCCACAGAAAATTTAAAGGGCTGTAGGCTTAGGAACCACCTGGTCACCCTAGCGTTCTTCTCCCTATTTTGACACATCCAGGTAAGGGGTGCATGATCTGTGACCAATCGGAACTTTCTCCCCAACAGATAATACTTGAGTGTCTCTACAGCCCACTTTATTGCGAGACACTCTTTCTCGACTATGGAGTAATTTTTCTCCTGGGGATTTAGTTTCCTACTTAAATAAAGGATGGGGTGCTCCTCCCCTTGAGACTCCTGGGAGAGTACCGCCCCCAGCCCTACCTCAGATGCGTCGGTTTGGACTACGAACTCTTTGGAGAAGTCAGGTGTGACCAACACTGGTTGGGCACAGAGAGCTTCTTTCAGGCTTCTAAAGGCCTGTTCGGCTTCGGGGGACCACTTTACCATTAGCGGTCCTCTTGCTTTTGTGAGGTCGGTTAGTGGGGTTGCCTTAGTTGCAAAATTGGGAATAAACCTCCTATAGTAGCCAATTAACCCCAAAAAGGTCCTTACTTGTTTTTTTGTGACTGGCCTTGGCCAATTTTGTATCGCCTCTACTTTGAGTGTTTGTGGTTTGAGTAACCCTCTACCAATAGAATACCCCAGATACTTGGCCTCCTCCAGACCAATAGTGCATTTAGCGGGGTTAGCAGTTAGTCCAGCAGACCGAACTGCGTCGAGCACAGCTTGGACCTTTGGAAGGTGGGACTGCCAATCTTCACTATGGATTACCACATCATCCAGGTAGGCGGCAGCGTACCGAACATGTGGTTTTAAAATTTTATCCATCATTCTTTGGAATGTGGCGGGAGCTCCATGTAAGCCAAAAGGCAGCACCTTATATTGAAAGAGGCCGTCTGGGGTTGAGAAGGCTGTTTTTTCTTTTGCCCTTTCTGTGAGGGGAACCTGCCAGTACCCTTTTGTTAGGTCTAGGGTTGTGAGATATCGGGCTTTGCCCAGTCTCTCTACAAGTTCATCCACCCTGGGCATAGGATAAGTATCAAATTTTGACACCGCGTTTAGTTTCCGGTAGTCATTACAAAACCTTGTTGTACCGTCTGGCTTTGGGACTAAAACTATAGGGCTGTTCCACCCACTTTGGGATTCCTCAATTACGCCTAGTTTTAGCATTTTTTTAACCTCTAAACTTATAGCCTCTCTCTTGGCCTCTGGGATTCGGTACGGTTTAAGGTTAACTCGGACCCCCGGTTCAGAGACTATGTCATGTTTAATTACGTTAGTTTTACCTGGCTGTGTAGAGAAGATTTCTTTGTTCCTTCTCACTAAACTCTGGACCTCTCGTTTCTGATGCACGGACAGTGTTTCAGCTATGCTAACCTCTGGGTCAGTTTCTTGATTCTCTGACGGACCTGGGGGTACTAGGGTTAACAAGACCTCTCTATCTTTCCAGGGCTTGAGTAGGTTTATATGGTAAATTTGCTCAGGTTTCCTCCTACCTGGCTGCCTTACCCTATAATTTACTTCTCCCACTCTTTCCAAGACCTCATATGGCCCATGCCATTTAGCAAGGAATTTACTCTCCACGGTGGGAACCAGAACTAGTACCCTATCACCTGGAAAAAAAATTCTGACCCTAGCACCCTTATTATACGTATTCCTTTGTGCTTCTTGAGCTTTCTCCATGTGTTCCCTCACTATGGGTAGGACTGCAGCAATGCGGTCCTGCATTTGGGCAACATGCTCTATTACACTTCTGTAAGGGGTAACCTCGTGTTCCCAAGTTTCTTTGGCTATATCCAGTAAGCCCCTTGGATGTCGGCCATACAATAGTTCAAACGGGGAGAAGCCTGTGGATGACTGGGGAACTTCCCTAATGGCAAATAACAGGTATGGTAACAAACAGTCCCAGTTTTTCCCATCCTTATCGACCGCCCGGCGTAACATGCTCTTTAAGGTTTTATTGAACCTTTCCACTAAACCATCTGTTTGTGGATGATAGACTGAGGTTCTGAGATGCTTGATTTTTAGGAGTTTACATAGCTCTTTTGTTACTTGGGACATAAATGGTGTTCCCTGGTCAGATAAGATCTCTTTAGGAATTCCGACCCGGGAAAACAGAAGTACTAACTCTTTTGCTATGTTTTTAGCAGAGGTGCTACGTAGGGGAACTGCCTCCGGATATCGGGTAGCATAATCTAATATTACCAATATATGCTGATGTCCCCTAGCAGACTTTATTAGGGGTCCTACTAGATCCATAGCAATCCGGTCAAATGGTACCTCTATTATGGGAAGGGGTACCAATGGGCTGCGGTATGCTTTGAACGGGGCGGTGATCTGACATTCTGGGCATGAGGAACAATAGTTTGTAATTTCTGACAGAACCCCAGGCCAATAAAAGCTTCGGAGAACCTTTTCTTTTGTCTTTTCCACCCCTAGGTGTCCCCCCAATGGATGACTATGTGCGAGGTGTAATACTACGTTACGGAATGTCCGTGGTACCAACAATTGTTTAGTTGTAACTGATTTTCTTTTATCAACCCGATATACTAGGTCGTTCTCTACCTCGAAGTAGGGGTAAGCAAGTGACCTATCTGGTTGGCCATGAGTACTATTCTGGTCCCGTATATTTCCCCTTGCTACCGCTAATGTGGGGTCCTCCCACTGGGCCTTCTTAAAACTCCCAGGACTGACCTCTAGGTCAGCGAGGGTCTTATCCTGTACTGGGGTGGTAAGTGCCTGATCAACATCTTGATTTGGGGTATTCCCTACCAAAGTAGTGATGGGGAAGGGAATTTCACAGCACTCCTCCTTTTCCCCCTTCTTATTTGGGCCCTCGTCAACCTCCATTTCTGAAAAAGGGAAAGGATTTGTTTCTTCTAACACTTCGTTATGGTCTGCTATTGAACTCTGGGCGCTATTCTGAGCTGGGGACCACATTTTTAGAAAATGGGGAAAGTCGGTCCCTATTAACACATCATGTGCCAGTTTGGGTACAACACCCACCTTGAAATCTAAAGAACCAAATTCTGTTTAAAAAAAAACATCAACAGTGGAATATTCATGATTATCCCCATGTATACAACAAATTGCCACTCTTTGTGAACTGTTTACCTGTTTCTTCTTAATGGGCAATAGGTATTCGGACACTAGTGTGACCATACTCCCAGAGTCAAGAAGTGCCCGAACCCTCTTACCATTAACCTTTACAAATGCCCACAGATGGTTATTCAAGGGGTCCTCTGGGCTAGGGCCCATACATTGGGACAACAGCGAATAAGGTTCCACGCTGTTGCATTGCATGGGCTCATCATTTAGTGGGCAGATTTTTGCTGTGTGGCCCCTCTCATGACAATTTACACATTTAGGTACATAGTCTGTGTCCCACTTAGAGCCTTTTCCCGGCTCCCCATGTTGGCTATTGCCCTTAGTGTGCCGTGCGTTCAAACGTGAGAAGATAGGCTTCCACATCATCCGAGGGTCCCATCTTCTGAAGGTAGTGGCTTGCCCTGGTCATTTTCGGAACTGGGGCTGCCTCTGCCAGTGGAAGGTTACTGATAGTCCCCCTCAGGATCTCGAGTTCCTGCTGTAAGCCCTGAGCGAACCGCTTTTGCTCCTCTCTCAGCAGGCGGTTTGTCTCTTGCTGGTTTGCATTAGTCTCTTGCTGGGCTATTAACAGCTGTCGCTGGGTTTCACTCGCCTGTTGCTGGGCTTCATTCGCGTCTTTCTGGACAGCGACATTGCGTACCAGCGCACTCACCACGTCTTCCATCTTGTTTGGAGAGAGAGAAAAAAAAACCTTCTTTTTTTTTTTTTTTTTAAAGTTCTTTAACCCCCAGACCTTTCAGTGTTCTGCCCGCATTCTCCACCATATGTGACAAACGGCTTACTCCGGGGCTCCGCCGTCTGTCCGGGACTGTTAGAACACGGTCTTTTAGGGTAGGTTAAATGATGAGACGTCACGTACTGTTCCTTTAAACAGGCTATGCCTGGTTTATTCAGTCCCAGGCACCGAGACTGCCACAGTTTAAACAGAAAACAAAGCCAAACAAAAAGCTGCTCGTCTGAGCGATAACTTAAACTTAGATGTCCCTGACTCAGAGTTGGAAGTGGCTTGTCCACTTCCACCAACAAAATAAGTACCTTTGCAGTCTTTAGACAAACTAACAGAATGAATGAAGCGATTTGGGAAAGAGGCTTTCTCACCCCTCTGCAGTTCAGCAGCCTTCCAGGCTCTTGGGCGGGGGCTCAGAGGAAACAGGAAACAGGTCTTATATACCTGAACTCTAATCAGCATGACAGGTGACAGAAAACAGGCAGCAGACAAACTGTGGAATGGAGTGCCTGTACCACGAGGCTGCCCTGTTCAGCTTAGACAGGACAGAAACTGTTCAGTATCCTGGGAGCCCTGTATATGGAGTTTATTACCAACCCCTGGTTTCTGTCACAATATATATATATATATATCCTGTGAAACTACCCCCCAATCAACACATGGAGAGACACTTGTGCTCGAGAAGGAGCCTATCTAGAAGATGCTAATGGAATATGCAGAGTACATTTAAATGACCCCCCAGCTACTAAAACATTTCCAATTCTAACAAAGCAGGTTCTAAGGTATATTGTAAAGAAAGGGGTACTATCAGGCCCGACGGGGATCAGAACCCCCAACCTCTGCTCTGCAGGGAAGCAGTTCTAGCAGTGAGATAAACCAGCTGCTAGATAGCTCCCCTGTCACCGCATACACTTACTTCTCACTGCCCACAGCTGTATCCGACCTCCCAAATGCCTAACTGTGTGCAATGTGTACTACCCAAATCAGACATTGGGAACATTTATAACCTCTTTGGAACAATGCATTGCTGCTTCGGCAGTAGTGATGGCCAAAACATTGGGCAACATTCAAATCCGCCTCGAATGTGCAAGTTCCTTTCAGCCGTGGAGCAGTGTAAAAAAAATGCAAATTCGTGGCCACCACTGTTTGCAAATTCGATCGAAGGATTTCTGAGAGTGGCAAACCACATGGAGAACCACCGGCTTCTTCCATGCTACAGACAGTATTGTTACTGAGAAGCCACTAACGATCACCTAACAAAAATAGCAGGGGTCACATTTATCAGTATTCACTTGAGTTGGCCAGGAGATAACTTCCTGTAGCACTGTTTAGTAAACATGTGCCTTCCAGGTTTAAAAATGTACAAAACTGTTAAATAACTCTTAAATGATTAATCCAAAGATGTAAAAAG
This sequence comes from Ascaphus truei, assembly GCF_040206685.1. NCBI lineage: Eukaryota > Metazoa > Chordata > Amphibia > Anura > Ascaphidae > Ascaphus > Ascaphus truei. The sequence goes on along the minus strand of NC_134491.1, from coordinate 46,118,839 downwards.
TGGAAGCACTGTTATATGACTGAATTCTTTTGCTTTATTGCTTGTCCAATATGTATTGCTAAGTGAGAATACATATGTATCCCTTTCACTACAACTCAGAGCATTGCAGCCTCCTGACTGTGAAGGTGTTAGGGAAACCTATTCGTATTCAAAGCGTAGTCCTACATCTGACATTGCTGTGCTAAAGATGTGTATTATAAAATATTGGGATTGCAGCAATTTAGGACGGAAATACAGATATATTTAATTATTTAGTTATATATTATAAATTTATTTAGTTACATTAAAACCTGACCTGCTGGGGGGTCTTGAGGACTGGAGTTGAGAGCCCTTGTATTAATAAGTTCAACAAGAAATAGTTAACACTAGTCCGGGGTTGGCGATAGAAATTGGCAATATCTTTTGGCCGTATCCCAATATCGGCAGGTACCGGAGTTTAGTAAGCAGCATGTAAATCGGTAATTGGCCAGTAATTGTTCATTTTTGTGACATTGCTGTTAAATGTAATGCTCTTGCATATGTAATTAGACAACGGAAACTAATTTGCATGCTAGTTAGCGATCCTAGCGTTGAATTTAGCCCATACTTGCTGTGATAAACGACTTATTGCTGCGTAATTTAAGTGTTAAATGCGATGGTAAAAATAACTCATTTTCTTACCATTAACGCACAGCCCTATGAATGCCGAAATTCCATAACTCTGGGCTTTAGTTTTTCGTCTTATGACACATTAAGGAATAACAGATTATCTTGAGGAAAAGGAAGCATTTGCAGAGAGTACACAGCTCTCATTGTAAAACCCCAGGAGATTCTGATCACATCATTTGTTTTCTACATTTCAAATAGAAAAATCAATTTCAAATGCTGAATGATTAAAGCTTGAGAGACAATTTGGGAATCAGGTAAACAGCTGCTGGCAAAGCCATTTTCTTACTCTTACTAACTGAACTTATTCTTCCACCGACTGTGCTCTCTCTGGGGGCTGAATATCAAAGTCTTCCTGATGCAAAACCAAAAATAGCATTAGATTTATCTTGTGTTATCTGGGGGGGGGGGTAACATAAATTCTTGCTTCACAAACTATAGGAGGAGGAGCAGGACATGAGAAGAGTCATCTGATGTCCCCAGGGGAAGGATTGCCTAAATAGTTCTATAAAAAAAAATATATATTAGAAATTTTAATTAAAACTGATTGGGTTGAAGCATATACAAAAGGAGGCTGTAGCATATGAATATGCTTCAAATTAGTAGTAGTTCCACTTAGCATGTTTAAATGTTATATATAATAATAAGTATTAAAATAATCTTATTCTAACTTGGGACATTCTCCTGGGTTTCTCTATTGATGAGCAATATTCGTGTACACAGTTATTTTCTGTCCACCCTAAAAACCTTGTTAGAAATCAGCCATGGAAATTTCAACCTTGTGTTTTTTTCCTCGAGTAGTTACAGTATGTTCTTGCTTCTTAGAGACTTGCCTGCAATTAAATCATTTGTAATTGAATGTATGCTCAGTGGTATTTGTTGTTTTGCAGTTATAAATGATGATTGTGAGCTTGGAATTTGTCAAACTAGCAATGTATCTGAAATTGTGAAAACCATGTTAAAGTGGGTACAGAATGTGTTATGTGGCTGAGTGCAATCAAGCCTATTGTTTTCCTCTACATTCCTTTCATGTGAAGTCTCCACCACCAGAAAGGCAGCTACTGCTCCATGAACTCACACCTGGCATTCCTAGAATGGTTAAGATGACCACACACAGGACGTTGCCCATTGACAGGGGATTTCACCCCATACTGATTGGCTAATCAGAAGGAAGTTGGCCAGAGGCCATCTTGGAAAAAGAACCTTTTCTTTCAAATTTTAGTTTCTCTGAATTTAGAGGGGAGGGGAGATAACGTTGTGTTATAGTATAATAGGAAGCCCCCTAATTCAGATCTCTAACATAAAAGGGGGGTGCATAAAGAAGGATTATGACAAGATGGCATATTTAACAGCAAATTGTACATACTGGTTTGTGTGTTAACCCTAGCTAAAGGTACTACATGTCTTGGTTTATCTGGGATAGTTGTGGTTTACATGGATCTGTAGAAAAGCACAAATAGGTCAGGAATAACCGACACAGCATAAAGGACTTGATAAAAACTATTTTATATGTGTTATTTCACAGGTTCAGGTAAACCTGTACTGGTTAAGCCTCCCAGAAAGCTGCTAGCTTAATCTCTCTCTGACCTGCACACTCTTGTAATGAACCTCAAGTCACTGTTCTGATACTTGGAAGCAGACATTTCTCATGGTGGAAGAGAGCAGCAAGAACAGGACTCGCTGAGAAACAATAAGGCGTTGTCCATGCTGCCGAAGACCGCGCGGAGGCGTCCGCGAGCAGCGCGATCACATTGCCTTAAGGCATTGATCGCACCCATAGACCACGCGGGCACGAGCGCGGCAGCAGGAGGGGGAGCGCGTTGCACGAGGAATCAATTGAAACTGATTTCTCTGCGCGACGGGCAGGTCAAGTGAGCGGTTCGCCCAATGAGTGCGAACCAGCTCCGTGATGTCACAGACACGCCCCCTAGACACACCCTCCAATGGCGCACCTACCATGTCCAGAAAACGCACCCGCTTCACACAGGTGACTTCACGCACGCCTCCGCGCGGACGCAGGCTGTATGGACGCAGCCTAATGTAGCAGAGTAAAAAGCCTATGGAGAAAGGAGAGTTTGTGTTTTATCTTCTCCATGGTGACCGCAAATGTAACAAAATCATCTCAGCAGCGTACATTAGTAGGATATCTGGTGAAAATAATTCTGACAGCATACAAGGCACAGTACACGGTGACTTGCTGTTAGCTGAGGTTATTGAGTTACCTGCTCTGCTTTGCACCTCAGGGGAAATACTGCATGTCTTCTTGAATCTTTATCCAATGCTTATTGCTGCTAAATGTTGAAACATTTTAAAGGTGTGTCCAATACATCTCTGTAAACTCTCAGATACAGCAAAGTTTGGGAAATATGCGTCCCTTGTTTCTAAAAAGCAGTACAATAATAATACAAGATATAACTGCTTTTTATTCAGAAGGGTATGAAACCCACTAAGACTGTTCACAAATATGTTTACTTTATAAATGTCCTTTCATTTTGCATTTTCATCCTCATTACATACTTTGCTGTTAATTCCTCCAACAGAGGAACTGTTATTTTGCAAAGCCCCTTAACTAAGGCCACTTTTGTGATATGTTTAAGAAATGCATAAATTGCTGTCATTTGTTTGTATTATTATAACACTCTTGCCTCATACAGATATGATTTATTTTAACTATCCCCCAAGAAAAGCTACACGATGTGTAATATTCCATAGAATTCCTTGTTGTGCTTTTTAAAAATCGGAAAACCTATTAAACGTATCTTAAACCTGGGGTTCTCAACTCCAGTCCTCAAGTCCCAACAGGACAGGTTTTCAGGATATCTCTGCTTCAGCACAGGTGGGACAAAGACTGAGTCACTGATTGTGCCACCTGTGCTGACGCAGGGACATCGTGAAAACCTGACCTGTTGGTGGCTCTTGAGGACTGGAGTTGGCCGCACTGCTCTATGTTAATGAGATGTAGAATGGCTGCATATACAGTAATTGGCTTTAAAGATACGTGTTAAGCTTCGAGAACATCATGTTAATTCCTATTTTAGGTAACGTCACGTTATGAGCCCGGATATAAAAGAGTTTTGTGGTTTTATCCGTAAATTTGTTGGTAAGTGAGACATTTTCAATACTGATTTATTGAGGTATTGTTATTATTTTGTCCCTAAATGTTCGGCTTGGATGGAAAATTTGCTCTTTTTTTGCAAAGTTACTGTTTGGGTTAGCGGCGGATCAAAGAAGTTTTTGGAAACAAAAAACAGGTTTATTGAAGAATTTTATAGCCAAATATGAATGAATCATATCAGCCACTGAAATGCATAAAGATACACAGACAGCATCATTATTTCATTACTCAACATTCCCTGTACTTTTCATGGAATAATGATTCAACTTTGTTCGATCCAAAACAGGCTGAACCCTGATTTCAATTTACAAAGTATACACATCACTGTGGATGATGTGTTTACAGGGTGAAACGAACATATAAAAGTGATTTTCAGTTTATATTTGTAAGATTGAATGCACTGATAACCATAGCCCTGCTGTTCAGTACGGAAGTGTCCCACACAGCAAATTCCACACGTCAGCATCAACGTGAGTAACATAAACTTCAGCAAACACTGCCAATCTCCCTGACTCTTTTTGGCATTTTAAAATGGAAAACAGGAGAGTTCCAGATCTTTTCACAATCAAAAACACTTCAAGCAGATTGCCCAGAGCAGGCTCTGCTGAATTGTTTAGATACAAAAGAGAGTTTCAAAGTAAAGTCATCATCTTGAAACTGACGACAGTGATTGTTGCCTGATCTCGAGCTGCCTCAACAAGACTTATCAAGAACAGCCCGACTTTAATTCTGCTCTCCCACTGGTGATTGGTGTCCTCATTTATATGCCTTAGATGCCTCACGCCACGGATTTCCCACTTTGCAGCGTCGGAAACCCTGGAAGGACAAGGTGGAGGAATGAGGTAACCCTGTTAGCATAAAAGCGTGAGATTTGGAGCAACAGTGTAACAAGGCAGTGGTTACAGTCAGCAAGAAAGGAGGACTATTTCATTTGGTAATGCTGCAGATCAGCAGGTAACTCGCTGGACAGCAGGACGCAGTGAGACTACAAAGAAATAACATAAGCCGGACTTTAGTGCAACAGTAACTTCAAAAAAGTGCCCTAAAATGGGAGGATTAATGTAAATAGATCCAATTGGGGGGATACCAAGCAGAGCACCCCGCCTGACGCCCACTGGGAGGCACACGCTGACACCATAGGAGTAGGGTCAGTGGCAGATGAAGGGAGACATAGGGTCCCAAGCATCAATGCACAGATAGAATTGTTTTGACTCGCTGAAGCAATTTGTGCCCCCAAATTATGTCATATGGGGCCTACGCTATAAGCGTTCATAAAAAAAATCGTCGGGCCATTTAAATCGCCTGTTTTTTGAGTGCTGCTATCATGGTATTTAGAAAGCCTCGATTACCTGTGATAGCAAAATTCCCAAAACGGGCGAGTAGTCGGGGACGTGAGGATCACCTCTCTGAAAAGGCCATACCCGGTGATTCCTTTCAGCTGCAGAGAGAGCCGCCTCTCCTTGCGCATATCTCGCCCCGAAATTAATATTTTTTTATTAAAAATGTATAACGTGTAGATGAGCTGGGGGTCTCCGGAGCAGAACTGCATTGATTTCAGGTTCGGGGACCCCCTGCTTCCTGAGATACAGGCCCTGTCATGGGGTGCCGGTATAGTTATTTTGCCCAGTACTGTATGTGTTTGGGGAGGGGGAACGGGGGGTGTATTTATTTCTATGTATTTCCCCACAAACAATTACCACAGGATTGGTACCGCAGGCCAGCGGGGACCCGAGGGCCCCCAGACACCCGCGGGGACCACCTGAGGACTCCCGGACACCTGCGGGCACCACCTGAGGACCCCCGCAGGGACCTACTGAGGACCCCCGGACACCCGAAGGGACTACCCGAGGGCCCACAGAGACCTGCAGGGACCATCTGAGCACCCCCACGGCCTCTGGTATCAATCATGTGGGGGTAGAGGAGGTGGGCTATTAGTGTTTATTGAAATTAGTGTTTATTGTGGATAGCAGGGGTGGGTGAAAGGGGTTCCGGCCCTTGGTGCGTTGCGGGAGGGGTTAACCCCTTCATTGCCTTAATGGTTAGCCGCTAAGGTAATGAAGTTGACTGTAAAAGCATTTTTATTGCATGGGATTCATGCCGGGGGTCTCCGGTGCTGATATTAATGGATATCAGCTCCGGAGACTTCCGGCATCAATCGGATGCAGAAAAAAAGCATTTTTTTTCTAAGTCCTCTCTCGCCGCCTCCCAGCAGCCTTTTCTTGGTGTGAGGATTTTGGAAGAAACTCGCCATTCTAGAGCCACGATTAGCCTCAATGGCCTCGATAACCTAAGCGCGGCTAGTAGAATTGCACGGGTTTCAGAACCTGGCGATATGTGGCTTATCGCCGCTCACCCGGCAATTTTTTTATGACGGCTGAAATTTTTGGCGATTCATGCCTTTATCGCCCACTTATCGAGGCTTACTGAATAGCAGTAAGCATTTTGGCCGATAAATGCTCGATAAGTGGCTTATCGACGCTTATACAGTAGCATATGTCTTGTTTTAAAGCCAGGCTGTGTAATGTGGCAGGCATAAGATTATAAGGGCCCATGTTAAAATGGACAAGTAGCAGAGAGGAACACCGTGTGTGCTCATTTGCATGTCGTTACCCAGAATCCTTAGCTGCAGTGGAAGCATTGTATACTAACAGAACACGGGAAAACACAGGGTTGCAGACATATACATGTGAATTTGCTCGCGTCATATTTTTATTGGTTATATGTACCAAACTTGTTGCTCCAGTGTCATACCATCAGTGCAGACATGTACACACCTTAGGAGGAAAAAAGGATGCACAGAGGTGAACAATTTCATATATCTCCTCATAATCTGTACATCATGCAGTTCTTCTTGACACAGTCTCCAAACATCACGCCAATAAAAAATATCTGGTTCAAAAATCAAAAAATCTGGTGATTTTATTTTGCCTGGCGCCAAACATTAATATAACAGGAGAAGCATACACACAATTCAAAATATTTGGAATTAAACATCCCCTAATGGGATAAAAGTTTCAAATAAAATATAATATAACATGAGATATTTAAATGCCAAGAATGCATGTGTAGGGATACATTTACTTAAAACATGACATATAAAACAATGTTCACATTGCATTGCAAGTACTTTTTAGTCCAATGTTTTGAAACGCTCCTAATATTAGCTCAAATGTGTTGGTATTTTGCTTAGCCAGACTTAATTATTAACTTGCTTAAGTAAAGTCAGGAAAGTTGACCTTTTGCCAGGCCCTGAAGTTCGTGTGAGCTGCAGACACAATGAGAAAACAAAAAGAACACGTTCGTTATTACAGTAGATGCAGGATTCTATTTCTAGCCAGGATTTACACGTAGAACATTTTATATACATGTTCTATAAATAGAGTTGGAGTCGTCTGAGGTTTATGGGCTGGGATATTACACTTTCACCTGCCTAAAGAGTATATACAGTATGGCTTGCTGTAAGGGAGCATTTTTTTTAGCATTGATTCATGTGAAAGTTGGCAGAGGAAATATGGAGTATTTTTTCACTGGAGGCAGTGTATGAAACGGCGTCCAGAAGAGGCAGTGTATGAAACGGCGTCCAGAAGAGGCAGTGTATGAAACGGCGCCCAGAAGAGGCAGTGTATGAAACGGCGCCCAGAAGAGGCAGTGTATGAAACGGCGCCAAGAAGAGGCAGTGTATGAAACGGCGCCCAGGAGAGGCAGTGTATGAAACGGCGCCCAGAAGAGGCAGTGTATGAAACGGCGCCCAGAAGAGGCAGTGTATGAAACGGTCGCCCAGAAGAGGCAGTGTATGAAACGGTCGCCCAGAAGAGGCAGTGTAAGAAACGGCGCCCAGAAGAGGCAGTGTATGAAACGGCCACCCAGAAGAGGCAGTGTATGAAACGGCGCCCAGAAGAGGCAGTGTATGAAACGGTCGCCCAGAAGAGGCAGTGTATGAAAAGGTCGCCCAGAAGAGGCAGTGTATGACACGGCGCCCAGAAGAGGCAGTGTATGAAACGGCGCCCAGAAGAGGCAGTGTATGACACGGCGCCCAGAAGAGGCAGTGTATGAAACGGCACCCAGAAGAGGCAGTGTATGAAAAGGTCGCCCAGAAGAGGCAGTGTATGAAAAGGTCGCCCAGAAGAGGCAGTGTATGAAACGGCGCCCAGAAGAGGCAGTGTATGACACAACGCCCAGAAGAGGCAGTGTATGACACGGCGCCCAGAAGAGGCAGTGTATGAAACGGCCACCCAGAAGAGGCAGTGTATGAAACGGCGCCCAGAAGAGGCAGTGTATGACACGGCGCCCAGAAGAGGCAGTGTATGAAACAGTCACCCAGAAGAGGCAGTGTATGAAACGGCGCCCAGAAGAGGCAGTGTATGACACGGCGCCCAGAAGAGGCAGTGTATGAAACAGTCACCCAGAAGAGGCAGTGTATGAAACGGTCGCCCAGAAGAGGCAGTGTATGAAACGGCGCCCAGAAGAGGCAGTGTAAGAAACGGCGCCCAGAAGAGGCAGTGTATGAAACAGCCACCCAGAAGAGGCAGTGTATGAAATGGCACCCAGAAGAGGCAGTGTATGAAACGGCGCCCAGAAGAGGCAGTGTATGACACAGCGCCCAGAAGAAGCAGTGTATGAAACGGCGCCCAGAAGAGGCAGTGTATGAAACGGCGCCCAGAAGAAGCAGTGTATGAAACAGTCACCCAGAAGAGGCAGTGTATGAAACAGTCACCCAGAAGAGGCAGTGTATGACACGGCGCCCAGAAGAAGCAGTGTATGAAACGGCCACCCAGAAGAGGCAGTGTATGAAAAGGTCGCCCAGAAGAGGCAGTGTATGAAACGGTCGCCCAGAAGAGGCAGTGTATGAAACGGCGCCCAGAAGAGGCAGTGTATGAAACGGCGCCCAGAAGAGGCAGTGTATGAAACGGCCACCCAGAAGAGGCAGTGTATGAAACGGCCACCCAGAAGAGGCAGTGTATGAAACGGTCGCCCAGAAGAGGCAGTGTATGACACGGCGCCCAGAAGAAGCAGTGTATGAAATGGCCACCCAGAAGAGGCAGTGTATGAAACAGCATCCAGAAGAGGCAGTGTATGACACGGCGCCCAGAAGAAGCAGTGTATGAAATGGCCACCCAGAAGAGGCAGTGTATGACACGGCGCCCAGAAGAAGCAGTGTATGAAATGGCCACCCAGAAGAGGCAGTGTATGAAACAGCACCCAGAAGAGGCAGTGTATGAAACGGTCGCCCAGAAGAGGCAGTGTATGAAACAGTCACCCAGAAGAGGCAGTGTATGAAACGGTCACCCAGAAGAGGCAGTGTATGAAACGGTCGCCCAGAAGAGGCAGTGTATGACACGGCGCCCAGAAGAAGCAGTGTATGAAACGGCCACCCAGAAGAGGCAGTGTATGAAAAGGTCGCCCAGAAGAGGCAGTGTATGAAACGGTCGCCCAGAAGAGGCAGTGTATGAAACGGTCGCCCAGAAGAGGCAGTGTATGACACGGCGCCCAGAAGAAGCAGTGTATGAAACGGCCACCCAGAAGAGGCAGTGTATGAAAAGGTCGCCCAGAAGAGGCAGTGTATGACACGGCGCCCAGAAGAGGCAGTGTATTAAACGGCGCCCAGAAGAGGCAGTGTATGACACAGCGCCCAGAAGAAGCAGTGTATGAAACGGCGCCCAGAAGAGGCAGTGTATGAAACGGCCACCCAGAAGAGGCAGTGTATGAAACGGCGCCCAGAAGAGGCAGTGTATGACACGGCGCCCAGAAGAAGCAGTGTATGAAATGGCCACCCAGAAGAGGCAATGTATGAAACAGCACCCAGAAGAGGCAGTGTATGAAACAGTCACCCAGAAGAGGCAGTGTATGAAACGGTCGCCCAGAAGAGGCAGTGTATGAAACGGTCGCCCAGAAGAGGCAGTGTATGACACGGCGCCCAGAAGAAGCAGTGTATGAAACGGCCACCCAGAAGAGGCAGTGTAGGAAAAGGTCGCCCAGAAGAGGCAGTGTATGAAACGGTTGCCCAGAAGAGGCAGTGTATGAAAAGGTCGCCCAGAAGAGGAAGTGTATGAAACAGCGCTCAGAAGAGGCAGTGTAAGAAATCGAATAGGATCTTAGGTTCTACATTAGTGAAATGAGCAAAACAAGATGGGACAACTGGTTCTCCTCTTCCATTGTTTTTATGTTTTATTCATTGTCTTTTTAACAATGCCCCTGTAACAGGGGATTTATCCCTGTTCGAAAAGGTGCCTCTAATCCAGCAGTGTGGTGGTTATCTGCTGGTAGACAATTAACCAACACCACCTAGCTGATTAGACGTGTCAGAAAAAGCCTGCCTCTGAGACAGGAAGAGAGATTTTCCTCAGTACACAAGGGTGCTGACAAGAGGAAAGAGGTCTTGAGCAGAAAGGCTCTGCTGAGATCAAGACACCCAAAGACCTATATTCCTGGTCACAGGGGACCCAGGAACATACCATAGACTGACATGAAGGGCCACCTGCTTTAAGGTATCTCTTAAGACTTTGGGGAATAGGGTGGTAATGGGATTATCCCTCCAGCCCTGGAGAAAGGTAGTTAGTTCTTTAACAGGGATAGGCGTTTATTGTTTTCATATGTTTTGCTGTGTTAAAAGGGACAGGCGCAATAAAGCTGAGGAGTTGGACAATTCTAAAAAAACTATTGTCAATCTTAATATAGATCTCAAAGTCTCTCAGAAGGAGCTTCAGACCCTCAACCTAGAGACAGAAGTCTCACGCCAGGAGACAGTCAGTCTCCAAGCAGAGGTGTGAAAATGAAGGGCGGACTACAAGGAGGCCCTGAATATTACAGAGACTGAAAAAAGAGAAAATTTAAGACTAAAAAAAGAAAATTCTGTGTTGACAGACCACATCAATGGAAAGAATGAAAAGCTCCATGAGTTGGAAAAAATAAAGAAATTTCTGGAAGGTGAAAAGGTTGAAGCAGAGCACCGACTACAGAACCAAATACAAGGTCTGCATACACACCTCCAGAATACCGAGGAGAAGCAGCGAACTCTGCAGGAAGAAAATCTGCAGGCTGCTAAAGAGGTACAAGCGCTGCAGGAACGTCTGAATACCTAGTGCGTCCCCACAGAGCAGTATGAGGAGCTAAAGGCCACGCTGCATGTCACCAGAGCCTCGCTGAAGGCGGAGCTTAGAGATCAGAGGCTGGAGATATTCTTTTCTGGCGCTGAGGTTAGGTTTAGAAGATGATGCTTGAATTTACTTCTGTCGAGCTGTGACCTCAGGAAAAGGAGAGAAAAAACATGAGATGGGTTTAATTATTCTAACAGCAATTGCGCCTATCACAAAACGTCCTGAATTACGAACTGGGGTATATTTAGAAGTCCAGATGCAATTAGCACTTATCCCTGACGAAGAGAGACATCTTTTGTGCTTTCGAAACGCGTTGGAAGGTTGTTTGGCACCGTTGAGCCACCGTAGCAGAGGATCATCATTGGTGACGTCATCACGTGAGCAGGTCGTGAGGATTCCAGGAAGCAAACCATGCAGGAGTACAGAATCTGATCCCCGGCTGCTGAGACGAATACACCACCAGGCGAGCGGTGATATCAACGGATAAAGACAAAATAAACCAAGTGCTTATTTCCTATTCACTTTTGGTGAGTAGGTTTTCAATTTTAAACAGGCGGAGCAAAGAAAGAAAATTTGGGACTAAGTTCCGAAGTGCAAGAGTGTGGATAGTGCTTAGACACTTGTCCAATATTCATCCACAGTTTAGCAATTTTTTCATTATTATATTTTACATTTATATTATGTGTATGTTCATTCCTTGTCATCCATTTTAACTTTGTAATAAATTGCTCCTTCATTGTATTTATGTTATCCCTTGGGTAATACACCATTGCAGGTTTCCTGCATGTTTTGTTTTTTCTCTCCTTTTCCTGAGGTCACAGCTCAACAGAAGTAAATTCAAGCATCATCTTCTAAACCTAACCTCAGCGCCAGAAAAGAATATCTCCAGCCTTCAATCCAACTCTGGCTAGAAGATACCAGAATAATCTTTTCAAGGCAGCTCCAGGACTACCAATCGGACAATTTATCTAAGGTTTTTTATTGTTTTTTATTGTTTTGCATAAGAGCTGATCACACACCTATTTTTTACCTATTGGAGCTTAGAGATCAGGTGACTCTGCATGAGTGGGAGCAGGAGAAGGCCCAGAAACTGGAGCAAGAGCTGGAGAGACAGAGAGTCTGTTCCATCCCCTTGAGTCAGTACACCAAGGAGAAAACAGACGCAGCGGCAACCTTGACGACAAAAATTACAGAGCTCCAGAATATGAAGGAGATACTGATACAAACTCAGAGAAAGCAAAGTGCGCAGATAAATTCCCTGAGAAGAGACTTGCAAGATGCACTCAAAAAACAGGAATCTCTCACGGATGAGATTACAGTACTACAAGGACAAGTTTTGACCCTGACCAAGCGTCAGTGTCCCACCACCACGAAAACCCAAAGAAAAAAGGGTACAGTGAGAGCTGGGAACACCGCTCACCTAAAAAACAAGGTTGCAAAATCTAAACCACCTAAGCAAGCACTAGCTAAACTTTCAGTGGCCCAACAGGCAATACAAAAAGTTATACGTGCCGAATCAAAACCAGAAAAATCCTTAGCTGGTGAAGCTGAGAAGATAGGACGTTCTCTGGAAAGGGAGGTGGAAGTGCAACTCAATCCCAAAGAAGCTGAACTGGCGACTCCGTTAAGTGGAGGAAGTGCAGAAAGACAGCTTCAAGGGCGGAAAACTCAAAGGGCTAGTCCTAACTCCTCTACAACTGTCGCCATACAGTTGATCTACAAAAAGAAGAGCGCCCGATGCAAGGGAAATCTCATGACCACGCACTCAGAAAGAAGACGATACTTGTGAAAAGTCCTCCTCCAGCGACTGAGGAGTGCTGAGCTCAAGCACCTTCAGGAGGAGACACAAATAAACTGAAGAAAGGGCTCCAATCCCAGCGGGACTGAGGGTTCTCTTCCCCCATCCACTCTCATTTAAGTCACAGAAAGATCTCGAATGAGAGTGGAAGGATGGGCTTTGGCCGTGGCAAGCCCGAGCTTCCCACAAACAGGGGAGGTATGTAACAGGGGACTTATCCCCGTTCAAAAAGGTGCCTCTAATCCAGCAGTGTGGTGGTTAACTGCTGGTAGACAATTAACCAACACCACCTAGCTGATTAGAGGTGTCAGAAAAGCCTGCCTCTGAGACAGGAAGAGAGATTTTCCTCAGTACACAAGGGGGCTGACAAGAGGAAAGAGGTCTTGAGCAGAAAGGCTCTGCTGAGATCAAGACAACCAAAGACCTATATTCCTGGACACAGGGGACCCAGGAACGTACCAGAGACTGACATGAAGGGCCACCTGCTTTAAGGTATCTCTTAAGACTTTGGGGAATAGGGTGGTAATTGGATTATCCCTCCAGCCCTTGAGAAAGGGACTGGGGAAGTAAGTTAGCCCTTTAACAGGGATAGGCGTTTGTTGTTTTCATATGTTTTGCTGTGTTGAAAGGGACAGACGCAATAAAGCCTTATTTTAATTTCACCTTAAAAACGGTCTCCATTGCTTACCTCTGCACACATCTCTTACAGACCCCCATAAACGCTTCTTATACTTTCGTAGTGTAATGGATGTGCTCACCACAAACCAGGACCGTACTGCAGGGCTGAAGTGGGGATATGGAAGCACCGACCTGAAGCCACGAGGCCAAGGCCGGGTTACGGATTCCATAGTCATGTGTAGCCACGTCAGGGTTGGAGAGAGCAGCATAGCCGAGATCCAGGCGGGGGTCAAAGGAAGCGACACAGGAGCGATGGTCGAGGTCACAGGCTGGGGTCGGCATCAGGGAAGGCTTCAGCATAGGGGCTCCAGCACAGTGAAGGCCTCAGGAGCAGAGGGAAGACTTCAGCGTAGGCCTCTGGAAGTTGGATAGGCCTCTGGAAGCAGGACAAGCCTCCGGAAGCAGGATAAGCTTCAGCGCAGGGGCTTCAGCACAGGGAAGGCCTGAGGAATGGAGAAGGCTTCAGCACAGGGGCTTCAGCACAGGGAAGGCCCCAGGAACAGAATAGGCCACAGGCCAGGCAAAGCAGAGGTGCTTGTGACAACCACAGGTTACAATGAATATGCTCATCACCTTCCTGGTGAAAGAGGCTGACCCTAAATAGCATGGAGAGCCAATAGGTGCAAAATATTCCCAATGATTAAAGTGCTTTAAAGCATTAGGTACAAGAAGAAACCAGCAATAAAGCAGCGTGTTTAGGTCAGTAATGCAAAAGTTATTGAAATAAAGCAATATACAAAAGTATAAATGAGACCTTATCAAGAGGTTTGAAAAAAATCCCTAACTGGCTGACACCTTAGCGAAGAGACTCAACGTTTTGCCAAAAAAAAAGCCGTTTGTCAAGAGTTTAAATATGAAACGGACGGGTTTATCATGTCAATTAACCCAGGTGACCGCCATCTTGGTGCATGCTCACATCGCTTCAGGACTACATCATGTGGTCATGCGCGATGATGTCATACGACAGAAAGATACGCTGATGTCAGCAGTATGAGGACATGATGCAAAGAATCTGTAAATGTGCTTGTGCAATGACAGTGATCAATAAAGTTTTGTACTACAACATAACAATCAAATCAAATCCGTACATAATACAAAGTATCACTACTATCAATATGCACACACAAAAAACATGAGTGTCGATAAAGATGACAACAGTACAGATTTCTACAATTCAAAATTGCAATAGTTGACAGCCTATAAAATAGTACAAAATGTCACTATAATCCAAGTTTATGCATCAACCACATAGGAACAGTATACAATATTATGACCATGATAATAGATGGAATGGATACAGAATGGATACATATTCATTTTCAAAAATAGCAACACAAATGAATCTTCTATCCATGTTATGTCACAATGGGCTGTATTCATGTATATCCTTGTTCTGTAGCAGTTTATCTGCAGATCAGTGTATGAAATATACACACAATGTTCTAGATCAGGGGTCACAGACTGAGCTACTGACTGAGCCACCTGTGCTGAAACAGGGCTATCCATAAAAGTAGGACTGTTGGCAGCTCTTGAGGACTGAGTTTGGAGGCCCCTTTTCTAGATAAAAGAAACAAGCAAATAGAGATATATTGTATGTCCAGAAAATAACAGAACATACATTAATATCCCAATCAGAAACACGGCAGGTTATAAGGCACAGTTCAGAGGATGCAAGGTAAATTCAGGACATTTGGGGACATTGAATCCGATTTACTAATCCATAAAAGTTCCGTTTAAGTAATACATGATTTAGGTGTACTATAACTTGATAAAAATGACAGATAGACCTTCAAAAAGATATGTGGTGGATGCTTACTGCCTCAGAAATGGACAATTAACCGTGGCCCACTTTGCTCTGGATATGTTTCTATATATATCGGATCAGTGGAGATCTCTCTCTCCTTTTCAGATCCTTTATAACTTTCTGTACTCTCTGTTCTGGAGGGGCCTGGAAAGATGTATTCACTGGTAGATCAAAACTGAGAACAAGATTGGGATGTTACCGCAGTTCTATTGTATTGTAGGTCTTTATTTATATAGCGCCATTAATGTGCATAGCACTTCACAGTAGTAATACACGTGGTAATCAAATAAATAACAGATAATATAAATAACAGATCTTGGGAATAAGTGCTTTAGACATAGAAGTAACATTAAGGAAGAGGAGTGCCTGCCCCGAGGAGCTTACAGTCTAATTAGTTCTGATAATAAGTTATGATAATAGAATACTATTTCACTGCAGCTTTTATACCTACAACCTTTAAAGCAGATTTCCCTTTGCTGCAGTGTCTGCAAACATTTCTGAAGCAATTTGTGAAACAAATAAGTAAACATGGGAAGGATGTTGATCCAGGAAGAAATCTGATTGCCAATATTTGGAGTCAGGAAGGAATTTACTTTTTCACTGGGGTTTCTTGTTTGCTTCCTCTGGATCAATATACCTGTACGCTAAGTACAAATATAAGATAAGTATCTGTCGTCTAAATTTAGCATAGGTTGAACTTGATGGACGTATGTCTTTTTTCAACCTCATCTGCTATGTAACTATGTAACTATGTAACTATGTAACGCGTTATATTGCACATCAGGTGATGCAATCTGAGCATCTAAACCAGGAGTGGAAATTCCAGTCCTCAAGGGCCACCAACAGGTCAGGTTTTAAAAACGCCGGAGATGAGTCGTGGCGAGATGGCCGTGACCAAAATGTCCGATTCCATTTTTCTTACTCCTTGGAATAGGAGGGTTTGCTTTTCAGAGTCGGTATTTTGAGCCCACGCTCGCTAAGCTATGAAACATGTCGGAAACGATGATAGAACACTAGTAACGGGCAGAGATGATCTCACGTTGGCTGCAAAGTTTCACCTTACTGCAACTCCCAAATACGTTGGCATACTAGAGGAGCGCTAATTCCTACTGTGAATATAAACGCATCATATCCCAGCCGTCACACAGCAGAAAATGTCGCATGAAAGAGCAGCGAGGGTTTCCTGTGAAAGGATTTCATCCCGTGTAAGATCTGGTCAGAAGCAGAAACGAAATGTTATGTGTCTGGCCCACATTTTAAAAGCGAATATGAAGGAATGCCCCCCTGGCAGAAGAAGATTAAATGAACTATTTTCAATTATGAGTGCATATAAAACTGTCACCTGGTGCAGAGCAGTTGGACAAAGTGTAGAAAGGGTGTCTAGTGAAGAGAAAGTGCCTGCTGATTTCCGGGCACTCCAGACTCCACGCACGCTTTAATTAGCAGTATAGATACAGCGCACTCGTGCTTACTGATTTTAGAGAGCCTGAAACAGTAACACTAGAGCATGTAACTGGCAGTCTTGGGATTTAGAAGTGGCTCAGACAGAGCACAAAAGGGCCACAAAAATGTTAATGAGAGAAGCGGTGAAACAT
Organism: Ascaphus truei; assembly: GCF_040206685.1. Lineage (NCBI taxonomy): Eukaryota > Metazoa > Chordata > Amphibia > Anura > Ascaphidae > Ascaphus > Ascaphus truei. The sequence goes on along the minus strand of NC_134491.1, from coordinate 46,102,110 downwards.
ATTGACAGTGTCTGAGGGTGAAAAGCCCTCCAGTAACAAATTGCTGCCTGTGAATTTGACCTTTAGATTACACGCCAGTCACTTGGGCACCTGTTGCCTGCTAGAGATGCAGTTGTGCACTTGAACTGCATGGAATCAGCGGTTAGAATTCCTATACGCCATCATTCTCTGCACCTCCCGTCACAGATCTCAGGACTTTGTTAGTAATATTGTATAACATTAGTAAAAAACCTTTGTTGCAGGAGAGGCATGTATTACAAGTGCCAGATAGCAACCTCTGAATTCTGCACACACACAAATTAGCAAAGAAGAAAGGAAGCAAGTGGTGCATAAATTGGCACATATCATTAAGAAACATGGACCAAGTAACCTCTCTAGTTTTGGGGTAACAGTTAAACATAGGGGGTTATTTACTAAAGTCTCCTGGATACAAAACTGAGGAAGACAATGCCAAAGTATTATACCAGATTTATCAAAGGGAACACTTTAATTTCTTTCAGTGGGTTCCCTCTTCTTTGATCAGTATGGTCCTGTTTGTTTGTGCTGGTTTTGACCCAGTTTTGTAGACATCAAACTTAGTAAATTGACCTCAAGGTTCTTTACCCTTTGAGTGCCCCAAGACTCGTCGTACACTGTACTTGATAAGGGTTGGTACTCAAGGGTGCGATGACGTACATGGTTCGACATGCTAGAAATGCTTATTTTATAGCAGGAGATCATGTTCAACACTCCTTTGGAGCTGTGAACACGAACGGAGCAGAAGTAGAGTGGCTTCAACTTTTGCTCATGCCTTGGTGGCCTGCCCACAACCACGTAGCTCTACACCAAGCAATCACGTGGTGGAATCCAGAAGACAAGTGGCACACTGGTGATGCCTGTCTTCCGACACTCAACGGGTAAATGCATTGGGACATTGATTTCAAGATTCTTTTAGCTTCACTTTAACAACCAAACAGCTTTGTAAATGCTTCCTTTAGGAGGCATTATGTCTCAGGGTTAGTTGTGCATGATGTCACATTAATGATTGTGTGTCTATTCTTTATTTGAAGAACACAATCATCCTTAATTGTGTTTAATATCGTAACATAACAATTCCCTTTCTTGAGCATGCAGTGCTAATTTCAATAGGTCAGTGACCAAATTCACCTATCATTAATCAATTCGTGTTCAGCTTGTAAATATTTTTGAAGTTGTAGAGTTCTTCACATTAATATTTTAACACTGTTCCAGGCCGCCCAGCCGGAACAATAGGGTAATATATTCCTAATGATGTATCTCCCGGTCCTAAAGTGTCGACTGTCCGAATGTGGCGTAAAAACTTCTCAATGAAAGACAGCATTTGCAACCAATTAAGTAAAGCTGTAAATTGATTGTCTCGAACCTCCAAGGGCTGCATGATGTTAACAGCAATAAACTCAACGTAGCTTTGAAGCTGACGCGTCTGAGACAAAACAAAGACGCGTTAAGTTTTTACAGCTAGTGTTCTCAGGAATGGACGTTTGTGTCCCCTGATTACGATCCCTCGCTGAGTGAGTTGTGCAGCTGTGATTCTCGCTGGATCACCAGGCACTAACTCTGTAACACTCTATCCTGCAGCTGCCGTCAAACATAACCCGTATTATAGTTACTAGCGGAATGAGCCAGTGCAAGATTCCAGGCCAGCGCCCTTTCTGTTTTTCTTTCCAATGGTTTTTAAATGGAAAATGTGGACTTCAAAGCAAAATGGAACCTGCAAACGATCCTTCATCATATATTCGTAGTAAGGAGATGCCATATAAGAGCTTAATCATTAACCCTATAAGGCCAGACGGTATCAGAATCTTCACTGGTGAACCACAATGTGTCTCAGGTTGTTCTAAGGGGTTAAAATGTCATTCAACATAAGGGTTATCAATAACACACATTTTCCATGATAACAGTAATAAGATAATTATCATGATAAATATTGGTTAAATAGAAAGCAAAGAACACTAAACACACAATAAAACCTCAAAACATCAATAACCTAATTAATATGGGGAAAAAACAGAATCCATGTAAAAGGTCATATAACATGTGTTTATCTGTAACATTTATTACAGATGTAAATAGTCTTCAATAAACTAAATGTAAAAAATAAATAAAATATCCTTTCCCATATTCCCGGGACATCGGAGATGGGGGTAAGGAAGGGCATTAGGGGAATGGGGTAAACAGAGGTCAAAGTGATCCTCAAGGTCAGGGAGGAGCGTGGCTAACCTCAGGGAAAGAGAAGGGGAGGGGGTCCAGTTATTCCATCTTCACTGGGAACTCGCTTTTCTTTAATGCTTCTTATACTGCAAGCCACCAGCTGTACATAAAACATTATTGTCTCCCATAGATGATAGCAATACCATGATAATAAAACAAATTGATGTTATCATATTATCTCAGTATTACTACCTTATCCATGTATTGCTCAACTTTAATTCCGCATATATTGTAATATATTTTATTGAACCAGAGTAGTAGGTGGAGGGTGTTTGATGGTTCCCATCTATAAGTCCAACTTTTCCTATAAAATAAATACGTATCTAATTCAAGAGGTATTTAGCATGCAAACTGTGTATGTACATTGTGTGTCCATTTGCATGTGATTTCCCAGAATCCCTTGCTGCAGTGGGAGCACTATATGCTAGATGATAATGGTGAAAGGCAGGGTTGCAGACCTGTCTAAGACATGTGAATGTGCTCACAAGTAATATTGTTTATTGGCTATATTTATGTATGTATGTATGTATGTATGTATGTATGTATGTATGTATACATGGAACAAGAATGACACAAAGCACTTTGCATTTTCTAATGCTGAATTTAATGAGCCAAAAAAGACGAAGTTTCGACCTATAATGGTCTTTTTCAAGTGATGAAATGGTCTCAAGCAGACTACCCCTCAATACAAGAGCACCGGTAATATATATTCTGTGAATGTGTGTGCAGCAGGTAACCTTCTTTGCATTGTATGTATACACGCACAGCATATATACACACACATGTCTACATAAATATATTGTTTCGCAGTGCATCCCTGGACCTTCCAGTAATGATACCTGCCCCTTTTATTCTGGCTTTGCCTTTTCCTGGGTAGTGTACATTTGAATTTTTTTTCCAGACGAAAGGGTCAGGTACGGTAGGCACCATACAGTACGCTTCAGGCAGAATACCCAACAAAAGAGCCCTTTCAAGTCCTTTGCCTTTAATGCTCTGGCTGTAAAATCAATTAGCCCTGGGGAAAATTGAGCTTTCACTAATAATAATAATATAAAATACCATTGGCATGCTGGTAAATTTATTTTTCAACAGCAGGCCTAACACTGCCTTTGCATTAAAGCTATGCAAAATGTTGCCACAAGTTTATTTTGCATGGCTATTGCTAGACTGGCAGTTTACTCTATAGTAACATCTTCAGTGCTGGAGAGGTTCACTCGTTCATGTCAGAGTAATCTGTTGAAGTAGGAGTAGTTCTAATCAAGTGAATGGCCACAGTTCTCGCACCCTAAACCCATTCTTCATTGGGGCAGTGGTCAATACCTGCCCAAAATGGATTACATAAATCCCTTCACTGAAAGAGGTCTCCTTCAGCCAGCACAGACGAGCCAGTCTAGCAGTGAACAACTTCATTAAAAATATCAAAGTTCCAATCAAAAGTCATTGTAAAATAATAATTCCTAGAAATCACCCGGTGGAAATGTTTGTTACCAAAAGCAAATTGCTCAGTGTGTATTGTTTCCAGAGCGGCCATTGCCAAAGAAGAGGTTTGTGTATCACAAGAGCATGCAATTCAAATCTGCTATACTATCCCTAGCTGAAAGAAATGTTGCATTAGTACAGAGGCTAAACATCATTCATCACCATGTGGTGTAATTGAAAGAGTTCAACTTCTCATGAATTTTCATGAAGAGTTTGATTACAAGCTTTAATTTCTTCACGAAGCAAAGAAACCCTGTAAAATCAACTGTATTGTGCCCTATATGTGCTAATCCTCGGATAGCAATAACAAAGGCAAATGCATGCCTTTGGAAAAGCACTCGGAGCTTCTGGAATTTGAAATTCAGAGAGGCAGCAATCTAGGGTTACCAGCAGAGATGATGCTGGTCACAGAGACCTAATCTCCTCCGAGTGTAGCAAATTGATTATTATTTTCTTTTGAAAACTGTGTAAGTATTAAGGGCTTGTGAAATTGCCATGTACCGTTTGGCCAAGCATTCTAAAAGATTCCTACTGCACCCAAGGACTTTCTGACATGATTTGCATTTCCCCTGCTGTATGTGCCATGTGTAAAAGTCCATGAACAGAGGAATCTAGTCGTGCCACTTGGATGGGATTGACAAGATGACTATACAATGATGTTGAAGTTGACACTATCAAATATTGACTGTGACACAAAACTAAATTGCTGATATGGATGTCACGCAATGAAGTTTCCTTCTGGACAAGCTTTTGTGAAGAGGCCTTAACTTCTGTTCCTTTACCATACAGAAACAATGAGATTTTCCCTGTGGAGAGAATTCTGGGCAGCAGAAAGTGGCAGAAGGGATTGGAAATTTTTACATTTCAAGACAATAAATCGCAAGTGATATGTTTTGAATGAAATATTTGCGTAAATTGCTACATCTGGCTAACTATCGAGGATAATTACAAATACAGATGAAATCCCAAGGTTTTTCGAGAATACAGGCAGTCCTCGTTTTACAACGCTTCGCTTTACAACGAATGGCTTATCCAACGCTATGCAATGCATACCTATATTCATTTTTACAACACACAGGAGGAGGGGAGGGGGGGAGGGACAGTGGACAGGAGGATGGGAGGGGGGAGGGACAGTGGACAGGAGGAGGGGAGGGGGGGACAGTGGACGGGAGGGGGGGGACAGTGGACGGGAGGGGGGGGGGACAGTGGACGGGAGGGGGGGGACAGTGGATGGGAGGGGGGGACAGTGGATGGGAGGGGGGGACAGTGGACAGGAGGGGTGGGACAGTGGACGGGAGGGGTGGGACAGTGGACGGGAGGGGGGGACAGTGGACGGGAGGGGGGGGACAGTGGATGGGAGGGGGGGACAGTGGAAGGGATGGGGGGGACAGTGGACAGGAGGGGTGGGGGGACAGTGGACGGGAGGGGGGGACAGTGGACGGGAGGGGGGGGCAGTGGACGGGAGGGGGGGCAGTGGACGGGAGGGGGGGCAGTGGATGGGAGGGGGGGCAGTGGACAGGAGGGGAGGGGGCAGTGGACAGGAGGGGAGGGGGCAGTGGACAGGAGGGGGGGCAGTGGACAGGAGGGGGGGGCACACACAGTGTCACACACACAGTGTAACACACACACACACTGTCACACACACATACACACACAGTGTCCCCCCCCCACACACACACAGTGTCACACACACAGTGCCACACACACAGTGAGACACACACAGTGAGACACACACACAGACACACGTCACAGACAGCACCTTCCGGCCGCCGCCATCTTAGTTAGTCCGCGAGGGAGGAAGGGGGTCCTTCCGGGCGCCGCCATCTTAGGTGCCGCGTGGCAGGTGCAGGCTGCCTGCCCACTGCCTGTCGGAGCACCGGGGGGGAGGTGAGTGGAGCACCGGGGGGGAGCTGAGAGGAGCACCGGGGGGGAGGTGAGCGGAGCACCGGGGGGGAGCTGAGCGGAGCACCGGGGGGGAGCTGAGTGGAGCACCGGGGGGGAGCTGAGCGGAGCACCGGGGGGGAGGTGAGCGGAGCACCGGGGGGGAGCTGAGCGGAGCACCGGAGGAGAGGTGAGCGGAGCACCGGGGGGAAATGAGCGGAGCACCGGGGGGGAGGTGAGCGGAGCACCGGGGGGGGAGGTGAGTAGAGCACTGGGGGGGGAGCTGAGCGTAGCACCGGGGGGAGACACGGGGAGAGGAGGTGCGCACGGGTCACGATGACTTGGATTTCAGGCTGATGTTCGGGGAGGAAGAGGCGGAGCCTCCGGGACCGGCGGGTAAGAGACCGGCAGATGTGCTGCTAACACTGTGAGCCCCACAACACCCCCCCCCCCTCTACCGTGTGTGTCCTTTGGCCCGTCACTCCGCCTCAGGCCAATGAGAGGTGTGCGGGGGCGGGCGGGCCAGGGGACCAATGAGATTTCCCCTAGGGACAGAGGCCATGCAGACAGGCATACAGTGCTTTCACAAATATAGTATAAGATTATGTAATATTATATATATATAATACAGTGTATACACTATATAATTTATGTGTGTGCTGCATATCTTATTGTCTGCGTAAAATATTTTGTGTATTTTAGCATTAAAAATGCCTTCGGGAACGGAACCTTTCATTTAAACAGTGTTCCTATGGGAAAACGTGTTTCGCTTTACAACGTTTCGCTATCCAACGCCATTTTGACCAACGCATTGTGTCGGATAACCGAGGACTACCTGTAAACAAATTAACGTTACATTGCATAATTATCCAGAAAAATACAGCAAGACCCCGCTTCTCGGTGTCCTGCTTTTCGGCGATACGGCGGTCCGCCGATACGGCGGTACCGAGAAGGGGGCCAACATTTCTGAGCATGCGCAGAACCGGCCGGTCCAGGATCGCGCATGCGCAGAACGGTCTGGTCTGGGGTCGCGCATGCCGAAGTTGCTTTCCGGCGATTTTCGCTTTCCCGTGGGTCCTTAGAACAGAACCCGCCGCATGACTGGGGCCCTCCTGTAAATGCAAATAACCATTCATATGTATTTATATAATCTACTAGCTGATATACCCGGCGTTGCCCGTGATTTCTGGGGCGGGGAAGGGCAGGGAGGGGGGAGGGGGAGAAGGGCAGGGAGAAGGCGAAGGGCAGGGAGGGGGCGAAGGGGAGGGAGGGGGCGAAGGGCAGGGAGGGGGCAAAGGGCAGGGAGGGGGCGAAGGGCAGGAGGGGGCGAAGGGCAGGGAGGGGGCGAAGGGCAGGGGGGGTGGGGGTGAAGGGCAGTGAGGGTGGGGGGTGAAGGGCATGGAGGGTGGGGGTGAAGGGCTGGGGGGGTGAAGGGCAGGGCCGGGGGGGGTGAAGGGCAGGGCCTGGGAGGGGGGGGGTGAAGGGCAGGGCCAGGGGGGTGAAGGGCAGGGCCGGGGGGTGGGGGTGAAAGGCCGGGGTGGGGGTGAAAGGCAGGGCCGGGATGTTGCGTGAAATATCCCTTCCCCTGCGTTTACTTATCTCGCACTGGGCCGCGCTCCTCCCCTTCCTCCGGGTCCTGGCTGCCCTCCTCCTCCTCGGGTTCCTCAGTGGTCTCCGTTCCCCCCGGCGAGGCGGAGCTGAGACGCTCAGATGAGGAGGTGGTGTGGGCAGCCGGCCCGTACAGCTCCCGACTGAGAAGCGCTCTCGGGGATGGTGAGCTGGGGGCGCGGCCTCTAGGCCTTAAGGTGAGAGCCGAGGGAGCGTGCTCTTGGGGGGGGAAGTGGGAGCGGTCTGTGGGAGGGAGCACCAGGGAAGAGGGTGAGCGCCGGTGGAGAGGGTGATCTTTGTGAGGTCCCGCGGAGTGGTGATAGGGGTGGTTCCGTTGTTGCGGGCCAGCGCCGGGAAGGGCGGAGGGGTGAGAGGGTGAATGGGCGAGGGTGGCTGGGCAAGGGTGGGCAGCCGTTGAGGAGGGCCAGAGGGGGTCTGTGTCTGTGTGTCTGTGTATGACCGGCCAATGAGAGGTGTGCGGGGGCGGGCGGGCCAAGGGAGCCATCTCATTGGCCTGAGGCGGAGTGACGGGCCAAAGGTCCAATGTGATTGCCCCTAGACACAGGGAGACATACAGACAGGCAGACATACATACAACGGTTTGAGAAATATATATATAGATAAACAATACCTTACAGCAGCGGTGCGCAAACTGTGGGGCGCGACCCCCAGGGGGGGCGCGACACTGCCGACGGGGGGCGCGGGGTTTACAGAGGCCCCGCGCGCTTCCCGAAGGCACTTAAATTAAGTGCCGGGGGATCTGCAGGGCCTCTGTAAACCTAACTTACCGTAGCTCCGGCGGCTTCCTCCCTGTGTCGCCATGGCAACGCGGCGTCAAAATGACGCTGCGAGGTCATGTGACGTCACGTTGCTATGGCAACGTGACGTCATTACGCCGGAGCGCGGGTAAGTTGGGGTTGGGAGGGGGGCGCGGGAGTGAGGGGACAGCCGGCAGGGGGGCGCAGGGAAAAAAGATTGCGCACCCCTGCCTTACAGTATGTTCCAGTAGGTATACCTTCTATATGGTGAGTCCATAAAGCCATGTATAGGTTACATGTTGACAACCAGAGGGTTACATTATTTACTAAATGTACTGTTATCCTGCCTAATAACTCTGGCAACAAGGGTTGGTGTCATACAAAGTTACGGTTTCGTGGTTTAATTTTCAGGCCAGGTAATTAAACAATGAAGGAGAAACATCTTGTTTTCTCATGAACTAACTTGCTCTAGCTGCTTATGTGTAAGGTACCGATGACGGTGGGCTCCATGACAGGAAGTGGATCTCTATTGCTGGAGCAGGCAGAACTAGATGGGCCCATAATGTGATTAAGACAGGATGAGCACCACAGAGTTTAGGAATGGCAGGATCAACAAACGCAGCACAATGGGCGAGGCAGAAGTGAAGGTCAGGTAGACTGAGTTCAGGGCAGGCGGCAGGCAGGGTAACGGTATAACAGACAAGAGTCAGAGCAGGCAGGAAGCAACAATGTAGTCAGGCAGGCCGGGGTCAGGGCGGGCAAAGGTCACGAGTGGAGTCAGGCAGGCTGAAGATCGGGCAGCAGGCTAGTCAGATGGAGAGATACTCTGATAGCAAAGCTGGGTACAAAGGCAAAAGCACACTGATCTGGCAACCAGGAAGTGATCAGAGGAAGCCGGGTGCGGGGGGAGGAAGGGGTGTGTCCACAAGGCAGGTGTGAGCAGTGAACAGTAAGTATGCTGCAGCAGTGGAGCTATCACGCAGCTGCTTTATCTCAATGCTCAAGCTACTACACTGAATAGAAGAGGTCACATCTGTTCTGACAAAACACAAGATGTAATATTGTTTTCATAAGTGTCATTTAGATATAATGGATTGTATAATTACATTGTATAATTATTATTGGTTGCATGGTCACACATATAAACCAATTCCGGGCTTTGTGAGGTTGCTCACAAAAAATCTACTTGGATTTAAAGATGCAATTGTTTCCATATGTGACAACCGTATACTATTTAAATACATGGAGATAAATATTAAATATGGTATATTCTTTGATTAAAATGGGGATGAAAGAATTCTCCTCTTTGAGATATCCAGCCATAATAAGTATCCCTGGTCAAGGGAAAGTGACAATTGACTGTTAAGCCGAAACATGCCCCTACAGACCTGTCAATTAATCTGCACTTTCTCTTCTAGGAAAGGATTGTGGTGTATAAGAATTTGTGTTTGAGACATACGACTTGAGTTGCAACTGGGGGTACATCTGTGTGGAATGAATTTCATATTTCCAACCTATGACCGCCTGGGGGACCTATTCAAATCCGTTGAGATGCCTGTTTCCAAAAGACGTGAGAAACGTTTGCATGAGGTCGCACACCATGCAGAACGTGATCTTTCCAAGTCACGGCTGATTCGCAGGTGATTCGCCAAGCATGAAGCCAATATGCACTGCAATAGTTTAATATGCTAATTTGCGGAATTCTCTGAAACCGATAGATAATCAACAATTAATAATAAGTAGCGTAACAGCATCACACAATAGTACCATGCAGAGTGACTCTAAATGCTACCGTTTTGTTATGCTGTTACAGTACATATTATTCTTAGGGGGCCGACTTTATGATAGTGCCACAGACTTTAATCCGGCCTGGGCTGTGAGGGCTTATTTGTAGTGTCCTGTGGGGAGGTGAGTAAGCCAAGGTGAGTGGCCAGTTGTGGCTAACCCCTTACACACACACATGGGCAAGTATAAGTACGGATGACTTGGTGCTTCATCATTTACACTGCAGGAACTGAGAAGAGGTAATAAATCATTCTAAGAAACAATTATACTGAGTAGTCATTTGAATATCTTTAGCATAATATTACAATAACCACATTATCTTGGGAAGTTCCCCTGATTCTGCTCTCACATCTTCCCAGCATGTACTTAACATGTATTACTTCAAGACTTTCTGTTTTTTTTTTTTTTATAAGATTGTGACATATGAAACAAAAAAGGTAATATTTGGACAGGCTTTATTGTTATTTGCTTTTAATTATTTTTCTCATGGTTGTTTTATTGCAGCGCACTAAATGCATCCACATTAAAGTGCTGGGGAATGATACATCACAAAGATAAGTGAACCAGCTTATCCTTAAAATTCTCAAGTGTAAAGCATAGGCTGTGATAGACAGATATATTCTAAGTAAAGCATAAAGGATCTATATATCAAAGCATTTTGCTTCAATTTTGCCCCATCTGCCCCCAGCTTACACCCTGGCAGTGTCACTGTATGTAGGGCGCATTGGAGGTGTTGCATTGGAGGTGTTGTATGGGGCAGACATTATAATGAGATGTATCAAATGTTGTGTCTTTCGTTTTTTTTTTTTTGTCCCCCTCCTCCCCCCCAAAAAATCATCCATAGGTGACGTGACATAAGTCTAAAATTCTGCATCTGGCATAACACATTGTTCTTACATACGTCGGAGCTCCAAAAAACATTGTGTTTAAAAACTATTTTCTCAGCGTAGATACAGACCCCTAGGTTTGCATCTGTATGCGTTCGTCAGGTGTATTCATCTCCCAGCAGCCGTGGCTGTACGTGGCTACATGGATAGGTTTCCTTCCAAACACTAGAGCGTATTTATAAGTCTACAAGTCTGTCTGCTTCTGGCTGTCTTCTGGGTTATTTGTCTGTCTGGCAGCTGAATCTATATCCTTCTGATTTTTAAGCCGTATAGATGACTTCAGCTGTGTCAATCTGTCAGCGTGGAGAGAAAACGTGGCTCTAAAAGCCATTGTGCAGATTTTCATATCTCATAGTGGCATCTCTCTGAAATAACAGTTTGGAATAAATTCAATATTCAGGCATCTATTTTATTTCATGATCTAAATAGGATTCGGAAATCGTGTAAAGAAGACAGGATCAACGTTGAAGTTTCAGAAAAATGATGACTATGACTTAAAGCCGTTGTTCTCCTCTACCCCCTGTTACATGTATGGGAAGCAGGGCATCCCCGGAGCTGAACCCCATTAATATCAGCTCTGGCGACACCCTGTTTCCCGAGATACTTACAAGAAAGGTGCGGCGGCTGCTGCTGGTACTTCGAGGAGGTTTAAATCCATGTCCCGCGTGCCAACAGGAAGCTGCGATAGATGATGGTGCCTTCCCCAGTAGCGCGGCTCAGCTCTTCATTCCCACTGCTTCCTATCAATGTCAAATTAAAAAGGTGGTGGAGGGGGGCAGGGGAATGAAGAGGGAACTGCCCCTTTAAGGATGTACCCAATAAAAATGTCACATTGTATTTGTCCTCTTTATTGATTGTTCATTGGTTCAGCTGCCTGATACGCCATTTTATTATGGTGATGTATTGCATACAATATTAGAAGTGGAATGATCCCCCATGGATCCTTAGCCCCTTGCAGACGCACTTACCAGAACACCTTCCTACTGTCTGTACGTTCTTCCTACTTATCAATTAGATTGTAAGCTCTTCGGAGCAGGGACTCCTTTTCCTAAATGTCGCTTTTAGGTCTGAAGCACTTCTTCCCATTATGTGTTATTTGTATTATTTGGTATTTATATGATTATGTCACGTGTATTACTGCTGTGAAGCGTTATGTACATTAATGGCGCTATATAAATAAAGATATACAGTACATACATACACCATAGAATTCAGTTGTATTAAGCACTTTCCTACAGCACAATAGACACCCTGTTCCACTTCAGCACATGTCCAGGGTACCTGGATTTTCCCACGTCAGCATGTTATATAAGAAATGAGATTGGGGGTACATGGATTGAATGAGTATTTTAGCCATGACTTGAGAGAACTCTGCTTTTGAAGGAGGTGACCCCCAATTTGGATCCCAGTGCCAGCTCCCCTTGTGTCACTTTTTATCACTTTGCTTCAGTCATGAAATTAGATTGTAAGCTCTTCAGGACATGAACCTGCCCATCTAATATTCTATGTATAGAGCTGCGCACATTGTCAGTGGTGCTTAACATATTGTTATGTACAGTAGGGCCCTGCTTCTCAGCGTTTCGTTTCTCGGTGATCCACCAATACGGCGGTATTGAGAAGGGGGGCCACCGATTCCGCGAATGTGCAGAAGGGGGACGGCCGAGTTTGCGCATGCGCAGAAGGGGGACGGCCAATTTTACGCATGCGCAGAAGGGGGAGCGGACGAGTTCATGCATGTGCAGAAGGGGTAGGAGGGACGGAAAATCACCGGTGGACATAGCAAATGCTATGTTTCGCTTTTTGCCGATTTTCGCTTTCCGGCGGCGGCCTGGAACGGAACCCGCCGTATGAGCGGGGCCCTACTGTATATTAGTTCAGCAGTGACATTTTGCTAAATATTAGATTTATTGCCCAGGTATAAGAAATAACAAAACCCAACGTTTGTTTGATATTGCCAAATCTCACTTTATTGGCCTCTTTGTGCGTTCAGAAATTCCATGTATTTATTTCGTAAAATGATCATTATTATCATTATAATTCGAACCAGTCGCTGCCGACTACTTGACCATCAAGTGCACAAGTGTAACGTGTCATCTACAGAAAGACTATTACACCTTACTATTAACCAACTAAGTAAACATAACAAATCAATAATTCCCCCTTTTTTCACCCGAGGCAAAGAAAGTCATTTATCTGCATTCCTCAGCTCAAGATGACATCATGCACTTGTCTGCATATACCATTGTTATTTTACTGTACCTACTTCACTTTTCAAGTAAGATTATGATCTCATTATCCAAATATTTGCAAATGCTTAAAAGGGTGTAATGTTAAGAAACCTGCATATAATGGATACATTATTCAGAATCCCTTCCAGCAAGGACTGGAGCCTTATAGCTGATCTTTTATTAAGTGGTTGGATCTTATGGATATCTGATATTTTTTCTAGTTTTCATAGTCATTTAAGTAAAGTTATGATTATATTTTTACGTTTGGGAAAACTGTCTAAACTATACAAAATAAAGGTGGAACATGTATATTACAATGCAAGGCATTGCTGTTTGTTTTACAAATGCTCTGTAAATAATGTAGTTTTAGGATTTTAAATCTTTTTTAGTATCTGGTTTCTTAAACACAGTGTATAAACCATTTAGGACGGAACTAATATATCCCAAGACATACCTGTTTGTACTTGTAGCAAAAGTTACCGCTCTTTTCAAGTATGTTTGGGTACAGAATATTGTGACGACACAGTAATTAGTTGTATCTTATTTCACGTAACTCCATGCAAAACCTCTGCTGGAGTTTGAGGTATATCAGAAGACTACCCCTGGAGTTTTTACAACAATATGGGAATAAGTAGTCAATTATTCCTAATGACTCAAAGACACGCCAATCTGAGTAAGGTTAATATGATTTATAACGCTCTCTGTGAATATTTGTAATAAAAACACAGCAACCTTTGTGGACCCAGGTGGTTCTTGAATATACTTTGAATCTCTAAAGGGATGACTATTTTGGACTTTATCAGGTCAGGTGTCATCTCACAGATCCTATTAGCTTGTGAAACCGTATCTTACCAAATTAGGTATTAAATTAACCCCAAGAAATTAAAGGATTTACTTTATTAAATATGAGTGGTGGACATGTACTGTGTAACCCAATATCCTCATGATACTTCTTCTGTTTCAACTTACAGGAACCAGGACAAGTTGTAGACTTCTGCAGGTTATAGCAGCTGGGTGCGTTACTTCAGAATAAGCCAAGGAGTAACATTTCTGACCTATGAAATGGGAGTCCAGTAGAGTACCACAGTCATTCCCCTGTAACACTGGGCCAGTCATTTTATTACCCTGCTATGTTGGGCAAGTCGTGTTATCACCCCATGTGTTAATTATGCACACATTTGATTGTGAGCTTTTTAGAGCAGGGATTCATTGTTCTTGTATTTAATTCATTACACAAACTCTGTAAATCAACCAGAGCTTTGTAATTACAATTATCAACTTACTCAGCGATGATTGTTTTTTTAATTGATTAAATGTTCATTACAAAGTTAATGGAACTAAAGAGACAACCCTTCATGAGTTATTATGTAAGGAAATTATTTAAAGTCCACTATATATCTGTAGTCGAGATCAATTCTCTGTGTAAGTGAATGAATGAAAATACCCATTCACTTCATTTGGGATTTCTTTTACACCACATACTGACCAAATATATAGAATGCACCCCCAATTCGGGTTTATGTAATAAGCAGCATTACTGTGACGTGAAATATCGACACACCTCATGAGGAGCCGGCAGAGCTTGTGAAAATCCGTTATTCCACATATTCCATATTTCAACAAATTTATTATTAAATAATGCTGAATTCCCCACAAAGCTTACAACTGCTTCACTGATTAAAAGTTTTTTTATAATATGTAGTTCAAAGCTTACTAAAAACAAAATAATCCATTTTATATTGGGATTTATCACCGCATGAATAAATAGGAAGGCGTACTCCCCTTTGTACTTGTGATTACCCCACTAAAAATAATTAAATTAATCATTACATTTTCCTTCATGGAATCAAAATACCAAAAGAATATAGAATACCTTATTGTACAGTATCAAATACTAATGTTCATATTCAAGAGTCCATCATAAAAGTCGTATTAGTAATGCCCAGTAATTGATGGTGCTGCTTCCTGAAGAAGGAATTCCCAAACTCCTTGTGTGAAGTGAGAACACTAAATAAAGTAGAACAGCGCCAAAAAAAACCTATCCTGGTGCATTATTCTTTATTAGAAAGAATAATGTATTTATGCACTCCCCAACGCAGCGCTCGACCATAAGCACATGAGGTTAGCGCCTTAGTCCTGTTTCCCTGGAAACTGCTTTCCCCCCCTCACTGCGGCGTGTTGTCACCTCACACAGATGCCGCTTTGCTGTTATGAAGTTGAAGTCGTAGCAGCCTGGTGACATCACACCATATTGCAGCAAGAGCTCCTGAAGAAGTCAGGAAGTTCCAGGATAGCTGGGGGGAAAGCTTCTATGCTGGTGCGGTCCGCTAGGAGTCCCCTTCGTGTGCCGCCATCCGGCTTCGACGACTTCACCATGGTAACAGAAACGCTTTTATGAGGAACCGACATGCGGCAGTGAGGAGTCTAAGACATTTGGTCCTGGCCGTTTTGCTGCAACCAAATCTCCACCAGCATTTTGCCGCAAGTGACCTTGCCGCAGGGATCCTTTGCCGCCAGCCACTAAAGTAAGTCACTAACCTTTGCCCTAACCCTAAAACCCCCTAATATTAACCCCTAATAGTAACTGTCACAGTAGACCAGGTCTGTTAACAAATTTATATTTCTGGGATCAGTCATTAGGCAAAACAAGGCAATGAAAAAAAAGGGGGTTTATTTGGATAAAACCTCGGAAATACAACATAACACAAAATACAGGAATATACACACTTACTGGGGTATGAGGTCTAGGCTTTCTTTGGTGCAGGGCACCCGCTTGCAAGGGCTTACCCTGATCGGAACCTTGTTCCAGACGTCCTGGACCGAGACTCCGCAGAAACTCCTGACCGGGACCTAGTCTCGATACTCACGGAACTGTTTTCGGCAGGAACTCCTGACCGCGTCCACTATGTTCTCAGATGAGAGCTTGGTCCTCGCCTCTGACTTAGTCTCTGCCGGGCAGACTTTCCTAGCTTCAAAATGAAGCCGTTGCTCTGTTATTTGGGACAGAGCAACTTTGAAAAGCTCGTCCTAGCTTCATCGACTCGAGCCACAAAATCATCTGGTTCTCTGACTGGGGCTTCTCCTTACATACCCTCCGCTGAGCTATGTTCAGAATGGAGCAGGGAGGAGCGACCAATTAGAGCGTGGGAATTCCTCCCCGCCAGCCAATAGAAACAGTGGCTTGTATGTTGGCTGACGTCAGAGGAGGGGGCGTGTCAAGCCGGTTCGGGATGCCCCATGGGCAAGACATATGAATCGAGCAATTGGGAACACACCGGCATTCTGCCACTTCCCATGGCCAACCCATTGCCACCTACAAGGCAGGCTTCACTAAGTCTGGCAGACAAGAGGGTCCTCCCTGCAGGGGGTCTCTATTCTGCAGACTCAGTACTCCGCCCTGCTCCATCGACTTAGCACCCCAACACCTCTCAACATCCCGTCTCCCATTTGAACTCCGGATTCTATGCAGACTTGCTGGCACCTTAAACATATGCAAAGGCGGACTGCATAAGCCTTATAGTAAATGTAAAACACATTATAAAGTGCACTTTAATAAAGACTATACTTTGGGGAACCTTATACGGGAAATGGATTGGGGATATTTTGGCTCGAAATCCAGGAGTCTGGGGGACACTGGATAGCCCCAGTGTAATTCCCCTCGCATACCAGCAAATCATGCCTGCTCACCTGGGAGAATTAAACGACTACTGGTACCTTTGGCCTCCAAACTCCTACACACAATATAATTACATTTCCACCCAAATATCCCACCTAAAACTGACACACAAGAAATCCCGCAGTTCTAGGGCTAAGGGAGCATGAAAACAGAAAAAAGCAGGGGTCACTTTACTTTCCACAAGTATTATCCCTGGTCCCTGGTTTATGGAGCTACCATGGACCCCACGGTTCCAGGGGTAACCAGAGGGCTTAACCTTTAATGTATAGCCTGGTTACCCCCTGCCTTCACACTAACGCTACCACCTACCTTAATCCCTCGCCCTAAAATTAACCCCCTACCCTAACGCTAAATCCCTGGAAGGTCTAGCGGCAGAGTGGCTGCAGCAGGGTGTCCATTTGCGGCCAAACGACGGGGACTTGGTCCCAGCGAGATGGCAATTGCCAAATGTCCCATTTTGGCGGTGAGGGGGAGAGCAGCTTCCAGCATTGGTCATACAGCGAAACAGGACTAAGGAGCCAAGCTCGTTTGGTTTTAGTCAAGCACTGTGTTTGCGAGTGCATAGAGATTTATTTTGAATTATTCCTTTAATTAAGGCTAATGCCCCAGGACACATGTTGGTGTGATTCTATTTACATTTTCCTTGCTGTTTGGTAGTTCTGTTCACCAGTGTAAAGTTGTAATAAATCCCCCAATACGTTCCATTTCTGCATCTGCCTCTCTCTTTCCCCCTTTTTCATGTGGGAGGCTTAGGAATGCTGCACATTCAGTATATCACAATTGAAGTGGTAAATAATGAAAAGCTTGAGAACTTATTCGAAGAAAAAGAGAGGCTTCTTTATACTGCAGAAGCGTTTTAACAATGCAGCTTTGAGGGTGGTAAAAGATTATTTGTGTTTTAGAATGTTGATCATCCGCGATTCCATGTCCATTTAATGCTCTTTATTCTGCTAAAAATAAAAATTTCTGGCCTCAAACCACGGCTTGTTCTTTGTCAAGAGCAAAAAAAGTCTTGTTCCATCGTTGATGTTTCTGTTCGTGTATTATGTAGTAACAGGACGCAGAGGGAGTAGAGGGTATGTTACCTTTTATTGGACCAACAAGTAGTTGAAATGTTACAAGCTTTCCAACCTCCCAGTATCCTTCATCAGGTGCCGGGTTCAAATGCTTGTAACATATCAACTACCTGCTGGTCCAATACAATGTATCAAACCACCTACTCTCTCTCCCTCCTTTGTTACTACATGGAAGAAAGGACTGGCCCGCGACCCACCCTTCTTTGCTGTACATTTATTAAAATGTAGAAAACAAAGTAAAAGATTACCGCCAAAAGATGATACCAAAAGCCAAAGATGATACCAGGACAACCAAGGGTTAATATCAAATGATATAAAATAAATGATAAAAATAAAAAAAGTATAAAAAACACAGATAATACGACAGAAACTATTACTAGATATATATTCTAATGGAGGGGTACGCAAAGTTTCTGACCTGTGCCTCCCTGTCTCCACTCCCCTCCGGCTCGCTCCCCCCCTCCCTGCACGGCCCCGGCGTCAAATGACATCACTGGGTCATGTGACGTCACGTTGTCATTTGACGCCGGGTTGCCATGGAGACGTGTCGCTGGAAGGGAAGGTAAGTAAAAGTTGCCGAGACCTCACGCGATCCCCGGCATTTAATCGATATGCATTCGGGGAAGCGCGGGGCCTCTGTCACAGCCTTCCCCCCCCCCCCCAGAAAATCTTACGCCCCCACATTGCGCACATATGTGTATAAAATAGCAAGTGAAACAACAAGAACCAGAAAACAATTACACAAACAAGCGCAACAAACATACAATGCCACCAAGAGGGAACGGAGGGAAGGGGGAAGGGAAAAAACAAGGGGATAAAATGTATGCTACGAAAAATAAAAAAGGGGAGATAAAAAACAAATTGGCTGGTACAAACGCTGGAGACACCAGGCCGCTCTCCGCAGGATACCACTACCTCCCCCGTGAATCTAAAAAACAGAAGCGGAAATGTGTACAGGCATACCCCACTTTAAGTACACTCACTTTAAGTACACTCACTTTAAGTACACTCGCGAGTAAGTACATATCGCCCAATAGGCAAACGGCAGCTCGTGCATGCGCCTGTCAGCACGTCCTGAACAGCAATACCATCTCCCTACCTGTACCGAAGCTGTGCGCAAGCGGGGAGACTATAGAGCCTGTTACACATGCGTTATTTCCATCAGTTATGCACATATATAATTATTGCAATACAGTACATGCATCGATAAGTGGGGGAAAAGGTAGTGCTTCACTTTAAGTACATTTTCGCTTTACATACATGCTCCGGTCCCATTGCGTACGTTAATGCGGGGTATGCCTGTATACAGTTGTGCAATTAGTTTGACTTAATTTTAAAGGATTATCACAAGAGCTTGTGTGTGTAATCAATTCCAACAGCTACTTCAATGCCAATAAAAATAATCCAGGAAGTCATCGTAACACAGAGACAAATCCCTTATCGATACATATTCAGTCGTTAAATCAATCAGACCATAGCCTTTCTGCTTGACTTAAAAAGAACCAATAGATAAACATCACAATTATCGCTTCCTTCATTTATGATCTCGTAGAAATTAGTTGGTTTTAAATGTCTTGGAGAAAGCATAAATAATTGTGTTACTTAACTCTTATAATGATGTAATTCTGGAGCTGATCATGCATGCAAAGATTTACTTTACAGCTACTACTGTCAGTACAGCAAAAATATAAAGTAAACAGTACAAATATGGACAGATATGCTGCTGTATGGGTGAGAAAGTGTTTTTCTACATTGTTACCCATTCTGTAGGTTTTATTGTATTACACGCTGCAGAATGTGCATTGACTCGTGGGTGGAGGAATCAGCCTCTTGAACATGAGCTCCAGTTTTCACTTAAAACCTCTTGGGACAATATTCTTTGTGAGATGAAATTATACAATGTATCCTATTTCATTACAATTTGTGCTTTTAAGTTACCAATAATGAGATCCTTGTTAAAACATACAGTGTGCATTATTGTCTGTATATATCATAGTTAAATCTGCTTGAAACCTAAGACAGTGTAATTGAATATGGAATAAATAATGTCTCTTTACTTACAGTTCTAGGGATTGTTCTATAGTACTAATATTTACAATATAACTATATCTATCTAGTTCTAAATTGCCTTTCATCTTTTCAATTTATCCTCATTGCAAAAACCTGCAGCCATTTTCTGTTTTTTTTTTTTAGACATTTGTGGAAATATATTTAGAAGATGTCTGTTAAAGCAGAAATCCCCTCTAACCTACCCCCATTCTGTTACAGGATGGGAAGCATGGGTTCCTGTGGAGCTGAACTACGCTAGTTTCAGCTTCAGGGTCCCCCTGTTCCCATGATACTTATTAGTATTACATCCGGGTTTTGCATGGGATATATATGACCGTCTAATACAACGAATGGCATTGCGGCTTCCCATTAGCCCACAGTTTGGGAGCTATTGTGTTCCCTTTGATGGAGATTTAAACTTCACTGGTAGGTATCTGCAGAGTTGATAATAGCATGGTACACCTCAGTTGCCCCCCCCCCCCCCCCCAATTTTAAAAATTAAGGTATTCAGAATGAGTTCGGAAGGGAGATCGCTGCTTTAGCAATCACCCCTGTGTTTTCAGGAATTTATATCTTATCCCTGATCACTGCTCCTTTACAATCATTGCAGCAATATACCTTCAGGTAGTCTAGGTTTGAGCCCGTATCTTCCATCAGATGAAATGTTCTGCATTCTGTTGTGTTTGATAGAAATCGGCAAAGCATTTCATCACAAATCAGGAACATTTTTAGACACTTTCAGTCGGCAAGAAGTTGCAAAGGTATCAAACTTTTCCTAAAACTGCCAAATCCATTTTTGGGGGGTTGGAATTAACTGGCAACACTGGGGGACAGATTCACAATGTTTATATCAGGGGCCGTTATCAAAATCATCACTGGATATTATTTCCCCTCAGAATATGGAAAACCACAAAGCTAATTATATACAATAAGAAAGATGGTTGTGTATCTCCTTAGCACAGGCTTCGTGCCATGCTCAGTTAGCACAACCTAGCATTAGCTTCTAATAACATGACTTGTGTTAAGCCTGTGTTACCTAAAGATAACGTTACTCCTATCCAGACCCTAAAATATGAGAAAGAGTCACTTGGGGGGACTATATAAAAGCAGGACTCTCTCTCTTCTGTAAGACCTGTATTTCGGGGCCTGGATGGGAGCAATGCATCTTTAGATAGGACTTAAATCTCTGTGCAACTATAACGGACCTTTATGGATTGGCGCTGTTAGGGGGGCACACCTTTTTTTTTAATCTCATTAGCCCAAACACCCATTATAGTTATGCCAAGGGCCTTTCTGGCCCAAAATGACTTACAGTAACCTGAGGTTAGTGAGCTTTGTAGATGCACATTAATGCTTAATGAGTTGGTGCAAGGGTGGCCAACTTAAGTCCTCAAAGGGCACACACAGGTCAGGTTTTTAGGATATCCCTGCTTCAGCACAGGTGGCTCAATCAGTCCCAGCTTCAGCACAGGTGGCTCAATCACCTGTGCTGAAGCAGGGATATCCTGAAAACCTGACCTGTTGGTTGCCCTTGAGGACTGGAGTTGGCCACCCTTGAGTTAGTGCCTTGTGATGTCAACAATTAAGCTCTGTGGATATGGACCTTGGTGGGACATCTCAACTCTCACCAATGTTCCTTGAGCCTCACTGATTTGGAGTCCATCTCACTAATAAAAGTCAGCATTTTTCCATTAAAATGTTCTGGGCTGATCCTGCAAATCTCACTTGGTCCTTGGAATTCAATGTTTCTGTTGTGTGTTGATTTGCAAAGCTTTAAATATCTTAAAATTCTGAAACAAGCATAAAAATGCAGGGACGATGAACCAAGGCTCTGACTTTATTGCAATTCGAGCTTCAGTTGCTAAGTAGAGACTGCCCCTTTTAAACCCTAGTTTGAATTTAAATCAATTCAATCCTTGAAAGTCACAGGGCTGGTTGAGGTGTCAGATTCTATCACATTTCTTCAGGCTGTCCTCATCCTCGCTGACATTAAAAAGAAACGTTTTTGACAACTCGACTACAAATATTAATCAACATGCGATGAATTTATCAACAACACAAACCATAAGGCAACGGAAAAAACGTGTGATGGCCCTTCCATGTTCAGGCACGTCCAGTGTCAATGTACGTGCTGAAGGAGATGCCGTATCTCGCTTTGCAACAGGAATTTACTTAAACATTCCTAAAAAAATAGCAATACACTGCTTTGTTGAAATGGAATATTTGTGTGTGTATATATATATATATATATATATATATATATATATATATATAATCAAAAAATAAATAGATGATACCGTTCTGTGGCTAACGAAATGCTTTTATTTGTGCGAGCTTTCGAGATACACTGATCTCTTCTTCCGGCGATGTTACAATGAATGAAGCAAGGATAACTTAAAAACAGTGTCTCTTGGAATGTTATCTGTGCTTGTCCTTCCCCCGTGTGGATGTGTTTTATGGCTAGAGGTGTCAAAGGGTAACTGAAAGCAAGTGAAGAAAGAGTGTGTATGTGTATCAGTGTGAATAAAAATGAATGGAGAGCACACAGTATAAACAGTGCTCTACACAAGGTGTGTGTGGAGTGAGAGGGATATAAATGGTGTGGGTGGGTGTGGAAATGTGAGAGTTTGTAGCACAACTAAAAGTGTGTGTGGATACTATGTGGTCCCTATTGGTGTATATGGATGGAAAAATAAGGAGTATTAGTATGTGTGAGAGACAGCTGTGTGTGCATACATATAGCACAGTATGTACTGACATGGCCTTTAGCGCTCATGGGAAGAGAGTTCGCTAGTGTCAGTAATGACTCATAAAATTTCGATCTCTGTTTAGGCCCTTGCTAAGTGTCCCGAACAGTTGCATAAATTTGTATTCATGCAACCGTCTCTCTTTCGGGGTTTTAAGATTACCTTTGAGTATGGCAACCCTCAGATCGTTCATCTTATGGCCAGAGTCAGAGAAATGTTCGCCAACAGGACTGTCTCTTGTTCCGCGTGTGATGCTGTGGCGATGCAGGTTCATTCTCTTGTTTAGCCCCTGTCCTGTCTCACCTATGTAGTTGCAGCCCCCTGGGCATTTCATGCACATGATGAGGTACACGACATTGCTGGAGGAACAGGTGAACCCTCCTCTGATTTTGTATTCCCGATTCTTGTGTGGTATTTGTATTGTGTCCGCTGTGTAGAGCATTGCGCAGGTTTTGCATCTTGGGTCCTGGCATGGTTTTGTCCCGCATTCAGTTGTACTGCTGAATACTTTACTCCTCACCATAATATTCTTGAGATTATGGGGTTGTCTGTATGATAATAAGGGTGCTTCAGGGAAGACCTGTTGCAGTCTTGTATCTTCCTGGAGGATGGGTTGTAAACCTACAGACACAAGGTGTTCCTGGTTTATTGACTTACTCAGCAGTCCAGACAGCTGCCTCGTGACTTCATCAGGGTTACTGGATTGGTCCACAACAGCCAATAGGCTAGAGTCCAGGTAAAGTAATTCAAAACAATGCAAACTGCTAATGCTGAATCAACAGACTTCTTACTGAGGGATAATCACCTTAAAAGTGTTTTATATGCCTGGCGTTTCGGTCCCCAGGGGGACCTTCTTCAGGGGTGACCCTAGATTCTGCTGACCCTGGGGACCGAAACGTTGGGCATATGTGTGTATTTTGGACACAATAAACCACTTTTTGTGATAAACCCTTGTGCTGTGCCGGCATATTGGATCTCTAGGGATCCTCACAGACTGTAACTATTTACCCTTTACCGTGCACCCCATCTGCCTCTGCTGAGGCTTTTTTTCAGTGTGTGCTTCCATTCTGTGTGTGTGTGTGTGTATATATATATATATATATATATATATATATATATATATATACACACACACATATATACTGTAATGCTAGCATAGGGCTATTCCTGTCTCACTCTTCTAAGCTACTTAAAAGAATTATAAGCTTTTAGTGTGCACACAACTGTCTATATATTAACCCAATCAGAAAGGGGCTGAATTTGCACAAACACCTAGATTGAAATTAAAATAGCAATGCATTACAATCCATTAAGTCGGGGAATAGATTTACATAAATCAGGTTGCCTGTGTGTCAGATTCCTAGGACATGGTCCAATCTAAACGGCAGATAACTCGCCTCTCAGTTTTAGAACCAATCAAGCACAAATGAAGTTATATGACAATCACGTAAATTAGCCTCAGAGAAATGAGCTCTGTCTCAGGTTTGCAGAGAAGATTATTCCTCTTGTCACTTGTCACTCAGTGAGTCAAAATGCTCTTTTTTTCTATTGCTTGGTATCCATTATTAGATGTCTTAATTGTCAGTCAATGTGTTCGGAGCACATTAATCTGTTATTATATTGTTAAAAGCAGCATTTGAATGATCCACCCCCCTGAAACACGCATTACCGAACGCAGGTAAAACTGTCAAAGTCCCAGTCCTGACGGAATGGAAACTATTACACTGTTACATTGTGTTCAAAGTTTTCCAGTCTCGTTCTACAATTTTATTCTTTTGTTACAGAAGTGTCCAACTATAAAACAAATCATCAAGCAAGTAACATTCGGATCCTGTGTGAACTCAAGTGAGATTTTTGTTCTGGAAAGAAAGTATGAATGTGCTTTGGGTAGTGCGTGATCTCTCACACACGGTGTCCCGGCAGTCCATTGTTTGAAGAAAAGAGAATTTTCTTTGGTGAAACGTTTAGATGTAACCCGATTCTCTGTCACAATAAAGTTTTTAGGGGAAGAAGTGGTGCGTTACATTTAAATACATTCAAATATATCATATGATATTGTAATGTATGAGAAATGAACGAGAATAAGGGACGGGTTACATTTCGTTTACATTTTGAAGACGTACTAGCACGCTAGCGCCTACTGTCATTTCTGCGGAGTATTGCAACCAGCGCTAAAACGCAATTTTCCTGTCCGCTACGCATTCGAGGGTAGCCTGAAAAAATGCTCGGGCGCATATGCAATCCGCAAGACAAATGCGCCAGAACATGACGCGATATCTGTACAAGGGTGCTGGTATGTGAAATATATATATTTCTCCTTTCCTATGTGGCTCATTACCAAATAGATACAAATTGAAGCAGAACCCCACACAACCTAAATAAAACCCAAGCCATAATGGTTGGATGTTCACTTTATTTAGGAACACCTCTTTAAGAGAACCGCTTGCTCCTCACTGTCCTTCTCGTGCCAGTGCAGATAACATCTCAATCTGTTGATTTCCCATCATATCAAGGTGTCTGGTGACCATGAAATAGCCAGCTTCCTTAGCACGTTTCTACCTAGAAGCTTTAAAACTCTTTGAAAAGTCTCATTGTTTAGGTTCTTCTGTACCAATGAAACAATCATAAATGATTTATTATGACCCATTCAGCCCTTCATATATCCTTGTTTCTTTTTGTAATACTGCTGAGATCATTCCTTGTCTCCAGCCATTCCTTCCTCCTTTATGAGACCCATCCATCATATTCGGCTTTGGCCCCATGTGAACACACATTATTTGCCAGTTGTCAATCCATCCCTGCTTTCTCTCTTTCAACTTCTTCGATGCTTACTGTATGTTCTTACCCTGTCTGGTCTCAAATCTACTGAGCACTTTTGTTTTTTCTAAGTGTAAATCTCACTTCATTTATATGTCGGATCAAATTGAATGTCTCCTGATGCATTACATGTGGGTGATGAGTTTATGAACTGAGACCACTGGACATATAAGGTCCCATATCCCCAAACCCTACCCTTAATTGCAAATTCATACTGGTGGCCAAAGGGCCATCATATATTGCACCATGTGCTCCATCAACGACTCCTGTGCAGCTGGCTGGGCTGTCTAACGAGGGAATGTTTGATCTTTCGGGAATCCATGAAAGCAAATATCCCTACAACACAGGAGGGCCAGAGCAATATGCTTTTGGCTTAAAAGCAGCAAAACTTGAAAAATCGCATTTGTTTTTAAATAAATCCATTCTGTAGTATTAGATAATACTGTCTGCATTTTTTAAAAGTTTTAATGCCGTTTAATTATTTTTTTATGTTCTTATCATCCTTTGGTTCCAACAGCAACCATTTAGAAAGTCATAGCCAGTTCCTCTTTTGAAACAGACTCTGACACACACCTTCTTGAGCTCTGCCCTTTGGCAACAAAGTATCACAAACAGATCTGTTGCTTGTTCCAAACAGCAGACTGTCTATTACTCTGAAAGCTGTAGCTCTAATGTGTTACATTTAGTAATATAGTGTTACATATCGGCTACAGCATCTCACAAACTGCAGCACCAGTTAGAAGGTAGTCATTTCTTTAGGCACACACTCAGGATTTACCAGAAAAGGGGGTTATTGATCCGCGCTCATGCTTCCTACAGTCTCTGGTGTAAACCAACTCCTTCCTTTTGCTGCTTCTGTGCGTGGATATATTCCCCTTCTCCACTGAAGATTCACAAAGGATTACTCCACAGGTAGGTAAGTCATAGAAAACAAACAGCACCGAGCGCACCGAGGTTGAAGAATATTATAATTAAAGTGAATACAAATAACAAGTATCAACTTACATATAACAAGTATCAACTTACATATAATGAATCTGTTATCCAGTGAGATCTTAAGTGGCACAGTACACGCTGCCCCGTTCGTGGGTAGAAGGGAAGCAACGCCGAGCTCGAGACAGTCTATCCCGCGCGTTGGGATCGAGTAGTGTCTCCGTCTTGCTCTGCGCTGCTACGTCCGGGTATGCGCAGTACCGCGCGGTCCGTGTGCTGTTGTGTGCACGGCTCCCAAGTTCACAGTCTCTCAAGTTAAGTGGCAATTAGCCAAGGGGCTGATCTGCATGTAGTGTGCACAGTGCTCTTACCACCACATGTTTCGCAGACGAATCTGCCACTTGGCTTGAGAGAGAGACTGTGAACTTGGGAGACGTGCACACAACAGCACACGGACCGCGCGGTACTGCGCATAACCGGACGTAGCAGTGCAGAGCAACACGGAGACAATACTCGATCCCAGCGCGCGGGATAGACTGTCTCGAGCTCGGCGTTGCTTCCCTTCTACCCACGGACGGGGCAGCGTGGGCTGTACCACTTAAGATCTCACTGGATAACAGATTCATTATATGTAAGTTGATACTTGCGGTTTGTATTCCCTTTTATTATAATATTATTCAAACTCAGATCGCTCTGTGCTTTTTGTTTTCACACACTCAGGATTTTTATGGACTTATAGCAGGAGCACTAAATGATTGCCAGCTTAGGTAAGAATGAAGATTTATTATTACACATTATCACATGCTTTACATATACAAAAAAGAAGAAAAAAAGGGGAATAATTTATTTCTGCTTTAAGAAAAGGTAGAAGTTAATTATATAAGTTTGCAATTAAATAAATATTCCATTGAAGGCATTATTTATCAACTAGACCCCTCTCTGTGACTCTATAACATCTGCTTCAAGTGTATAAAAAAATGTTTATTAGGTTTCATGTACCGTATGATCCCACAAGGCCCATATTTAACCCTCCACCTAAATAAAAGACCACACAACACGTTGACGGAGGTAAAGTCCACATAATTTATTAAATATACAACCATAAACCATTTTATAAATGTATATATATTATAATGTATCACATTATAATTAGGGATTCCGGTTTTCGGTTTATTTTTTCATTAAAATCGGTGGTGATTTTTTTGAAATTTCCCAATGTTTTAATTTTATTTGAAAAATCTGTTCATCCGCGTTACCAATGACATTTCTATTGCATGCATTTTAATTTGATGTTTATTGGGGCACTTTTCTTTAGCTTGCATACCCCCCCCCCGTGTCGTCCTGTGGATGGGCCTCGCAAGAGAAATCGAATAAGAAAGTAGGCTTCATTTCCGGTGTTTATCGGTTTTAACTAAAACTGCAAAACGATCAGCCCGGTTTTCATTTAAAACCTAAAACCCTAATCACTAAATATAATATGTATTAAACCAAAACCTGAACCTTTCCAGCCCACGCTTATCGTACAACCAAGAGGGGGTAATGTTTGCCATGAGCCACACCAATCTCAGGAGTAGAGATGGGTGAAATTTTTTGGCGAATTTGGATTTGCAGCGGATCGGTTGGTTCCTTTGGTTTGCGAATTTCAGCGGATCAATGTCAAAAAGGGCGATTTTTGTTTCACTGACTTTTAATTGTTATTGCCATTACACTCAGCGGATTCCACACCCCATGGACGGATTTATAGAATCCAAACCACAGAGTGCTGAATAATTGCTTATCCGGATTGTATCCAATGGTGGATTTTTGATTAATCCATGCGGATTAAATCCGCTCAAATCTGTTTGCGGATTTTACACCGTGAAACGGATTTTGGTGGGGAAATGAGACAAAATCCGAGAAACGGATTTGTACGGATTCTCCCGTCTTTACTCAGGAGACAACCAGTAAGGCTGCCTCAAGGCCATACTCTCCTGCTACCTCACACATACCTCACAAATCCGGGACCAATACCTTCTCGCTTTCCAAACCCAACCCTGGCAAGGTTACCACACCTATTATGACCAATTCTCACTTTTAGTTCATGTATTAAACCTTTATAGAATTAAACCATTAGAACCTTTAAGACCAAACATTTTAAGCAGACACCATTTTAAAACTTCGCATTTAAAAGTTAAGAGAAGGAGCGGCCCAGTGAGTAAAGACACTGACTGGCACAGAGTTTGAGGTGGAACCTGGTTCAATTCCTGGTGTCAGCTCCTTGAAACCTTGGGCAAGTCACTTTATCTCCCTGTGCCACAGGCACCAAAATAGATTGGAAGCTCCACAGAGCAGGGACCTGTGCCTGCAAAATGTCTCTGTAAAGAGCTGCGTAAAACCAGCAGTGCTATACAAGAACATGCTGTTATTATTATATAGGGGAGGGCAGCTGTGTGGCTGCTGCTAAGGAACCAGGTAAGAGGCACCGCTCTCATTCAAAAACCCACCAAAACAGACAGCAAATCACTCGCTAACCTGTCCTCAGAAACAGGTATTCTGCCCCACTACAAGGTCAGCCAATCACAGGATGACAACTCGTCCCCAGAGGGTAGAGGGCGTGAGGAGGTCAGGACAACTTCTTGATGACCCCTGTCAGCTGTCATTATGTGAGTTTCATCGCCTTGTTTGCTGCTCTTCAACTCCCACCGCAGCCTACGAAACTTTGAGAATGTGTGAGGCAGACAGGGCCGGCGTGATGGCGGTGCCACCGCGAGCCCCGCGATTACAGAGGCCCCGCGCATGACAATTAAACTGATTGCCGGGGGAGAGCGCGGGGCCTCTGTACTGTAACTCTCTTACCATCTCCCAGCGGCATCTCCTCTCCTTCATCCCCGTCATCATGGCAATGCGATGTCCAATGGCATCGTGTTGCCATGACAATGGGGTGTCTCATGGCGCGGAGTCACGATGACTGGACAATGCAGGGGGAGATCCCGTCAGATGATGCTGCTGTTAAACAACAAACAGATAAACGTGGAAAGACACTAAAAATAGATGGACATGGAAAATACTGATGTAAAAACATGAAATATTCCCAGAAATAAGCTCCATATAAGGCTGTCTCTTGGCATTCCTGCTTTCTTTTTCGTCTGGGACGCAGGTGTTCTGCGCCCCGAATGCTTGTGGTCAGGGCATATTTTCAGGGTAAGGGGAATGACTGTTTTCCTGCTGAGAGAAGCACCAAAAACATAATTAACATTCCTTTCTTCTCCGCGGCTGAGGACAAAGGAGAGCTCTGTGACTTTCTAGGTGTCAAATAGCAAGATATGGTGTCAGCCCGTGGTACTGGTGGAGGAAGAACAGGTCTTACATTGTTTTTTGTTTACTGCTTGAACCCTTTCCACAATGGGAGGACTACCTGTTCCTGTACTCAGAGTATAAAAACAACAGACCACGTATGTTACTGTATGTATAGCTTTATTTATGTAGCAGCATCCAGGTACAGAGCTCTATACAATACACGTGACATCGTATTGTAACACAATGGGAATAAACACTTTACACATAAAACAATAGGAAAAGGAGTCCCTGCCCCGAAGAGCTTGCAATCGAAGTCAGGGGAGCTTAACTCCAGTCCTCAAGCCCCTCCAACAGGTCAGGTGTTCAGGATATCCATGCTCCAGCAGAGGTGACTCAATCTGTCCCTGCCTCAGCACAGGTGACTCAATCAGTCCCTTTAACGTCCATAACAAACGTCAAAGACTGAGCTTCTGATTGAGCCACCTGTGCTGAAGCTGGAATATCCTGAAAACCTGATCTTTTGAGGGGGGGGGGGGGGAGAGAAGCAGCTGAGGAGGGGAGCATGTGGGAGAAGCTGAGGAGGAGGGGAGCATGTGGGGAGAATCTGGTGAGGAGGAGAGCATGTGTGGAGAAGCTGGTGAGGAGGGGAGCATGTGGGGGAAACCTGGTGAGGAGGGGAGCATGTGGGGAGAAGCTGGTGAGAAGGAAGGGGAGCATGTGGGGGAGAAGCTAGAGAGAATGGGAGCATGTGGGAGAGAAGCTGATGAGGTGGAGAGAAGCAGGTGAGGAGGGGATCATGTGGGGAGAAGCAGTAAAATTAAATAAAGTACTCTAAGTGCCAGTGTATTTCTTAAGTAATAGTTCTTCTTCTTAGTTATATTAGTGATGTTATTGTTGCTTAATCATCTGCCATCTAGCATACAGCCACACTACTCTGTGTTATGTGCGTATTTTGAACATTTATGGTACGTATGGCCCAAATGAAGTATGATGATATCTAATCTGGCCCGTTTTATGGAGTGCGTTGGACAGCCCTGGTCTAAAGCTTTACTCCCGAGCATTTTTATGTGGAGTCTGACCGATCATCATATTCTCCCAGAAACAATAAGTCCTAGAGAGGCCAGTCTTCCAAAAACTCTGTATTCACAAACAATGAAAGTTTGAAATGATTGGATAATCCCCTAAATACCTTTCAAATTTGCCATTTTTGTAAGAGAATCTGCAATATTTTTAATTTTTTTTTTTACAAAACTACAAATATTTATTTAAAGAAAGATATAACAAGCAAATGATGAGAATGACAGAGTTGCTCACCAGATTGCTCATTCAATGCTACTGATTCTGCAGCCTGTCTCAATGACAAAGTGGCTCTCATTTCTAAATAGTGTCCCAAGGGCCAGAAGTGGCTCATGAAAATTAAATCCAACCCCAGGCCTCAATACTGCAATTGAAATAAAGAAATCAGGAGTGCAAGTCAGTGAGAGGGATATGCAGAGATGGAGGTAAACCTGAGAACAAATGCAAAACAAAGGCAGTTATAGGACAAGAAGCCTGGTAGATGGAGGCACTTTGCTTACTAATATTATGGTTGAGTTCCCCACACTAAAGCCCACACAGGAAGAGCAACTCTGAGTGGCCCAGCCTAGGAGCAATATGACGCTATTCTCCTGGTCTGGCTGGAATGTACGAGCCCCACCCTGTCCACAGGACCCTGCCCAAAGAGGACACATTAGGAATGTTGCAGATTCAATACCACAATTCTTAGAGATCCCAAAGGACTTTGGGCTGCGTGTGAGCAACAGCCCAGCTGTGCACTAATTCCGTGAACTACAAACACACATTAGGTGTTTATAGTATCCAAACCAATATGAATATGCCCAGAACCAGAGATCATGTGCAAACATCCAGTTTCAGAAATGATCCACCAGTGCGGGGGTTTTAACACTCATCAGGAAGAAGTTGGTATCCTCACAGTGAGAGGTACAGTACGGTAAAAGAGTTCTGTGAAAAAAGGGACAAAGACATTATTTCATTATCTTCGTCCTTTTTCCATAAATAAGGCCGACAGGACAAATGAGACCATTCTGATCATGATCAACTCTCCAAACGTCTACATCGACGAGATTTAGTATGCAACTTGACCTCATGTCTCTGCTATCAACATAATTAAAATGACGCCAGGCCCATCCTGCCCAGAATGTGTTTGGGGAGCAGATGGACAGGCTCTTCATTTCCAATGTTCCCAGCTAACAAAAACATTGGAATTCTCTTCAGCCCCAAATCTCAACAAAACGAGCAGGAAGGAATCCCATCAGCTTGATCTTTTTATTATGTTTTGACAGATTTTAAAATAAACTCCAGTATACTGGGCTTTGACACTGTGTTGCTCATCGAGGAAACACAAAGGGGCATATTTGTTTATGAAAAATAGCGATTTGAGGATTGCAAAGAAACAGACACACGAGAAAGGCTTTATGGGCCAGATGTCCCCAGCTGTTTACTTACTCATAAACCTATTGATTGGAAGCCCAGTATATGTCACTGTCACACAGGGCCTGATACATATAGAATAACAAAAGAGCCTCGGATTAAGCCACCTGTGCTGATGCTGGAATATCCTAAACACCCGACATGTTGGGGGGGCCTTGTGGACTGGAGTTAAACACCCCTTGATTATCCAATGAAGGACCCAGAGAGGTTGGAAAGCCTGTACCATGTCAACTACTTGTTGGTCCAATAAACGTAACTACCCTGCTAAACATTTGCAATGAAATCCAGTGTTTAATGGAACGGGGACAACTCACTGGTGCAGTATTCCTAGATTTTGCAAAGGCTTTTGACACAGTTGATCATGCTATCCTGCTTAACAAACTCCAGAGCTCTGGAATAGGGAAGCATACTTTAAACTGGTTTCAGTCCTACCTATCAGGTAGATCCCAACATGTGTCCATTTCAGGCTCTAACTCCAACCCCTTGGATATCACCTGTGGTGTCCCGCAAGGCTCTGTTCTGGGGGCCCTACTCTTCTCAATGTTCATTAATGATCTTCCCACAGCTTGTAAGGAAGCCTCGATACACATGTATGCAGATGACCCAATCCTATATGCACACAGCCATAGCCTCTCTGACCTTGAACACATACTTCAATCTGACTTTTTGAGACTTGAAAATTGGATTTCCCAAAACAAACTGTTTTTAAACACTGACAAGACTGTAACAATGGTATTTGGGACCAAGGCTAAATTTTGTAAATAAATAAATCACACACCCTACTCCCTCTCCCTCCTTTGTTACTACATGGAAGAAAGTACCAGCACGCTCCCCATCCTTCTTCTGATACATACAGGAAAGGTATTTATAATGAATATTGGAGAAGTCTTTTCTGCAGGAAAAGGGTTAAACGTACATTGTGCGCGTAACACATCTTATAACACAATCAAAGTCAGCAGCCCAGAATTTCACATGTAATATTAAAATGACACATTGATGCATTCACACAGCCACCTCTGGGGAGAGAGAGGAACAATGATGTCATTAACATACAATTACTGGCGGACTAGCAAGGCCAGATCGATGCGCACTAATTACAGTGATATGCTTAAGGGAAAACATCTGGGTGATTAATATGTTTTTATTTATCAGTATTGTGAAATCATTTTTTTTAAAGTACATTTGTAAACATTGAAAAAAAGGGGATAAACCGGCGCCACAAATAATAAAGTGAAAACCAAACCAAAATGGTGTAAAGTCCAAATGGAGTCCTAGTAAGGCTGATAATGAAGGATTCTCACATCAACGAAGTAATATGTGGAAAAAGAAAAAAACAAATTATGGTGCAGTAAGTCAATCACTGAGACTAAAAGACAAAGTCAGACTAAAAACACAAGACAAACAAGACAGACAAACGAAAATACACTAGCACGGCTTAATAATAAAGACAAAGCTAATTTATTACTGGTTGTGGAGGGTGACAGTAACACGCATCCGGAGGGGTAAAATTAAAAACCCTACTCACAAGATGCTAGATATTAACAGGCAACAGGCTGGAAACATGCTGCTGGGCTTCCAAGATGGCGACCGGAGCACTCTCACTGGCGTCCTCACGTGACAGAGGTGTAAGGTGGGTCGCACGAATGACGGGACTTCCGGGCGGATGTGACGTCACGCCCACTAGAGTCCCACCGCAAACGTTCCTCCTTCACTGCTCCTCCGAGTCTGACTTTGTCTTTTAGTCTCAGTGATTGACTTACTGCACCATAATTTGTTTTTTTTTCTTTTTCCACATATAACTTCGTTGATGTGAGAATCCTTCATTACCAGCCTTACTAGGACTCCATTTGGACTTTACATCATTTTGGTTTGGTTTTCACTTTATTATTTGTGGCGCCGGTTTATCCCCTTTTTTTCAATGCTTTCTGGCTGACCGTACTGTCAGTTTTTACCTGGCTGCCAGTGTTGTTCACTAATTAAGTGTTTTTATTAATATTTATAGCGCTGTTTCACACCGTCTTTTTTCTGTACGTTTGTAAACATGGTGAGCGGAGATTTGGGACAGGCTCGATTTCCTCTGGCTGCTCCCTTTTGTGTGATGTCACTGTGTGTTCAGCAGGAGATTGCACAAGCGAAGCCCCCTCCTTCTCCTCTTTTCTTTATTGGTTGCCTTACAAGGACAGGGTGGGATAAGAGGAGAGGGAACACTTGAGTGACCAACACCCCCACACAGCCCCACAAAGAAAAAACATTGTGCCTAATTTCAGCAGAAGCAGCCAAATGGTGGTTATAAGCATGGTTATATTTGTTAAAGGGTTAACAAAACACAGAACCCCAGCAAGCTCTTTTTGGGAACCCCTGAGCCCCCACAAAATATAAATATGTATATGTGTCAAAATGGAGTGCTATTGAGCGTGGCATATGTATACAACAGACGACAGAGAAGCCCAATGCTACATCCAACATGACAGAAATACACAGTAAAATACTTATATATTCTCTTGAAAAAGGGTCATTTAGTTTAACCCTTTGGCCAAAGCGTTGTAAGCTTGCGAACCACGTCAAGGCAGACACCCGTTCCCAAGTCCTAACACTACCAGATAAAATACTAATATACCTCTATTAGGATTAAAATTCTCATTTACCTCTATTAGGAGGGAGAAAGACCACAGTAGGTCTATATCCAGCAGATTGAAATAACCTGCAAACTAGGGAAATGGGGAGGGGCGGGCTTAAAACCTGGGAAGGAGGAGCCACCAACCTCCAACAGCTGAAACAGCGGAGAATGGGTTAACAAAACACAGACCCCTCCCCACTTCCCTAGTTTGCAAGTCATTTCAATCTGCTGGATATAGACCCACTGTGGTCTTTCTCCCTCCTAATAGAGGTAAATGAGAATTTTAATCCTAATAGAGGTATATTAGTATTTTATCTGGTAGTATTAGGACTTGCGAACAGGTGTCTGCCTTGTCGTGGCTCGCAAGCTTACAACGCTTTGGCCAAAGGGTTAAACTAAATGACCCTTTTTCAAGAGAATATATAAGTATTTTACTGTGTATTTCTGTCATGTTGGATGTAGCATTGGGCTTCTCTGTCGTCTGTTGTATATTTGTTAAAGAACACAATGTGATAGCTGATTGTAAACAATGTAACTATCAGTACTGCACATTTGGGGCTTATTCTGTAAGCTCCGATAGCGCTGAAACGTGCGGTCGGCACGGAAAGCCCCTATGACTTGAATGAGGCTATCCGAGCAGATCGCACGGTTCAACGCTCAGCGCTATCGGAGCTTACAGAATAAGCCCATTAAGGGATTTCTTCCGTCATTAGAGGGAATTCAAGAGGAACAATGGATCTCACAGCGTGTGCATGTATTACCAATCCCTCATCTAGTATGCATTCCCTTCTATTGGTTATTGTAAAAAACAAAACAAAAATCATATTCCAATTATGGACAACAGACAATAAAACAAGCATAAAAAAACCTGTATGTTTTAATAACAAGTTAACACGCCCTAAAATAAATAGTGACGGGTACTTACACAGAGGCGCTAACGGTTTAATCATTTCTCCTTTTGCTCAGTTAAATGATTAGATTTTATGATAGTTGACTAGACTAGGGCCTCCATCAGATGCTGCCCGATGTCTAATCTAACGGAGTATGATTGCTTTTCAAAATAAAGTCTGTTGTAGGACACTGATAGCCTCGGGTGTCTCAGGAAGCTCACACACAAGAACATTTCTATTATTTTCATGCTGGTCCACATCACGACTGATACAGAATCCAACATAACCCCAAATAAGAACACTTAGCATGTGCAGCTACTTCAAATGATCTAGCACAGGGGGGCTCAGCTCCAGCCCTCAAGCCCCACCAACAGCACAGGGTTTCAGGATATCCCAGATGCAGCACAGGTGGCTCAGTCAAAGACTGAGCCTCTTATTGAGCCACCTATGCTGAAGCAGGGACTGATTGAGCCATCTGTGCGGAAGCTGCTATATCCTGGAAACCTGACCTGTTGGGGGAGGGACTGGGGGACTTGAAGACTAGGATTGAGCCCCCCTGATCTAGCAGTCCTATATGTCAGATAGTAACATAGGATAGCAGATACAAATTGCCACATTAAACGCTAAGTGGTCTAATGACACTAGTATTCAGGCTTAGGAATTGGGAGGACATTTCACTGTAAGATAAATAGACTGCTGAATTGCTGGAGATTAATTTTTTACTCCTACAAGTAAAATCATGAAACACTGCTGTTATACTGTACCTGCTGGAATGGTTTTCTGGAGCACTAAACACAGCCCAGTGTTATAGAATTAGCAAAGGAAGACGTATCAATTATCTCTCTCTCCGTCTGAGGGTGTCACCCCCATTTGTAAAAACTAAACACCCCATCACACAATGTCTGTATAACCGTGCTAGAATTATTATCAGAATCACCTTATACTTCTTCCATCTTTATAATTAGACAGGCGGAACTGCCAAAATCCGTTCCGCTGAATTTACTGCGCTTTCCATTCAAAATTCATTCCGCGGAATTTACCGAGCTTTCCATTCAAAATCCGTTCCGCTGTAAAATCCGTTCCGCGGTGTAAAATCCGTTCCGCGGTGTAAAATCCGTTCCGCGGTGTAAAATCCGTTCCGCGGTGTAAAATCCGTTCCGCGGTGTAATATCCGTTTCCGCGGATTGTTCCAGTTTCAATCCGTGCGGATGAATCCAAAACCGCCATTGGATGCAATCCGCAGGTGGATTTAAAAAATCTGTGGATCCGCAAACCACTGATGGATTTGAAGAATCCAATCCAAGGATTCAGCATTCCGCGCGCGGATCAAAGGAACCGCCCCACCGCCCGTCTGTACTTATTATCACACCCCTTTATTTTGTGCGGCCATAATGATCGAGACAATGTGGCAGGTGGGCGGTGATGCATCGGTCTTCCAGAATGTACATTCCAAATCTCAAGGACATGAATAGTTTTCAGGATATCCCTGCTTCAGCACAGATGGCTCAATCAGTGGCTTAATCAATGACTGAGCCAACTGTGCTGAAGCAGGGATATCCTTAAAACCTGACCTGTTGGTAGCCATTGAGGACTGCAGTTGGCTACTCCTGGGCTAGTTGAACATACTCTTATCTTTGAAGTGGTATAACACAGTTCCGGAGACCTCTGCCAGGTAACCTTTACCTCTGATAATAAAACGTTGGATTATACAGTGTGATTTATTGACCAATGGTCTATTGTGCCTATAATTAAGTGCTAATTATAATGAGCATCTTTTAGTTGTATGGCGCCTCACTATCCTGCGGCGCAGTACAATGTGGGCAGGAGGACAATAACATGGTATATACAGACAAACTGAGACAATAAAAAGGAGCTTGCAATCTAAAAAGGTGGGGTGTGCTTGTCATGCTAAATAACAATAACTTAGAACCCCTTCTATAAATCTGCCTGGGGGGGAGGGAGGGGCAGGTTCAACGTGTGCGTGATTAACCCTAGCCAGAAAGCCAGCTGCATTTACTCACGGGCACCTCATTTCATCAATTTGTGAAAAAGTAGGGAGAACACGGAAAGTATCGGCAGGAAAATGACAAAGCGGCCGTGCTCTTCTGCGCTTTTAATATCATCTCAGATCCCGCAGGATAATAGGAACAGGGTGATTGTGGGTGATGTACAATGAAGCCTGCCTACAGCCTCCTCCACAAGTCACTTCAGATGTCAGTGGAATTGATAGCTGTGACAGAAAAACAATATTCCCCAGCAATATACTGCAAATACCGAGTCGTTTTGTTCAAGAGAAATGTAGAGGTAAAATCGGGACATACATTTCCTTTGTTGGAGGTCTGGGTAATAAGCCCTCATAGACCTACAGTATCATCGACCTTATGGGCCGATTCTAAACATGATTATAACTGAGATTGTTCGCAGAGCAGGAGACAGAAGTGAGCAGCTGCTAAGCATGTATGTTCAGCAGGAGAAGTTATATTAAACTCATACTCTTTGATATGGCCATTTTTCTTGTTAACGTTTGAGGGAGGAAGTGTCAAAGTTCCTCTCTTCAAAACGAATGGAGTATTGGTATTAAAATAGCTGACCGGATTCAACCAAGAAATACATTACTTTTCCATTTGAATCCATTTCTACAGCAAGACAAAGTATCTAAGATACAGGTGTTGGTTGCCTTTAATTATTTCAAGGGTTTATTAATAATAATAATAATAATAATAATAATAATATTAATAACTTTATTTCATATAGGGCTTTTCTCCCAATTTGACTGAAAGCGCTTCACAATTGCAGTATAGAAATTTTACGGACACAGTCCTTGCCCAGCAGGAGAGAGGGAACTCCATAGGCAGTAACCCCCTCACCAAAGAACCTGAGAAGGCAGGAAGGCTTCACGTGGCGACAACCTAACCTGATGTCAACCTGGGATCCCATTCCTGATCTCTAACCCCTGTAGGGTTTTGGTTTTCAGTAGCTCTGCATGTCTGTAAAGTACCTGGGTACCCAGGACTGGTCCTATCTAGTGTTGACATGGAATTAGGCTGGCAATGTGAGTAGGTGCAACTGCAGCTTCTAATTGAGTATCAAAACATGCCCCAAAGTATATGAAATAGTCGGAATAACCTTGTTCTAACCGACCGCAGAAGTTGGGATAAAAACTTTTGCGATGAAACTTGAGAGTCAGAAAAACCAGACAGAAAATGAGTGGGTGGTAGTTTTGTCTGTAAAGGGTTCAACACACATCTGACCACACCGTGGGGGCTGCGTATAATTATATCTGACACGTTATGTGGGCTAAAAAAAGCATTTATTCAAAACTGCAATAGAAATTCGGTATTTAGAGACTGAGAGCCAAACAGAACCCAACCCGTGTTTCTGCTTCACCGGCCACAGTTGTGAGGCCAATAGTATAAAAGCGGTATTTCTTATTTTTAACCTATTTGCTGCCACATGGGCAACAATGATAAATACTTTTCCAGCTGTTCTACTGTTCTACAGAACAAGGTACATCTGGTAGGAAAGGGGTTACGCCATGTATTAAATCCCGTACGTTAGGTGAAAGTAATACAGCATAAGTAGTGTTATACAGGCATACCCCGGTTTAAAGACACTCACTTTAAGTACACTCGCGAGTAAGGACATATCACCCAATAGGCAAATAGCAGCTCGCGCATGCGCCTGTCAGCACGTCTTGAACAGCAATACCGACTCCCTACCTGTACCGAAGCTGTGCGCAAGCGGGGAGACTATAGAGCCTGTTACAAATGCGTTATTTACATCAGTTATGCACGTATATGACGATTGCAGTACAGTACATGCATCGATAAGTGGGGAAAAGCTAGTGCTTCACTTTAAGTACATTTTTGCTTTACATACATGCTCCGGTCCCATTGCGTACGTTAATGCGGGGTATGCCTGTAGACTAGAGCCAGAATAATCATATACAGTAACTTCAGAATCAGAAAATATCCCAGCGTGTGACTATTAAACCAGGATATACTGTACTCTTAGGAGAATAAAAATGGCAGCCCAGCAACATCGTCACCTGCTGGATTTTGCTCTGTGCTATCTGTGTTCTTGTACAATTTCATGTAGAAGTCCTCAACTCTCTTTATGATACATATATGGTTGATCACTATCTTGGTTGAGTGCAATAATTTGTTTCTTCCCAATCATAACAATAGTGCATATATATATAAAACAGATTTTTAACAATATATTAATCATATGTAATGGAAGTCTGAAATGCTGGTATAATAAACATACATGGTATTCACTCATTTAAGAAGTCCTGTTAGGGCCTGCAGTGTGTTTCTGATATATAGCTATAGAAACAGGGCCTGTTTGTCATATTGCGGTGCTCAGTGCAGGGGTTTTCGCAGGGCCACTTACCTGGTCCGGCGCGCCTTTCTCCTCCTCGGATGTCATGGCGTCATGGCGTTACGTGACGTCACAACACGCTGCTGCATCATATTGCCATTGCAACACGGTGCCTTGCGGCGTCATCTTGTCATGGCGACGCTGTACCACGTGATGTCGCGCCGCCATAGGATGTCACGTTGTCATGGCAATGCAATGTCATTTGTCGTAGCAGTGCCATGACGGGACGCTGTAGGAGGGGGATGCCAGGAAAGCCACCGAATCAGGTTTAGAGGCCCCACGCCCCCCCCCCCCCCCCCCCCAGTAATCAGATTAATTGTTGTGGGGAAAAGCGCAGGGCCTCTGGGATATATATATATACTCCACCTATTAGATGGCAGTGAGGGCACTCTAAGTAGGATGGTAGAGAGAGAGAGAGAGAGAGAGAGAGCGCGCAGGGAAGACAAAGGACAGCACTCACGGATAAATGGCAACAAAAAAACCTGTATTCAGATGGTACAGCACAAACAAGACCACAAACAAGACCAACGTTTCGGTCCTTGTAGGACCTTCCTCAGGGTTGTGCTACAAGGACCGAAATATTGGTCTATTGGTCTTGTTTGTGCTGTACCATCTGAATACAGGTTTTTTTGTTGCCATTTATCCGTGAGTGCTGTCCGTTGTTTTCCCTTGCTAGGGATGACTGCTTTCTCTGTTTATTTCTATAGGACAGGCACCATACAATTTCACTTTGATGGGAGTGCCAGCTGCCCCTCTGTTTTATTGTCTCTCTATCTATATCTATATCTATATCTATATGTATATATATATATATATATATATATATATATATATGTAGAGGTATCAGTACCGTGTTAGCCGAGCTTCAATAATCAAAAAATAAATAGATGATACCGTTCTGTGGCTAACGAAATGCTTTTATTTGTGCGAGCTTTCGAGATACACTGATCTCTTCACCCGGCGATGTTACAATGAATGAAGCAAAAGGTATACTTAAAAACAGTGTCTCTTGGAATGTTATCTGTGCTGTTCCTTCCCCCGGTGTGGATGTGTTTTATGGCTAGAGGTATCAAAAGGTTACTGAAAGCAAGTGAAGAAAGAGTGTGTATGTGTATCAGTGTGAATAAAAATGAATGGAGAGCCCACAGTATATACAGTGCTTTACACAAGGTGTGTGTGGAGTGGGAGTGGATATAAATGGTGTGGGTGGGTGTGGAAATGTGAGAGTTTGTAGCACAACTAAAAGCACGGCCCTGAGGAAGGTCTCTCTGTGGGACCGAAATGTTGGCTTACGTGTATTTCATGTTGTGAATATAGATTTTTGGATTAACCCCGTGCGGTCTGCTGTCTCTTTACTGGTCTTTGGATTGGTTCGTATCATACTTATTCTCTATGGGACTAGCATCTGCTATTACAACCTTTTCTACTACAGTGTGCTGACAGACCTTCATGTGTATATATATATATATATGGAACTGGTGACAATTGTTAGTTAAACCCGCTGGATGTATTTAAAAAAAAATCTGTATATAAAAAAGCAACATGTTTACAATACTTTCAAAGTTAGGGCCTTCTTACTTATACTGTACTCTACTTCCTCTATAGACTTTAATTGGATCACTCTCTTAAAAATGTATCAAATGACAAATGAATCAATAGGTTGAGCAATGGCATTAACCTTGATTTTAGTGAATGTCACGCACAAAAAAAAGTGTTGTTTCAAAATGGAGTAGGAGGCACCTCTGCTATTATAGAGGAAAAAAAAACACTTTCAACCTGCCTACAATTTATGGATGAAAAATGACCTTTCCTTCACCACATCAATAAATCTTAGCACATAAGATTCGAGATTGAAAAAGCTAAAGAGTAAGTTTAAATCCACTTGGGGAGCTTGCAGTTGGTCCCTTATGATTAGACGATGCCTGAGAATGTAAGAATAATTCAGTTATCATGCAAGGTAGCAGCGTCTGGGCTCTTCCAGTGCAGAGAATGCAGCTTTCGGGATGTGGAGGTCATGAGTTCATGCGTTAGGATTTGGGAGGCTCAACATTCATCACTCTGGAGAAGGTCCCGGGTTGTATCTCTAGTGAAAAAGCTTAGGGAAAGTATGTGATAATTGTGACAACAATGACAAATGTTTGGGGGGAAAATATCATATTTAACCTTCGTATATAAGACAAGAATATTTTAGGTTATAAACTGTTGGATAACCAGAGGAATCAATGTCATGAAAAGTATTATCTCTATCTTTATTATTTTTTAATAGTGCAGTCCCTGCCCTGTTGATCTTACAACTTAAGTTTAGTGTTCATATTAATTGCTTCACACTACAGTATATTGAATAGGAGGTTGTAGGGTGTTGTAAGAGATGTGTGCAGAGGTTTATATAATGGAGACAGGCTTTATTGAGCCTGTTCCTTTATCCAGGCAAAATGTACAAAAACAACAAAATAACAAACCCCTATCCCTTTGTAAGCGCTAATACTTCCCCAGACCCTATCTGCAGGACTGGATGGATATTCCCATTACCAGATATTTAGTTAGTAAAGTTTAGATCAGCGGTGTGCAAAGTGGGTGGCGCGCCCCCCAGGGGGGCCCTACATTGTCTGGGGGGGGGGGGGGGGGGGCACGGTTGTTACAGAGGCTCCACGCTTCCCTGAGGGGATTTCAAATAAATGCCGGTGATCGCGTGAGGCCTCTGTAAATTGTTTACTTACCTTGGTTCCAACGACGCGTATCCATGGCAACCGGAGTCAAATGACACTGCGGGGTCATGAGACATCGTGTTGCTATGGCAACATAACATCACATGACCATGCAACATCATTTGACGCCGGGGCCGTGCGGGGGGGGGGGGGGGGGGGGGGGCGGAGGGGCACGAGCCGGATGGGAGAGGAG
The DNA here is from genome assembly GCF_040206685.1 of Ascaphus truei. Classification (NCBI taxonomy): domain Eukaryota; kingdom Metazoa; phylum Chordata; class Amphibia; order Anura; family Ascaphidae; genus Ascaphus; species Ascaphus truei. The sequence goes on along the minus strand of NC_134491.1, from coordinate 46,059,403 downwards.
AAAGGGGGCGCATGAAGATAAGTTTGAGCACCCCTGGTTTAGATAGTGCTCAAAACCACATGTGGCTCTGGTAACAAACATTTGTTGGTATATAACTTCATTAGTGTCCGGATATTATAAAAAATGTCCAATACAGGATAAATATATAAACCAGAGAAGGGTATGTGTCTAGTGGTGCCCACCTGACAACCCCAGCATGAGACACACTGATATGTACCCAATCTGGTATGATAATACAGGGGTGAGCAAACTTTTTATGCCAAGCCCCCCTTTTCATCTATGAAATTTCTCGGGCCCCCCCTGCCTAATGTAATCAAAATCACATGACGTCAGCGCACGTGAGCTGGTTCAGCCAATGAGGGCGCACCAGCTTTGTGACGCGTCCGCCACGCCCCCTCCACGCGTCTACAATCTCCTGCAGCCAAGTTCACAAATCGCTTGGGCTGCAGGCGTGCGCGCAGGCAGTATACTGGTATTGGATCACTGTTTATTTTATTGTTTGCTGGCATCTGGTAATATGTTTTTTTCTGGTGCACAAAGGCAATACATTTGAGGGGGCATTCATCCACCTCTTTGCTACATCCCTTCCCTCTCCCGCACCCCTTTTTTTCCTTCTCCCATTTGCTTTCCCCAGTGTCATCCACTCCTACCTACCAGTTTTATTTATTATTTATTTATTCCCGTTTTAAATGTTGCCCAGGGATCAGGGACCCCCCATAACCAAACTCAAGGGGGGGTACTGATGAATCTCGCCTGCTGATCAATACTCCGAAGTGACCCCCCTGACCCAAAGAAGAACCCTCAGCCCCCCAAAACTCATCCTCCCAAGACCCTCAATTCTGCCATCTCTGCTTGACCTTCATCCCTCTGTTTAGCCATTGTGTCTCTCCCTCCCCCCAGTGTCTCTCTCTCTCACCTTCCCCCCAGTCTCTCTCTCACCTTCCCCCCAGTGTCTCTCTCCCCCTCCCCCAATATGTCTCCCACCTCTATGTCTCTCCCTCCCCTCAATATGTCTCCCACCTCTCCATATCTCTCCCCCCAATATTTCTACCACCTCTCCATGACTCTCTCCCCCTCCCCCCAATATGTCTCCCACCTCTCCATGTCTCCCTCCCCCTCCCCCCAATGTCTTCCACCTCTCCATGTCTTTCTCCCCTCCCCCCAATGTTTCCCACCTCTCCATGTCTCTCTCCCCTCCCCCCAATATGTCTCCCATCTCTCCATGACTCTCTCTCCCCCTCCCCCCAATATGTCTCCCACCTCTCCATGTCTCTCTCTCCCCCTCCCCCCAATGTTTCCCACCTCTCCATGTCTCTCTCCCCTCCCCCCAATATGTCTCCCATCTCTCCATGACTCTCTCTTCCCCTCCCCCCAATATGTCTCCAATCCTCTCCATGTCTTTCTCCCCTCCCCCCAATGTTTCCCACCTCTCCATGTCTCTCTCCCCTCCCCCCAATATGTCTCCCATCTCTCCATGACTCTCTCTCCCCCTCCCCCCAATATGTCTCCCACCTCTCCATGTCTCTCTCTCCCCCTCCCCCCAATATGTCTCCCACCTCTCCATGGCTCTCTCTCCCCCTCCCCCCAATATGTCTACCACCTCTCCATGGCTTTCTTTATCTCCCCCCAATATGTCTCCCACCTCTCCATTGCTCTTTCTGTCTCCCACCTCTCCATGGCTCTCTTTATCTCCCCCCAATATGTCTCCCACCTCTCCATTGCTCTTTCTGTCTCCCACCTCTCCATGGCTCTCTTTATCTCCCCCCAATATGTCTCCCACCTCTCCATGGCTCTTTCTGTCTCCCACCTCTCCATGGCTCTTTATCTCCCCCCATATGTCTCCCACCTCTGCATGGCTCTCTTTCTCTCTGCCTCCCCCCAATATGTCTCCCACCTCTCCATGGCTTTCTTTCTCTCCCACCAATATGTCTCCCACCTCTCCATGGCTCTCTTTCTCTCCCACCAATATGTCTCCCACCTCTCCATGGCTCTCTTTCTCTCCCACCAATATGTCTCCCACCTCTCCATGGCTCTCTTTCTCTCCCACCAATATGTCTCCCACCTCTCCATGGCTCTCTTTCTCTCCCACCAATATTTCTCCCACCTCTCCATGGCTCTCTTTCTCTCCCACCAATATGTCTCCCACCTCTCCATGGCTCTCTTTCTCTCTCCCTCCCCCCAATATGTCTCCCACCTCTACAAACACAACACACAAATACTTACTTTCACTTTTAAGCCTGCTTCAGTCCCCCATGTATGCTGAAAACTGGGACAGGAGGAGGAGGGGCTGTCTGTGTGCAGAGAGAAGCCCCTCCCCCACAGCAAGGCAGACATCACACAGAAGCAGCCTCTGCACGGAGCTTCTGGCCGCCCGTGCACAGCTCTGCCCGCCCCCAGGTTTCCCCGCAAGCAGCCTGCGCCCCCCCTACATAATCTTGCGCGCCCCCCAGTTTGCGCACCGCTGTGATAATATATAGTTCACTTTATAGCAAGGTAAAGAAAGGCGCTCTGGCCCATTATCTGTTAGCTTCTAAGACAGTCAAGTAGCATCCAGGGTGTGCACTCCGAAATCGTGATAATCCAAAGGTGTATTTAATTGCAGAGCACAGCCAGAAAAGAGCCAAAATAGGCATAAAAATTTAAAATCCAGGGCAACTCAAATAGACAGATCAATTTATTGAAAGCTCAGCAGTGGATGGACAAGATGAAACGCACCTACGCATTTTGTGCCTGAGCACTTTATCAAGGTGTCCTTAATAAAAGGGTCAGACACGAAACGCGTAGGTGCGTTTCATCTTGTCCATCTATTGCTGAGCTTGCAATAAATTGATCTGTCTATTTGAGTTGCCCTGGATTTTTAATTTGTTATGCCTAATTTGGCTCTTTTCTGGCTGTGCTCTGCAATTACCTACACCTTTGAATATTGCCATTACCAGCCTATCACCCCAAAGTCTCAGGTGGTACCTTAAGCAGGTGGCCCATCATGTCAGTATCTGGCAGGTTCCTGGGTCATCTGTTTCCATGAAATATAGGTCTTTGGGTGTCTGGGTGTTTTGATCTCAGCACAACTTTATGCTCAAGACAGTGTCTGTGTGCGGCTTCTCTGCTTTCCTGTGTCAATTGTGAACTAAGAAAACTCTCCTGTTTCCAACAGGAGGCTTTTCTTGGAGCTCTAATGTGGCCTAGTTAATTGCCTGTCTGCAATTAACCAGCTCCCTGCTGGATTTAGAGGCAGTTTCTCTCAAACATTGAAAGTCCCTGTTACAGGTGTGCTGAATTACATTTCAATAATACATGCAATAAATAGTGAGAGTTTGTCATTTCATTATTTAATGTATAATGTATATATTTAATGGGTCTGATTAAAAGGCTCTGATTGTAAGGCTCTCACATTGAATGTCTTAGTTCCAGTTCTACAACAAGAAATATATCTATTTTTCAATTTGAGCAAGATACAGGTTGCCTTGAAATGTTTAATGGGTTTAATATCTCATCCCTTTGAAAGAAATCAATAGGAGAATGAAGATTGGACGGAGCGCATATGGAAGAAACAAGACAATCTTACAAGGGAACCTTTGAACCTTTGAATGTGGCGAAAAAGGAAAGTGTTGGACCCGTGTATCCTGCCAGTGCTCACGTATGGATGTGACCTGTGTATCCTGCCTGTGCTCACGTATGGATGTGACCCATGTATCCTGCCTGTGCTCATGTATGGATGTGAAATATGGATCATAAGTTCAACAGCAATGGGGAAGCTTTAAACCAATAAAAGAAGTATGGAGAGATGCCTGCTGGGAATTGCCCAAAGAGACAGGAAATAGAATGAGTGGGTACGAAGCCAAACAAAAGTCTGTGACATCACAAAGGTGAAGAAATTAAAATGGTGGTGCGCTGGACATATCACAAGATGAAATGACTATTGTGGGAAAGGGATAGTATTCAACTGGATTCCAAGGGATATTATTCCCACTGGCGGGTTGTGGTGGGATATTCTGTGATATTCTGCGTTAGCAGCAGGTAAAATAAATAATAATAATTATAATACATTTATTTATATAGCACTTTTCTCCCTATGGGACTCACAGTCACAAAAAGGAAAAAATAAAAAAATGTAAGGTTATAAACGAGTCCAAACACAAGGAAAGATACAATTACGGATGGGACGGTGCTGTAGCTATTAAATGTCAGACAGGTTGAGGTTCATTAATTAGGGGTAGAGCCTGCAGGGATTGTGTCTTTATTCATTTTAATTTTCAACCGGTATCAGTTGTTTGGAGGTTAGTGGCCCCTTCCCCCAGGGTTTAAGCTCGCCCCACCCCACCCCATTTTTTAAGTAGCATGTTTTTTTCATGTTCCTTTGCTGGACAGACCCACTGAGGCCATTCTCCCTCCAGCAGAGGTAACTGGAAATTTTCACAGGTAGTGTTAAGACTGGTCATGCCGTGTAGTGGCTGCAGGCTTATAACGATTTGGCCAAAGGGTTTAACTAAATGACCCTTACTCATGAGAATACTAACATTGAAGTATTTAACTATGTATTTTGTCACCTTGGATGTAGCATTGGATATTTTTGTCTTTTGTTGTATACTGCTGCGGCCAAGTTTATTCGAGCATTTGCCCGTTCTTGGCCGCAGCAGTAGCCTGGCGCGCGCCCGAGAGTGACGGGCGCGCGCCGAAGCAGCGGAAGAGCGCCCTCCGATCGGGGCGCTCTCCCTACCGCTGCCGGGTCCGCCGGGTCCCCCGGAACCCGCTGCCGCTGTCCCGCGATCGCGGGACACCAGGGCTCCCTCGGGGAGCCCCTGGACGCGCGTGCAGGGGGCGCACGCTCCCGAAGACGCGTGACCGCGCGTCTATGACGCGCGGCACGCCGAGGGGCGGCCACTAGCAAGCCGGGAAATCTCCCGGCTTGCGGTACCGGCCACACTCTAATAAAGTGTGTCGGTAGTGTACATTTGGATACTCTGTTCCAAAGAGTGTGAGCAGCGTGGCTGAGGGAGGGCCCCAAAGGAAGTAAAGGAGATTCCTGGAACTGTTAGGAGTCCTTCGTCTGCAGATGGAAGTGAGCGAATGGAAGTGTAGGACACTAGAAGCTGTCAGATAGCTGGGACCCTGGCCACGTAGGGCTTTGAATGTCAACAAGCCAATCTTTAAACAAATTGCCATTTTACAGGCACCCAGCGCAGAGAATGGAGAACAGATGTCATTTGGCAAGAATGGGTCTGGTTAGTTAACAAATTGGCTGCAACATTCTTCACCACCTGCAAGAGGTACAGATCTGTTTCTGGGAGACCCAGGTAGTGTGCATTGCAATTGTTCTTTAGGTGGAAGAATGAAGATTTGATCACAGCTGACACTTGATGTTTAAGGGTCATGTCACAGTCAAGAAAAACACTACGATTTCGCACTCAGACAGAGTTTAGCAGCTAGGAGCCACCAAGCTTATGACCAGTGTTGACCTAGCTACAGACTTGTCGTCTTCCAACGGTGAGCATCCACCATGAGCACTTCTGTCTTATCAGGATTCAACCTCAACCAACTGGCAATCACTCACTCTAAGAGCTCAGATAAACCTCAATTGAAGACTGGTAATGGGTCCTTAGTGCCTGGTGCAAAGAACAAGTAGAGTTGCATGTCATCTGCATTGCAGTGATAACCCAGGCCATGCTGTCTGATTATGTAACCTAGTGGCAGCAAGTACACTGTGAACAACATAGGAGACAGGATAGAACCCTTTGGCACTCCACATGACCGGGGCATGGGTGCAGAGGAGGACACTCCTGAAGAAACTGTCTGTGACCTGCCTGTGAGAGAGGCTGTGAACCAGCTGAGAACTGTGCCAATCGGCCCACAGAAATACTTCAGGCCCTCCATTAGGATCCCATGGCCCATAGTATCAAATACTGTCAAGAGATCAAGGAATACTAAACTTGAGCAGTCACCTCTGTCTCTCGCCACCAGGAAATCATCTAGCACATGAACCAGAGGAGTTTCAGTACTATACCATCTTCGGAATCAGGACTGCAATGGATCATAAATGTCATGGCTTGTTAGACGACTTTCCAGTTGAGTTGCCACCACTTTCTAAATAACCTTAACAAGGAAAGGAAGGTTTGATACAGGCCTGTAATTTGCCATGCAATCAGGGTCTAATGATGGCTTTTTTAGAAGATGTGGTTCGGGAAAGATCCCCGTCTGCAAAGAGCACAGGACTATTTTGGCAAACACTGGGCTGATTACATTAATACAGCCTAAGAGAAGGCATGTTGGGACTTAGTCCAAATCACAGGTAGTGGGACACAACATCTGCATTCTTTGCACAATGTCTTCTTCATCCAGATAGATGATCAAAGCTAGTCCATAAAGCCAGAGAACGTGCATTTTCATGCCTGAAACCCTGACACATTAGGTACCACAGTCAGGACCCCAGCCCCCAGATGGAGTTTGCTTTATCAGAGAAGAAGAAAGCAAAATCATCACAACGGGACTGTGAAAAGGCTTCACCAGATTGCAGACATGCTTGTTTGCAGAGCTTCTCCACGGTGCGGAAAAGCTGAGCTGGTCTATTGTCCGCTGCCAAGATCTCATGTGACAGGAACTCTGACTTCTTACTAGTAATTGTGGACTGATATTTCGTGATGTGGTCAATCAGTTTTAGCTTGTCCTCAGCCATGAAAGATGTCCATCAGCACAGTTCAATCTTGCATCCCTTCTTCTTCTTCTTCTTCTTCTTCTTCTTTTCAATTCCTTTCAATTCCCTAATAGAACTGCCAAAGAACTGCCAAACCAAGGGGTGGGGTAGTGTGAGGTGAGGGGTCATATACTAACAGGAGCGATAGTATCCATTGTGGCCCCCAGATCACTATTGTAGTAATGACAAGGGCACTGGAATCCACGCAGGCACTCAATATGTCGGGGAAATCCAGGTTTTCCTCCAGACCCTGGCGGTTCACACCCCTTGACGGTCAATATCTGGTCATTGCCACAAGAGAGGGCTTATGGGGAGGGGAGGGTGATTGAGAATAAAATTGAGTGGTGCTCTGACTAGACAACTGGGTCTATTGTGAGATCTGTAAAAAAAAAGATCAAGTGTATGTCCACTTCTATGGGTAGCAGAGCAAATAAGTTGTGTGAAGCCAGAGCATTCATTGTGTGGAGGAGGTCTTGACCAAATTGAAATCCCTCAAGATAAGCCATCCGGGGTGCTCCAGGAATAGGCCAGCAATGAAGTCTGCAATTTCCTGTAGAAATACCTTCCCATCTGCAGTGGTTTAGTGAATGCGGACTCTAAACCCCACACCCATTGCACCCTGGGAAGCAATACACTCAAAAGATTGAGTTAGCCCCACTGGGAGGGCTCTCAGTTGCAGCTCTCCATGCCACCAGACGCGCGTGCCGCAGGGAGGACTGGGGCCGTAGCCTAAGTTTGTCTTGCTGTGATAGACAGAAGATATATAAAAGTATTTTGCTGTGTCCAGTTTGTTCAGAATGTAATAGCTGTAGTTATCCACGGCAGAGTGTGCATTGTATGTTGTTATATGACACCACTCCACATCAGAGCAGGCTTGAGTAAGGTGTGAAAAACCTTTCACATTGGAGATTCCTCCAGCTTCCATGTGTACAGACAGCATGGGTTGTGTGGATGAAACCTCCTGTGGCGCTGAGGGAAGAATGGACGTTGATTCTTGTGCAACAGTTCGTTTCTTTGAGCTGAAAAAACCTCAGAAAAGGAAGACAAAAAAAGGCAAAAAACACTGCAATAGTGTATTACCCAGGGACATACTATTGTATACAAATTTAGAGCATTTATTAAAACATAACAATTAAGACATTTTGACATGGATTATGAAACAATTAATAGATTAATCGGATAAGAAATAAAACTTCCAAGCGCTTGTGCTAAGGAATATGTGCTGCTCCGCCGTGGTAAAATTGAAATCCTACTCACCGGACATGAGTAGGACATGTGCAAGGATTTAGGGTCTTTTCCTCCAGAAGACACCGCTCGCTGTGGGGTGCGTCCGTCTGTTGATGCGGGGGGACCGGCTTCAATGCTCGTGGACTCGTGGATTACTTGCCGCCAGAGTTCGCCCGATCGTCTCCTCCGATGACGTCACCACCTGGATTTCAAAGCTACGATGTCCCTGAGTTGCAAAAACCTTTCCAACGCGTTTCGAAACTCCTATTAATGGGTCTCTTCGTCAGGGATGGTTGCTACACGAGATTATGCTTCTATTTATACCCCAGAAAGTTCAAATGGGATAGTTGATGTAATTGTCTTTTGGGTACACCCTAATTAAAGTCCTTCGTTTTAGGAATACAAATATATCAATTGCATTACATTAAACATTTATACATTAAACAGCTATAAACAGATAACATGAAACATAGAATTTTAATCATAAGTGAAGCTTAATAAAAATCATAAGTAAAGCTTAATAAAAATCATATTGATAGATGAAGCGCAATAAAATCAATGAATGTTATATACTGTACATTATTATGACAAGTAATTACTCTCATTCATGCTTAGACCCAGGGACATATATTTATGGTAGGGTTTCAATCCATTGATTGATGAATTATTAAGCTCATTTAGAACTAATGTTCAAATGGAAGTTCTTCCTTATACAAAACTATAAGTCCCTAACGTCAGCATGGATAGAATAACAATACCAATACAAAACATATGCAAAAAGACACACAAATATGCATATATTAAATACTCAGACCATATTAGGTATAGTTAACACCAGAAACTTGATGGTCAGCAAGCACTTGTGTACATATGGTAAGCTAATTATTGAAAAGCTGATTACTCAGAGACATATTTAGAGAGACTGAGAACACAAAAGAACAAAATATACAGAATTTTTTGTGATATTACTGTATCAATATATAAAGTGACAATGTGAATTAATATTTAATTATTTTTGTTATTACACAGTGATAATTTATAATTTAATAAACATATACGTACATATTATAGTGAAATTAATTATATATGTGTTATACTAATGTGATATTAAATATAATAGATCAATTTTTTAGTGATATGAAATGTATTAAATCAATTTTTTAGTGATATTAAATGTATTAAATCAATTTTTAGTGAAATGTATTAAATCAATTTTTAGTGAATGGATTTCCTTAATATTGGGCTAGTGATCACTCAATGACTGATATTGCCGGCAGACTCAGGGACACCGTAGCTTTGAAATCCAGGTGGTGACGTCATCGGAGGAGACGATCGGGCGAACTCTGGTGGCAAGTAATCCACGAGTCCACGAGCATTGAAGCCGGTCCCCCTGCATCAACTGACGGACGCACCCCACAGCGAGCGGTGTCTTCTGGAGGAAAAGACCCTAAACCCTTGCACATGTCCTACTCATGTTCGGTGAGTAGGATCTTCCTTAGCACAAGCGCTTGGAAGTTTTATTTCTTATCCGATTAATCTATTAATTGTTTCATAATCCATGTCAAAATGTCTTAATTGTTATGTTTTAATAAATGCTCTCAATTTGTATACAATAGTATGTCCCTGGGTAATACACTAATGCAGTGTTTTTTGCCTTTTTTTGTCTTCCTTTTCTGAGGTTTTTTCAGCTCAAAGAAACGAACTGTTGCACAAGAATCAACGTCCATTCTTCCCTCAGCGCCACAGGAGGTTTCATCCACACAGACTTCATATCTGGTTGGGAGATACCAGATCAACCTTTTAGGCTGCTCAAGGACTACCTTACCAACTCTGTATCACAGGTTCAATTAATATTGTATATTGTTTGCACTAGTGCTATTCACACTTATTTCTTCACCAGACAGCATGGGTTGTAGAACAATAGCACTTTTCTTGTGACCTGTAGAATTTTGCTGGAGTGCCATATGTTGGAAAGTATCTTTATCCTAATTGAGATAACATGTAAAAATGCAGTGAAGGAGGGTTATTTGTTGATAAGGAGAACCACCCAGTGCGAAATGTGTTGGAGGGTGTGTTGTGCTTTTTATTCATATTTAAAGAATATAGATTTTCTACAGTTACTTTGACTGGCTCCTATGGCTTTGTGCTGCTTCACATTTTCTCGTTGATCCTGGATGAGGAGGAAAGCTGGATGGTGTCTCCGTGTATGTGGAGTATAGATCCTGAGATAATTCTAGTTTTCATAGTACCTTAATTTGGGGGACTTCACTGCAGAGGACTTGAAGCCATGGAGGGGTTTCCTTTGAAGCTACTGTATATTAGTCAACCTCTGCTTTTTATGCTATTATTTCTCTCCACGTTTTGGATGCTCGATGACGTGTGAAGGTCTGAGCTACCAATACCCTAACCTGATTTTGTCCTTGCCAAATTTACTTCCTAACTCCTGGACGGGCCTTTGTAACCCTTGTAATAATTAGGGATATAACGCTGTCCTAGTTCACCCAGTAAATTTTCATGTGGAAATATTTAGAAATATATGTGGCTGTAAAAGTTAGTGAAATATTTTTCTGAAGTTTGGTATTTCAGGTAATTTTCCCTTCTCTTGACTTTACAACATACTGTATATTTCCCTGCAGTATGGGATAATTTCACCATTAATTCAATAATATTTAGCACTATGGAATCGGTAAATCCTTGTTCAGTTTCCTAAATGCAGTAATAAGTATAGACGGGCGAATCTGCCTGTAAGAGATGTGTGCAGAGGTACGCAAGGGAGACCGTTTTAAGGTGAAACTAAAATGAGGTTTTATTGTGCCTATTCCTTTAACACGGCAAAAACATTCAAAATAAACAAAATAAAGGCCTACTCCGCTTTGGAGAATATCTACACCTTTACTCTGTCCCTTTCTAACTGGATGGGTAGCTAAGCTAGTTAACACCTCCAAACATATTTACATATAGATATACAACAGTCCAAGAAGAAAGTCTCTTATCTGTTTGTTGTAGCTGTAGGGGAAGGCCTCTCTGCTCTCCTGGATCCGCACCCATGTGTGCTATGGCAATGTCTGTGTCCAGGTATAGAGGTGTGGTCCCCTTGTCTTGCTGTCAACATACAGTCCTTCTGCAGCTCAATAGAGGAGATTGGGGTAGACGATCCCCCAAATGACGAATGCTGCAGAGTATATAATCTCAAAGTATATGGTGCATCAATATTGCCAATGCACCCCGGTTTAAAGTCAGAGCTGTAATGTGAATAAATAGACGAAGGCAAGTATAACAACTTTAACCCCTATTGTGGGGAATAGCCTAGCGGTATAATATCAATGGATAGGAGGGATGACCGGGGGGGAGGTCTCTCAACCGGCACCGGACCCCTGTCTATGAAGTCCCGCATATGTGGCCAATTCACCTGGGGCAACTGAAGAAACTTGGAATTCACTTCCTGCGTCTCGTAGCTCCGTCCGGGTTGGCGTGCTCCTGGCTGTGCAGACTTTCAGAGGGAGACATCTCACACAGAGAGAAAATCAGCGGGCACCGCAAGGCACAAATAGAAGGCTGGACTGTGCTGAAGTTAGCAGTAATATTTTCTACTAACTTCAGCACAGTCCAGCCTTCTATTTTTGCCTTGCGGTTCCTGCTGATTTTCTCTCTCCCGTGAGAGGTCTCCTTCTGCAACTCAAGACATCTGTTCCTCTGGTCAGCCCTAGTTGTGGGCTAAGGAAATCTTCTTCCTGTTTCTCAGAACAAGCTTTTTGTAACAGTCTTAATTAGCCGGGTGGAGTCTGGTTGATTGCCTGTGCAATTTACCAGCCTACTGCTGAATTTAGAGACAGTTTTTCTCAACAGTGATAAGTCCCTGTTACACCGCCCAAACCTGTTTCCCGATTTTTCTCTCATTTTCCCCGTCAAAACCCATTTTGGGGCGTAAAATCCGTGGATGAATTTGGCCGGTTTTAATCTGCGCGGATTCGTCAAAATCCAACATTGGATACAATCCGTGGAGTCTGCGAATCAATCCACGGGTTGTGGAATCCGCGGGTTGTATTGGTAATAATAAAAAGTCCGCAAAACACGACCCGCCCTCTGAGATCGATCCACTGAAAACCACGGACCAAAGGAACTGTCCGATCCGCTGCGGATCCAAATGCGCCCCCAAAAATTGCCCATCCCTAGTAATAAGACAGAGGCAGCAATAATGATGTAATAACCTGCTTTGAACATTGATAGTCAGGTATTTGTAAATACACAGTATTAGAATGCACTGCCGATCATTTCTATCCTGTGTAGGGGGGGTGCCTGGACATGAAGCCTCATTTTAAGTGTAGGAAGTAAGAGAGATACTTTGACAGCTGCAGTATGTGCCACAGCGAGAAAGTGAGACCGAGAGGGTTTAATCCCTGCCTGAAGCAAAATGGGGCAGAATGTTTCATTTAGTGCCTCTTTAAAACGTATGGCTTAATAACAAACTAACACAGGTCATAAATAATCCTTTTTAAGCATTCCTCTGCAGTGAAGTTATCCACCAGTGATTTCAGATGAGATTGGATGGATAAGAGGGGTCTTTAGGTACATGAAGCTATTTGAACCAGGGATACTGTAACAGCAGAATGTGCTCTGTGAGGGTTATGGCAGGGAAATTACTAAACCGGCTGCAGAGTAAAGAGAACCTTCTAATAGCTGGGGGACCCGTTCCAGGAGTGAAAAGGTTTCAGGGCCACAAAAGATATACCTTAAGCGGCTCCAAGCTGGAATTTTTTTTCCATTATCTGCAAACTGCTCTAAATTGGGGAATGGTGAAGATACAGTATATACAATCTTGCCATGTAAAATGGCAAATTTATTTTTAGATTGGCTTGCTGACATTCAAATCACTACATGCCCAGGGGCCCAGCTTCTGAGAGAGCTTCTAGTTCCCTACACTCCCATTTGCTCACTTCCATCTGCAGGTGAAGGACTCCTAACAGTTCCCAGAATCCCCGTGACTTCCTTTCCGGCCCAAGCTCTTAGCCACGCTGCTCCCAATCTTTGGAACAGTCTGCCTCGTACAATTCGAGAGGCCCCTCTCTGGGAATCTATAAACACAGGCTCAAGACCTACCTGCTTACACTGGCAATTAATTAATGACCCACAAGCTGTCCGGCATTTTATAGCTACAGCACCGTGCCAGCCTGTAATACATCTTTCCTTGTGTTACGTCTGTTTTGTATGGAAAGGAGGTAGTGCTCGCTCTCAAACATACAGGTGATGGTGGGGTACTTAACTGCCGGTGCGCTGATTCTGGGGAGCTCCTGACATCCCAAAGTGATCCAGTGAAGAAAAAGAGTCAGGCACACGGTCTTAATCATGAATGAAAAAAGATTTAATGTGCCAAGGAATCCAACGTTTCGGCAGTAATACTGCAGTAGGCCTACACCTTGAGAAAGGCAGTTCTACTGCCGAAACGTTGGATTCCTTGGCACATTAAACCTTTTTTCATTCATGATTAAGACCGTGTGCCTGATTCTTTTTCTTCATGTCTGTTTTGTAACCTTAAATCATTTCTTCTTTATTCCTTTATGTGACTGTGAAGTGCTTTTAAGGTCTCACGGCTTTGCGTCACAATGTATGGGGCACCATACATTTTGTAGCCCAGCACCTAGCGGCGGATTTGAAGATTTGCCGCCCAATGGCACCTAGCTGTTGTGGCCGCCTCCCTGTTGCCGCCCCCCTCCATCACATCACCAGCGTGACGTCGCATGGCGTCGCGTTGCCATGGTAACACGACGGCGACGTCTTTAGACATTGCGCCATCATATTGCCATGACAACAAGGTGCCGTGTGACAGCAGGTTGGTGACGTGACGCTCAGAAGGAGAAGGAGAGCGGCAGGTAAGGAGCCGGCTTCAACAGCTAAGTGACTTCACACCAGGCACCAGAGAGCGGCAAAAGTATATGGGGGCGGACATTTTTGCCGCCCCAAACCCTTATTCTCAGTTCAGGCTCTAAATCCCTTCCAGACAAACATGAAGCTTCCTACATATGTTAACATAAAGCTGCCCTCAGTAAGTATGCTGTAGTTATCAGCAATCTTTACATGTCCTGGCCTCTCAATACCTTATGCTGCATACTGTAGGACCGGGACTGAGACAGACTTTGGGCATGGTGCATCAAGGAAAAGTTGAACCAAGGTTGACAAAAACATTGTCATTTTCATCTTGCGTCTCTTTGCATCAACGTGTCATTGTCTTTGCTCCCAGTTCTGAGCCAAGTGCGTTGGCGTATGATTTGGGGAATGTCTTTAGTAGGAGTTACTTAATGCAGGGGTGCTCAGCTCCAGTCCTCAAGACCCCCCAGCAGGTCAGGTTTTAAAGATATCCCAGCTTCAGCAAAGGTGGCTCAATCAGTCCCTGTTCAGCACAGGTGGCTCAATCAGTCTCTGACTGAGCCACTGATTGAGCTACCTATGCTGAAGCTGGAATAGACTTAAAACTTGACCTGTTGGGGGTCTTGATGACTGGCGTTGAACGCCCCAGACTTAATGCACAGATTATAATGAGATGTGTCACATTCTGCATCTCTGTGCGTCACCTTTTCTGCCTGTATTTGCGTAAAGATATCCAAATGGAGCAACAAACATCTATTGGTCACTTTCTTAACGTTCATGCATCTAGCGCTTTGCGAGTGTGCATCCTGTTCCTGACTTTAGCTGCTCCCGTCCCTTGGCTTGTGCCAGTGTTATCTGCAGTATGTGCCAGGTGATGATTTGCGAGAAAATGAGCCCTTTTGGAAGGAGGGAGAGGGACATGTACAGACGGAACGCTTAACAGATTTCATGTAATTGACATATTTCAAAGCTAGGGATTTTCAATGAGAACACAAGGTTTTGTTACTGAACTGGCCATTTAATGGAATAGATTTCTTTCCCTGCAGTTTATGTTTATTTTTTTAACCGATCTCCCTATAAAATGACTGCTAGCGCAATTGAAATTGTTAATGTAACAGGAGAGCAAACACCCGGCATTTTTTTCTAAAGTGTATAAACTCTTGAAAACTAACTGCACGACTTCACAGTCCTAATACATATATCTCCATAAATACCTCCAACACTGCCCTAATTTCCACAATTTTCCCCCTGCTTTCCGGCTTTGCTGATGCTCATTTTTACTAACATTGATCCATTGAGCAACTGGACTGTTAATTAAGTTAATTACAATAGAGATAATGGGGCCACCTTAAATGGGACAGTTAGAGACCTGTGCAGAGCTATACTCGGGGAGACCGATTTTGGGGAAATTAAACATGGCTTTATTCTGCCTGTCACTTTAAACAGCTGTTTAAATATAGCTGTAGGCAATATACATATATACAAAAGATACACAACACTTATCCCTTTTAAGGGCTAACTTAGTTCCCCAGTCCCTATCTGCAAGACTGGGAGGAAAAGCCCCTTACAAGCCTACCACCCCAAAGTCTCAAGAGGTACCTCAAAAGCAGGTGGCCCTTCAGGTCAGTCTCTGGGTATGGTGTCCGGGTGTCTTGGTCTCAGCACAGCCTTTGTGCTCAAGACATCATCTCCTCTGTCAGCACAAGGAGTCTCTAGGTCTTTCATCTATAGGAGGTGTTTACCCTTGTCTGATTACCCAGGTGGAGCTGGTTAATTGACTAGCTGTAATTAACCAGCTCCCTGCTGGATTTCTCAGACCACTAGAGACTTTGATTTAAACAGGAATAAGTCCCTGTTACAGGGACCCACATAAATTAATTAATATTATTGGTTCATTCTTAAAGTTACTTCAACCCGTTTAGTTAAATATGTCAGATCCAACTTCCTGCAAGAGATATTTAGCAGAGGAGAGCTGAGGACGTGTTCTGAATAAAAGATGAGAAGATCCATTCAGGGCATCAGGAAGAGGGTAAGGGAGCCATGTGTGAGCAACAATAAGGAGATGTGTGGAAATAAAGTGCACACAGAAGTTGTTTTGATGCAAGGCTCTATTTTCTGCTCGCATTTGAGTCCTGTTAATCCTGTTGGATCATCAAGAAACTGATACTAACCTTTTAGATGAGCTGCACAGCCTTCCCTGTCTCCATCCCCATCTCTGTCCCCATCTCCGTGTGCCGTCCCCATCTCCATCCTCGTCTCTGTGTGCCTTCCCCATCCCCATGTTCCATCCCCATCTCCGTGTGCCATCCCCATCTCCGTCCCTGTCTCTGTGTGCCTTCCCTGTCCCCATCTCCGTGTGCCTTCCCCATCCCCATCTCCATGTGCCATCCCCATCTCCGTTCCCGTCTCTGTGTGCCTTCCCCATCCCCATCTCCATGTGCCATCCCCATCTCTGTGTGCCATCCCCATCTCCGTGTGCCTTCCCCATCCCCATCTTTGTGCCATCCCCATCTCTGTGTGCCTTCCTCATCCCCATCTCTATGTGCCATCCCCATCTCCGTGTGCCATCCCCATCTCCGTATGCCATCCCCATCTCCGTCCCTGTCTCTGTGTGCCTTCCCTGTCCCCATCTCTGTGTGCTTTCCCTATCCCCATCTCCATGTGCAATCCCCATCTCCATCCCCATCTCCGTGTGCCATCCCCATCTCCGTGTACCATCCCCATCTCTGTCTCCATCTCCGTATGCCTTCCCCACCCATCACTGTATGCCATCCCCATCTCCATCCCCGTCTCCGTGTGCCATCCCTATCTCCGTCCCTGTCTCCATGTGCCTACCCCATCCCCATCTCCGTGTGCCTTCCCATCCCCATATCCTTCTGCCTTCCCCATCCCCATCTCCATGTGCCATCCCCATCTCCGTCCCTGTGTGCCATCCCCATCGCTGTGTGCCTTCTCCACCTCCGTCTCCGTGTCTTATCGCCGTCTCCCTGTGCCTTCCCCATCTCTGTGTGCCATCCCCATCTCCGGCCCCATCTCCATGTGCCATCCCCATCTCCATCCACGTTTCTGTGTGCTTTCCCCATCTCTGTCTCCATGTGCCGTCCCGGTCTCCACCTACATCTCCTATCCCAGTCTCCATGTGTTGCCCCCGTCTCTATCCGCGTCTCCGTGTGCCATACCCGTCTCCACCTCTGTCTCCATTTCCAATATACAAAATTATACCATAGCAGAAGCACAGTGTAAAAAACCTCAATGTCTCTTTAACCTGAACCAATTTCCCCCAAAAAATTAGTCGTGTTGCAGCCCCCCTTGGCAACAAAGGGGTACATTTCCAGAAGACAATGCTCCTTTTCTGTTATTTGCATAGAGAACGCCCAGCATCACTTCCCAGAATAATACCGAGCTCCCGGATTTGGTAGAAAAGGGTTATATTAAATGCCATGGTGATTAGGAATGCCTGCATAAAAATAAACCCCAGGGGAGATGCAATAAAAAGCCAATTTCATTAGTTCATAAATACACTTGCTCACAAGTGGTTTTTAGAAGATTTAGAAGAAAGTTCAAATTTGCATATCAATGTGAGAATCCTTCAGAAGAAATTACTGCATAACAGCTGCAATTATCACAAAGTTGAGAATAGCTTTTGTGCAGTACTGGGAAAAAAAAGTTTACTGTAAAGTTTGGATTGAAAATGGAAGCAGAAGCAGCAATATCTGCAGGAATAGTCATCTTTTGTCATGTCTGTGTGAAATCTTGTGACTGCTGTCAGAGTTATACTTTTTCACCGCTTAAATAATTTATATGTGCTCAATTCCAGTCCTCAAGCCTCCCCCCCCCTATTGGCCTATTGGGGGTGGGGGGGTGGTTGAGGACTGGAGTTGAGCCCCCATGAGTTAAAGAATTCATAGAAACGCTGAAAAAATAATCAATGAATTTACAGGAAAATCTTATATCTGCACTGCAATGCGTTGTTCTGTCCCCTTCCAATGTCCCTAGAATGGACCTCTTTCATACAAGGAATGTAGCTGCTCTTCCTCCAAAGCAAAGGTATCAAAGACAGAAGTAAAGGATACTGTGTGTACAACATGTTTTAGATACCATGGGGAATATTGGGGAGGAAACTAGAGATATCTTTTAATCCTCCCGTGACAAGCATTGGGGAGGGAGATTTTATCACCGAGAAACTAGACAAATGACAGATATTTCAGATGAATATTAAGGAGTCTTCCTGGTAAACACAGAGTTGGCTAGCAAGGGATCCAGCTGTCTGAATACTATGGGGTTTTAAGCACTGTCATGCTTGTCATTGATACAAAGTACTTGTATTGATCCAGCTGTGTTAAAGATGTAAAGGGGTTGACAGTATTGAGCCAGAAACTGAATGCTGAGATTCATAAGCAGCATTAGCTTTTCCAAATCAGGCCACGTCTCTGGGCCAGGATGCAAGCTGACGCAGGTCATTTCTGAGGCCGTGGTTAAACCGGGGGTGGGCCACACCAATCCGCAAGGTCCGCCAACAGGTTAGGTTTCTAGGACTGAACCACTGATTGAGCTACCTGTGCTGAAGCAGGGATACACAGAAGTTTGTACTTTTACCTACGCATCGGAGTCATAAGACACAAGCAGACATAATATGAAAGAGAAGGGTTGCCAATGACAGTGTATAAAGATAGAAGCATTTTTTGTCCTGCACATTACAGGTCATTTTGGTAAATAATTGATTTAAAAGGACTGTGTTTGTGTAACTAAAAGCTGCATTTATGTGCAGTCTTTATATAATCATCATTGTCTTGATTGTAAAGATTTTTTTGTTGTTGATTTTTTTAACAACTCTGGAAATGAGTTAATTTATATTTAGCTCTTTTTTGCTTTCTGTGCTTTTTTTTCTAAACAATGTCAAAGAAAGCAATTTTCGGGTTATTTAATCCTTTTCATCTGTGAACAATAAGGGGAAAACAGAGTATTCTGACGGACGGGAGAATTAACGTAAGCGTAACACTAGGTGGGCAAGGTAATCTTTATCGGATGCTTCAATAACATTGGTTTTGTTTAGTAATTACCTGGGCTAAAGAGCTTACAATCTAATTATTGATATGCAGTCGCTGGTAGACAAAGTGACTCTCCCAAGATCACATTAAACAGATACTGGGTTTCAGACTTAAATTTACTTGTTCTGTGTAGGGCGGCCAGGTGGCTTCTCCAAAAATACTGGACACAATGGTGAAAGATGTGACGAGCTCGAGACACACACAAACACACCGTCTCACCTCCCTATGCTCCATGCTGTTTCCTCCTCTCCTTGGCTCCACCCCAAGGCTATTGACACCTCCTCCTGATTGGCAGCATTACCCAGCAGCAGCCAATCCAGATGGAGGAAGCTGCCCAGCCCCCTAGCAACAGCCCTGCTCTCTCCCTGCTTAGGGAAATCACGCGGCCCCCGAAGCCGGTCAGGTCACTATGTCCAGAGAGGTAATACCCCGGTCACATACATGTCCAGTATTACCTCTAATTATTTACTGGACAGTGTCCAAATACACGACAGTCTAGTTCAATACTGAACACCTGCCAACCCTACTTCATAGGACAGGGTGGTCAGTGACTTTACAAGTGACCTTACAAGTGACCTTCCATTAGTTTGACTAGTTATTCGGATTTTCTGCTGCTCTTCTCCATTCCGTTGGGTGATTCTCAAATAACAACAATGCAAACTGTAATCATTGCCTATGTTCTGTGGCGCCTGAGTAACATAGTGAAACAAGCTTTAAGTATTTAAATTACACAGACAGAAGAGATCAGTGTAAGGCAAGGGACATTTAATGTACAGTACTGCCCCAGATAAAGAATGAAACAGTAATTTCTGAACAAGACATGTGAGCACTATTCACACAATGCACATACAGTAAGCCAGACCTTCATTCATTTCCCAGTCAGCCCTGTGAATGCAAACAGAAAAAGAAGCTTAGTTTGAGCATATGGTGTTTACTATGTTTTGCTGGCAACTCAACAAAAGGTGATGTCATGAATCTCTCCCATTCAATGACAAAAGAAATGTATCTTTGTTTGGTTGGACCTGCAGTGAAAACGGCCTCTGTCCAGTCAGTTTGCTGGGTTTAAACGCCAGCTCGGGCCTAACACAAAGACAAGAACCTGCGTAGATTTCATGAGTAAATCCATATTCATTGCAAGCTCGGAAATAGGAAATGAGTGCTCCATTGTTGCCATTGATTCAAGAGTCAAATGCTGGCTGGCTGAGTCGAGCAATTGATCCGAGAGCAGCAGTCATACATTTAGTTATGTGGGTCAATAAAGGCAGAGGTACAATAACTCATTTTGGCTGATATAAGTACAATCATTAGAACACTGTTTCCAAGAGATATCAAACACTGTAGAGGTTTGTAATAGGGACAGGCAGGTATTTTTAAAGCACATTTCCATTGTGTTATGTATGAGTTCTAAGTGGGATCTAGTTGCCGCTTCAGTGATCTATAAGAGGGGGGCTCAACTCCTGTCCTCAATACCCCCCAACAGGTCAGGTTTTAAGGATCTCCCAGCTTTAGCACAGGTGGTTCAATCAGTCCCTGCTTCAGCACAGATGGCTCAATCAGTGGCTCGGTCTTTGACTGATTGAGCCACCTGTGGCAAAGCTGGGATATCCTTAAAACCTGACCTGTTGGGGGGTTTTCAGGACTGGAGTTGAACACCACAGATCTATAATAACATTTAAAATAACCTGCTTTTACAGTATGTTCCCCCATTCTCTGCCAGTGAGGGCCAGGCTTAAAGGAGGTTAGGTCAGAGAGAGACGTGAGTTAGATACTAAGGGGGTAATTCTGTATATTTGAAAGTGGCGGTTCTTTTTTACATGCAATTATAGGCTCTGGAACATCATAATAATACTAATAATAATACAATAGGAAACTTCGAGCAACTTAATAAGAATGTTAAAAAGATAGTTTTTTGTACTTCCAGGTACGAGATAGAGGTAAGAGCTGGATAAACAGTGAACTATTGGGGGGGGGGGGGGGGAGTAAAACACTAAATAAAACAGATAAAGCCATCAAGTGAATGGACTTTTTAATTAAACACTTTTTTTCCTCTCCATAGGAATCTTTAGGTTTCAGGAAAAATAAACAGTCAGCACTAATAATCGGATGTGCTGACTTACATGCTGTATATACCGTGTGTCTCACAGCCAAGTATCACCTTAACGAGCACCAGATCTCCCGCCATTGCCACTCGCACTCCCATAATGTGTTCCCAGGGATGAGAAATACAGTTACAAGTCAGCTCTGTATCTCGGCCGCTTGTCACCGTGCCCTGATAATGCTGGGACCCCAGGCTTCCAATTTGCTAGCGGTGAGATTATACAGTTAGGCAGAATTTACTGCCATGCCCTCACTGCGCCACCGTGTACAGTTTAGAAACAAGTGGTCTGGAAGAGAGATAAGCACTCTTCTATGATCCCTGGGACAATTAGTTCTCAAATATTGTAAAACATTTAAACCCATCAGAAGAATGCTAATTTTATTTAAACCATTCTTTTCAAGGGTACTGAAGAGGATTAATAAAGACCTGCTTTCCCAATCAGTTTTGATCTAATGTATAAAGGCAAGTCGCACTGTTCATGGCTAACTACAATTTTATAATGTATGTATTGGACAAAGGTTGATTTAACCCCGTGATGGGATTCTGCCGGTTTGCACCGGTTCGTGCGAACCTGTTACTAGAATTTCACAAGTTCGCAGAACCGGTGCTTAATTCTCTTACCTTCATTCACCTGTCCGGGCGGCGGGCGGCGTCTGACAGCATCTCCCTGCATCTATTTCCCTGCAAATCCACTCAATATGGCTGCGCGGTGTCAAATGGCGGTGCATTGCCATGCCAAGGGGAACGCCACGTGACGCAATCGCATCACGTGCCGTCCATTGCCACTACGTGACGCCGCGCGTCCATTTTGAGAAGGGAAATAGATGCCGGGAGATGCTGTTAGACGCTGCCCCCCAGGTAAGAACTGGTTGTTAATTTTTTGTAATCCCACCACTGATTTAAAGGGCTATTATTTAAATTTGTAACAGTAATGGAAAATTAAGCTGTCTATTGCAACATTTTGGTTTTTGTTTTACATGCAGATCTATTCATATAAAATGAGTGTGTGACTTTTTTAGTTCTATTCTGTATATCAAAGTTAGGGTTGCAGGTGGTTTCTCCAAAAATACTAGACACAATGGTGAAAGGTGCGACGCACTCAATATGCACTCGAGACACACCCACACCTCTCTCTCCGCGCTCTGCCCCATCCTCATCACCTTGGCCCCACCCTCAGGCTCCTGACACCTCCTCCAGATTGGCTGCATTACCCAGCACCAGCCAATCAGAATAGAGGAAACTGCCCAGCCCACTAACAGCAGCCCTGCTCTCTCCATGCTCGGGTAAATCACGCGGCCCCCCAAGCCGGTCAAGTCACTATGTCCAGTGAGGTAATACCAGTAATCAGTACACATTACATGTCCAAATACAGGACAGTCCGGTTCAATACTGGACACCTGGTAACCCTAGGTCACAAATTCAGTTTCCTGAACCAAAAATAGTCTTCATCGATGTTGTTCAGCCCTTTAAACATGAGTGGAATTATAACAGGACTTTATATGAACCTGCTCTACATGATGTTATGAAAAACTGTACAATATGGCCACCGATAACAGATAACAACACAATACTTGCGTAATATTTATTTGACCGTAGAGCTCAGACGTAGCAAGTCACAAGTATTCTGCGTTGGAGACACAAAGTAACTTAGAATCAGAAAATGCTCATTCCAGTTGGGCTAATGTAAATATTTTCCAATGTAGGAAGCTGATTCCTGTATTTCACCGATTTTTATCCCCACCACTTACCCACTACTTGAGAGCTGGAGCTAATCATGAATATACACCGTGAACGGGAAGAAAGGGACCCTTTCGTTTTTCATCATATTTTATATATTTCTCACTCAATCCCCATGAAAATTTGCCCAATTGTAGGTCTGTTCTGTAGAGTAACACTATATAAGAAGCACAATGTAGACAATCAGCTGATATTAACTAAATTGATGTCACTTTTATTATGTCAACAAGCACCAGAAACACTGCGAGAGGTTCATGGTCATTAAACAATAGGAGTTTTTCATTCATAGCTCGTAAATGTTTAAACTGTGATCTGAAACACTAAGATTACTATAAAGTTTGAGTTCAAAGTGTGCGTTAAAAATCCCCTCCTGATGATGAAACGGCCGAAGATGAGAGCGCCGCTGTCTGATTGCATATTAACGCGCTGACTCAGCTGCTCCCGCTCCTGGACGATACGTTGTTTTACGGATTCGTTTTTTCAATCCTCCCAGCGACCGTCCTTTATCAGGAGTATTAGTTCATACATAGAACATGCAGTGCTTCTTAATGTTAACCCGTTAGGCACTGCATACGTCACGCATCCCATACTGGGGGCTATATTATTGTTTTGTTTGTCAACGTGGTCTGCCGTGAAGTTTGGCTCAAGGGCTTACAACAATTTGGCCAAAATGTTAAACTAAAAGACCATTTTATTTATTAGTTATTTATACATGTATATTTAGGCACTGTACCGTATATAAGTTTTTCTGGATGTGCACTGAGCTTTGTCTGTGTTTTATGTTATGTCTCTGGTTTTAAATATATATTGCCATGCTCAGTAGCACTCCTCTGTGAAACTTATATGCTTATATATATGTTGTGAGTATTTTGGGGGTTCAATTTGAGCTTGTAGGTGTTCTGTATGTTTTATGAATCCTGGTAAGTACAGGTTGCAGAGGCCTCGCGCGGTCCCCCGGCATTTAATTCAAATGCCTTGGGGAAGAGCGCAGGACCTGTGCAACCGCCCGCGCCCCCCCCCCCTCCCCCCAAAAAAATCTCTCGCCCCCCAGTTTGCACACATATTAGAGGACACACACCCACATCAAAGTAATATTGATTAAATAATGTCCTCACGCCTTGGGAACGCTACTTTGCTCTTCATCCTGATCACATCCATTATTATAAAATCATGTAGAAGTGTTTGTTATTTAGATAGCTATTTATTTTTTTTACTTTAATACAAACCTGCTGCATAAACTCAGTCCTGATCACCGAAGCTTCATTCCTTTCGGCAGAACCATGGTATAGTCTTTGGTTTCAAGTTTGGATTTTTGTGGATTATTATAAATGGTTGCCTCCATGTGTTACAGGCATGCTGTGAGTTCCCACACAATTTGAGGTAGTTACAGAAAAGAATAAGACCCCTTACATATGGCAGCACTGTATATCCCGCCATGATCCAGCATTTACAATCAGAGGAAAGCCTTTCCTATCATCATTACAGTGCTAGCGGGAAGCTAACATACTGCTCCCATTTGCTCGATGTTAAACATTGCTGACCTTGCAAAGTTAGATAAATCCCTCTTTGTGCTACTATATTGGTGGCATCTTATGCTAGATCTGTGTTGGGGTTCCTTACAATGCATTTGATCTCAGATGCGCTATTACCTCTCCCATCGTACTTTCAGTGTCTTTTCTGCTAACACCTCCTCCTCCTCTATCGATCTCTCTGTGGGGGTACCCCAGGGCTCTGTCCTGGGACCTCTTCTCTTTTCTCTTTACACACTCTGTCTAGGTGACCTAATCACATCTCTTGGGTTCAAATATCACCTCTATGCTGACGACACACAAATTTACTTTTCAACCCGACCTTACACGACAGACCAAAGTTTCTGAATGTGTCTTTCTGCGATATCATCCTGGATGGCCCTCCGCCGACCTAAATTTAACATGGCAAAAACAGAGCTCCTCAGACTTCCTCCCAAACCTGGCCCTACTACCTCCTTCCACATTAGTACTCCCAGCAGTATCATTTACCCAGTAGCCCAAGCACGCTGCCTAGGGGTCACACTTGACTATTCACTCTCATTCGCTTCTCACATTCAAAAGGTAGCGAAAACCTGTCATTTTTTCCTCCGCAGTATTACAAAGATACGCCCTTTCCTCTGTTGCTCGACTGCAAAAACACTTACACAGACCCTCATTCTCTCCCGTCTCGACTACTGTGACCTCCTGCTGTCCGGCCTTCCTGCCTCTCACCAATCTATCCTAAATACTGCTGCCAGAATCACTCGTCTCTTTCCGAAATCTGTCTCTGCGTCTCCCCTGCTGAAATTCCTCTCCTGGCTTCCAATCAAATCCCGTATCACACACTCAATTCTTCTCCTCGGTTTTAAAGCTTCACACTCTTATGCCCCTCCTTACATCTCAGCCCTAATTTCTCGCTATACCATCCCGACTCTTACGTTCTGCTCAATGATGTCTTCTCTCTACCCCTTTTGTATCTGAAGCCCTCTCCCGCCTTAAACCTTTCTCACTGACTGCCCCACACCTCTGGAATGCCCTTCCCCTCAATATCCGACTAGCACCCGCTCTATCCACCTTTAAGACCCAACTCAAAACACACCTGCTTAGAAAGCATATGAGTAGCTCTGTGAGTGATAGGTTTACACCGCATACATAAACCTTGGCCCCTTGTAGACTCACTTACCAGAATGCCCTCCTACTGTCTCTGTACGTCCTTCCTACCAACCAATTAGACTTTAATGTCTTAAGCACTTCTCCTCTGTATGTGTTATTTATATTATTTGTTATCTATATGATTGTCCCGTGTATTACTGCTGTGAAGTACTATGTACATTAATGGCGCTATATAAACAAAGACATACATACATTAGAGAGGGTTGGGATTCCTTTCCTTACAATGCATCTGCTCTCAGACGTGCTATTAGAGAGGGTTGAGGTTCCGCAGAATGTCACAAATAATTATAGGGTTCCTTAACAAAAAAAGGTTAAAAAAACACTGCACTAGATAATGGAATGGATTTCAGTAGTAAATCAGGAAGGTAGCACTTTCTGATAACAATGAAGTTGTTTTTAAACATGAAAATCTTTATTAAGTCAAAGAAACATTAAAATGGCAGAGAAAGTCACATTTCGGGGATAAATACTGTACCGTTCCATAGCAAGGAAGTCTGTAAGTAATTCACAGCATGTACAAAATGTGGTGATATGACGAGGGTCTTTCTCAGGTTTGTTTAATAATTATAATTTTAGAAAATCTTTTCAGAAAAGAAGCGTTTTCATTGAGGGATTATATCAAAGAGTTAGTTCTGTATTACATCGTTATTCAAAAGGCAGCCCCGTGACTGAATGATTTCCCGGGGAATAATTAAACAATAGGTTTGATGATCTTAGAATCAAACAAGAGGACTTTCCTTTCAAACTACCAATACATTTCTGATGGTTTCTTCCCCTATTCTGTGTTATTTTCTGTCCCTGAATTTAAATGTATTTCAAAGAGAGAGCGGACAGAACATTAGCAAATTAATTTGGATTCATGTCATAGAAATTAGTAGAAAAAAAGAAAAATTTACAGTTTCCCGGCTTGAAATCCACCCCCCCATTCTACCCCCGGGCTGCGCAACCTTTTCCCTGCTACGCCCCCCTGCCATTATCCCTCCCTGCTCGTGCCCCTTCTCCCTCCCCCCCCACTCCTCCCTTACCTTGTCTCCAGCTCTTGGCGTCAAATGACGCCGCGGGGTCACATGACGTCACGTTGCCATGGCAACGCATCACTGAAGACAAGATAATTGAAATTGCAGAGGCCTCACGTGATCCCATGGTATTAATTTAAATGCCTTGGGGAAGAGCGCGGGGACGCAGCAACCACCGCCCCCGTTTGAAAAATCTTGCGCCCCGCAGTTTGTGCACCTCTGCTCTACCCCAACTCCATACATTGAGGCGGAACCAAACACAGCTCGGATCTATGGTCCTGAATCCAAGAAAGAACTGAACCAAAACCTTTTTTCATGATTAAGGTTTGGGCTCCTTGTTGCCATCCATTTAAAAAATGACCCTCCGACCTTTATACCCCACTGGTCCCTACCCCCCTGGCCCAGCATTAGGGAACAACCGCAAACTGGAGGATCCCTTTTTTCTGCGGGAAAAGATCAGATCATCAGAGGACACGGGGTCTGCCAGACAGAGGTACCCTCCAATCTTATCCCGTGAGGACCCTACAACTGCAATACGGGAGGCACAGACACTCCCCCCTCCCATGTCACTCACTCTCTCCCTCCATGTATACAGTATATGTGGGGGGTGGGCTCTTTCACTGGTGTTTTGTTTATAAAAATGTGTCATGCATACATGTATGTATGTATGTATGAAATAGATAAGGGAGTGATCCCTATTGAGTGCTCTAATGCCTGGTCAGTGGCTGTGGAATAAATGTATTAAATCCCTTGATATGAGGTGTGGGCACAGGAAAAATGATCCTTGGTAATCCTCATGAAGCAGTTTTATATCTTCTAGCCTATTAACATGCGGCATGCATAGTCCATAAGCAATACAAATATATCTTCAGGAGCTTTATTAAATCGGGAAACTTTAGACCGCTAACCTGACCGTAGAGAACTTTGTATTTTCACCGAGATCCCTCTCGAGGTTGGTCACACGGTGACCCGTGGCTCTGCTGTGTCCAGGTGCTTGAACAGCATACAGCACTGGCTAGGAAGAAATATAGCACTCTGCTTCTATTTCTTTTGTTGTCCCATACACTCACACCACTCGTACTTGTTTTCTCTCTGGTGTGTAGTGAAAGGAAATCCTGCCCCACCGCGTGCTTCTGTCTCAGATAGCGCAAAAATACAAAAAAGGGTGAGTGGAATGAGCACAGCTGAGTTAGGAAGGCTGGAGTCAAGTGCGTAGAAAAATCATCATTTATTAGGGCATAACAGCCTTTGATAAAGCGCCCTAGAAGTGAGAAACGCGTCAGAGGATTCCCTTTGTGATTTTAACTTTTTGGCTGTTATGCCCTAATAAATGATGATTTTTCTACGCACTTGACTCCAGCCTTCCTAACTCAGCTGTGCTCATTCCACTCACCCTTTTTGTATGTATGTACAGTATGTATGTGATTATTTATAAAGAGCCCACAATATACGCAGCACTTTACAAAATTAGCAAAACAGTACAATCTAAATGAAATAACGGTAGGCGTACAGAATTCGAACATATTTGTGCAATTAAGGGCATCAGGCGTGCAGTGAGTAGCTCCTGGATTAACCAAATGCTTTGCGTAGGTAACATTGAGGTAACAATTTGGCATTGTGTTCTTGGTTTTGGTACCCCGTTATTGTTCGTGTTTTGGATTTACAAAAACTTGATTGGTTTGGGATTTTTTTTAAATATGGAAAAAAACAGAAAACATGTTTTTTTATAGAACTTTATCATACTAGCAGCTTTTCACATGTTAGACAAGATTTTTTTTCTTTAAAAGTTCGACCCTATTATATATAAATAAAAAACACCAATAAAATCTGTTTATCAAAAAACAAAAACATCCGTCTATGAGCCTTTCCTGGGTTTCATCACAAAGGTCGACATGGAGTTTGGATCAAACTTCCCATTTTTCAACTATTCGACTATTCGAATTGAACACCGAAATCCGCAAAGTTTGTGCGCGCGTGTGCGCGTGTGTGTGATTAGCAGCAGCACTCCAGTGATATTGAGTCTGGATGCTGCAGATATTGGATAGCCAAGATATTGGTAGAAAAATCGTCACTCAGAAGTATTTTTGATGAAATCAAATGTGAATTTATTAGATCGATATTTTGGTCCTGCCCAGGAACTTTCTCTTGAGATACAGTACATAGGGAGTGGGTGGGTGACATGGGTAGGAACAGGTGGCAGAGGGGGTTATGAGGGGCAGTTGATGACCTGGGGAGAGGCAGTGAGTGATAGGTGGGGCAGACGGCTACATGGGGGCACTGGGTGACATGGAGAGGCAGTGGGTGATGTGGGCAGTGGGTGACATGGGGGAGGCAGTGGGGGATATGGGGGGAGGCATCGAGGGGAATGTTTGACATTGGGAGATGTAGTATCTCTGTGAGCATTGGGATTCACTCATCGCGCTTCTCCACAGTGTGACCTGCAGGAACTCAGAGAAGGGGGGAGAGAGATGGTGAGGGGGGAAGGGTGAGTCCCGTTGCAGTGTTCATGCTGTCTCCCACCTGCTGAATTCGGGACTCACAGCACCACGCGAGGAGGCACTGAGTGCACAGTTAGGGGGGGCTATTTTTAGGTCAGGCATGCTAAGGCCCTACCCTAGCTATGCCACTGATGGACTGTACCTATATCTCATATAGAAAATATATTACCAAAAATATACAAATAAGCGCTTCCTTAAGCAGCTTGTACAGCCAGGCCGGTGATGAAGAAAGTTAACCACCCTTGCAGCCTCACACTTTCTTTCCTAATTCTCCTATCTCAAACTTCCGTACCCGGTCATGCGAGTCTATTGGTCCATCCAATTCTCAATGGCCTCATTTGGTCCCATACTCTTGATAGTAGAAATGACCACTTAACTTAATCCACTGGCACAACCTTTATTTCTCTACCCAAAGCGTAATAAATTAATGCTTAGCTTCTCTTTGTAGTTTTTAATACTCTCTATGATATTGATCATCAAATTATTTGGAAGTTAAGGTAAGCTAGGAGGGGGACATAATTTATATATGTATGTGTATGTGTTTGTCTCATAAATTATCATGTCATAATGTAGACTGCAATAGTGGTAAAAACTGAGGGGGTTATTAAGCGTGAAGGAATTAAATATCCAAGGTACTCATAATATGGCTCCCAGCAGAAGAAATTAATATAATTAGAAAGCAGTGACTGTAAAATCAGTAAAGGGAATTTAAGATGACATTTCATTGGCTCCATGAAAAAAAGGACCTATGTATCTCTAGAAATATCTAAGTTATGTCAAATGCCATCAAACAAAGGGATATTTCTCTTGATTTAAAAAGGCAGTCGCAGGTGGCGGATATTTTTGTGAATCTACTATATATTTCTGAAATGTCTGTATGTTTGTCTGCATGCCCTGTGTCCCTAGGGCCAATCGCATTGCACCTTTGGCCTGTCACTCCACCTCAACACTGTCCCACCCCTCACCACACTGTCCCACCCCTCACTGACTCTCATTGGCCTTCGGCCAACACCACTGCCACACTGTCCCACCCTCACCCCACTGTCCCACCCCTCACTGACAATCCTCACTGCTCTGGGGCGACCTCTCAACCCACAAAACCCTCACCGCCTGCTACCACAGCATTCAACTCCACACACCGCACGAACAAGCAGCGCAACACTGCCTCTGACAAACACCCCCCCCACCACCACCCTCATGCACCTCCCTCCACCACCACCCCCCCCCAACCTCATGCACACTACGAATGCACGCCACAGCTCTCCCGCTACTGCAGCCCATCACCAACCCCCTAACCCAAACATACAACGCACGATGCTCCATCACCACCCCCTCACACGAACAGCAAACGCACGCTGCTGAACATACAACGCACGATGCTCCATCACCCCCCCCCCCTCACCCGAACATCCCCGGAGCACACCCAAAACCACCCCACCCCCCTCACCCATACATCCACAGCATGATGCTCCGGAGCCCCTCACCCCCCTCCCCCCCACACTCACCCGAACATCCACCGCACGATGCTGCTCCGGAGCCCCTCACCACCCCCCCCCCCATCACGTGCGCTGCCCTGCACCGGCTCCGGATGGGAAGCGCGGCCCTCCTACCCTAGCCGCTCCCTTACCTCCCCGGCGCTACTTCCCGCTCAGGTAAGTCACGTCCCGCCTCAGCTTATGGCACCAGTAACAGCCTCGCGCCTCAGCCCACCCACGCAGCCTCGTGCCTCAGGCCCACCCGCGCAGCCTCGCGCCTCAGGCCCACCCGCACAGCCTCGCGCCTCAGGCCCACACAGGGCGCTACCTGCCACCGCCTGCACGCGCCTCACTCAGCCGGACGGCACATCGGGGGACCAAGCGGGCGCCGGGGGGGGGGGGGAGCGCGAGTCACGGGCAACGGGGGGGGCGAGCCAAGAGTCACGGGGAAGGGGGGGGAGTCACGGAGAACGGGGGGGGCACCAGCCGAACCAGCAGGGGACGGATGCACGGAGGGGGGGGGGACATGCACATACATTAATTATGACAATACATATGCCCACTGCTCTCCACCCCGTCCACACTCCCCTTCTCCCCCCACTCCCCCCTTCTCCCCGCCACTCCCCTTCTCCCCCCCACTCCCCTTCTCCCCCCCCACTCCCCTCCTCCCCCCCCACTCCCCTTCTCCCCCCCCCACTTCCCTTCTGCCCCCACTCCCCTTCTCCCCCCCACTCCCCTCCTCCCCCCCACTCCCCTCCTCCCTCCCACTCCCCTCCCCCCCCTCACTCCCCTCTCCCCCCCCCACTCCCCTCTCCCCCCCCCACTCCCCTTCTCCCCCCCCACTCCCCTCCTCCCCCCCCACTCCCCTCCTCCCTCCCCACTCCCCTCCCCCCCCCTACTCCCCTCTCCCTCCCCCACTCCCCTCTCCCCCCCCCTCCCCTTCCCCCTCCCTCCCCCCCACTCCCCCTTCCCCCCCCACTCCCTTTCCCTCCCCCTCCTCCCCTTTCCCTCCCCCTCCTCCCCTTTCCCTCCCCCCTCCTCCCCTTTCCCTCCCCCCTCCTCCCCTTTCCCTCCCCCCTCCTCCCCTTTCCCTCCCCCTCCTCCCCTTTCCCTCCCCTTTCCCTCCCCCCTCCTCCCCTTTCCCTCCTCCCCTTTCCCCCCCTCCTCCACCCCTTCCACCACCCTTCGCCTTCCTGCCCGCCTTCCTGCCTCCCCGCCTCTGCTTTCGCGCCACCCGCCTCTGCCTTTCACCGCCCTTACTCCGCCCGCCTCTGCCTTTCACCCACCGCCTCACAGCCGCTGCATGCACTCAACAGACACCCGCCACACTCGACACATACCTGCCGCCTCACACACCTGCTGCCTCACACACCTGCTGCCTCCCGCCCCTACGCACCGACATCACTGACCCACCGCCTCACACCCTAGCAGGCCCCCGACTCACAGACAGCACTCACAACTCACGCGCCACCTGCCGCCTCACACGCTAGCAGGCCCCCGACTCACAGACAGCACTCACAACTCACGCGCCACCTGCCGCCTCACACGCTAGCAGGACACACGCCTCACATTTTTACATCTGTTATGTCACCAAAATATACATTGTACTGTGGTGTGTTTACAATAAACCATTTTAAACAACATCGTATTACATTTTATTCCATCTTTCTTTTCAATATTATTATCCAACCTTTACAACAAACACTCATCTATTGTTCCACGATTTATAAATAATACTACCTATTACGCATTTACATCCCGGGCAACGCCGGGTCTCTCAGCTAGTATATATATATAGTTGAAGCAGGGGGGCTCCGGAGCCAGTAATTTCAGCTCCTGGTACCCCCTGCTTCCGGAGATACTTACTGCGGATTAGGTGCCAGTAGCCACTCTCCTCAGCTACCAGGGTTCACAATGTGTCCGCTGTTCAGTGATCTTAGGCCCTGCGGGGCCAATAGGAAGTCGTGATATCATCGGTGCGGCTTCCTATTCGCCCATGTGACGCAGGAGCTTCAAACTATAACGTCCTGCTTGCTCAGTCGGAGCAGCTACCGGCATCTACCACACAGGTAAGGATCTCCGGTAGTAGGGGGACCCCAGAGTTGAAATTAATGGGTTCAGCTTTGGAGACACTGTGCTTCAATTCTATATTAAATAATAATAATAACAATAATTTGCTGTCTTGGATTGCTCCTTTAAGATTCTGTTCATCAGCAGATAGTTCTAAGCTCTGTATTTTAATTGTTTGTTATTCATCAATCCTGATAGTGCCCCACTGACTTGAATAGAGTTTCTCTACAGTAGAGTTTGATCAACACTTTGGTACATTAATGAATAGCCCTTTTAGTTTCCCCTACAATTGGACAGGTGCAAGCACTTAGCCGACATTCTCCTATTGCAGGGGTGGGCAACTCCAGTCCTCACGGGCCACTGACAGGTCAGGTGTTAAGGATATCCCTGCTTCAGCACAGGTGGCTCAATCAGTCGCACCATCAAAGAGTCTGCTTCAGCACAGGTGGCACAATCAGTGGCTCAGTCTTTGACTGAGCAACCTGTGCCGAAGTAGGGATATCTTGAAAACCTGACCTGTTTGTGCCCTTGAGGACTGGAGTTGCCCCCCCCCCCCTGTCTTACTGTGTAATTGGAAGACCAGATTCGGTTACAGACCCACATTACTGGCGGTAGGACTTAAAAAACCTATATCGAAGAACACGATTTCTCGTAGACAAAGGAAGTTGCCGAACGTGGAGATGTTACCAGGGAAGCGTTTGTGCCTAATTAGTAACAACGGCATTATCCGTGGTATTTATGTGACTTGTTAAATTCACCTCTATGAGAAATATTCTCCAATAAAAACCAGGTCCCAAGAGCCTTACAAAGTCGCCACACAGTTGGCTATAAAAAGTATTAGCTGAAATGCAGCTCAACTGTCAAATGAATCATTAATTACTGTAAAGGATCTTAAGAGGCAAATAATGTTTACATGACTGTTCTGACGATTATCTTCCTTCCGCCAACACCAAGTTTATGCTCAAAATGAACATCTGGCAGGACTTTAATCATGGCAGCTTTCTCTGAGTTGTTGCTTTGTTTTCATCATTTAAAATCTCCAATTCTTTATCCATCAGAAGAATTTAATTTCTTTGCTATGATTAATTGATTATTTAATTATTTGGCTCAGTAGAGGCATTGTGGAAAAACAAGCGTAATGAATCATTTCTTTTTCCTGACAGCATTTTACTGTTTCTGATGTTTTATTTTTCATTATTGGCCATTTATGTCCATGGGGTTTATCTAAAGTGGGATTCTGACGTTTAGGGGCTGAAAGACAGGATATCAAAATCAGACGACCATCCATTTTTACATGGCTATTGCCCAAGACATTACATTTCTGGGGCAGAAAGTCATTATATAGCTGTTTTAAAGCTGCAGACCAAGCAATATCCTACATGTGTTTTTTTTTTGTTTTTTTTTAAGTCAGTTCTGAGAAAATACTTGTAGCCTTTATTTTAAAAACCACTCTGAATTACATTTTTTATGTATTATAATGTAAACAAGCATTTTTTGTTTCTATAGCTATCATTTACAAAGTCACATCCCCTTCCTCTTCTGAAAGGCTCTGGCACACCCCTTTTTGAGCCCTTCCCTGTCTCTAGCAGTGCACCAATTGTATTTAGTGACTGCCTGGTCACATGATCTTTCCACAGAACTTTGCATCTTTGGTCCTCTTCTGCTGCACTGACAGCCATTTAGTGAACCCCAAGCCGAATCTTCTCTGATCTTTCACAGGAGAACGGATCGATTAGCAACTTAGCTAATCACTTATCCTTGTGTGGATTGTATTGATGCACATATTAAAGGTGTATTTCAGCTGTGAAAGGTCTCTTACAGCATTTAGTAAATAGTAAATAGGCCCCAGTATGTGATCTCATTCATTCTGCCCAAGTCTTCCTCTTTATTAGAAAACCCTGAGGTGTGGTTGGATCCCCTCAGAGTTTGTGTGTATTTTTAATAAATTACCTTCCACTAATCCCTGGTGCGCATTTGTGCATTTTTTATTATCTTATTAGAAAACCCTCTTAAGTTTAAGCTGAAAAAAAATAATGGTTTTCAACTTTCTCCCAGGTAAAAAGTCTCTTCTTTTATTTCAAGGCAATGGCAGATTACAATGTCTCCCTAATTACCTTCCGGAGAGGAGCTCTTTCTTGCTGGCCCTGGGCCCACCTGCGGTGAAAGTATAAAGCTGAGAGTGGATGACACATCTCTTGTGTGGGTAGTGAAGACAAAAGGAACCAGAGTTATACTGACTGACAAGAATTGTGTAACTCCCTGAACGTTGGGTAAAGTTTAGACAGCCCTGTCATTACAGGTGTAACCCATGTCCCCCCACCCTAAGGGAGAATCACTGCCATTTCCTTGTGATGGTGCTACCTGTTGGTTCACAGGAAGGCCCCGAGAGGGTTCTTTCTCAGTTCTTCACTCGGTGTAGCACCTCCATTCCCCGCAGGCCCCAACAGAGCTGGGTGCAGTCCCTGCAGGAAAGCTCTCTGGTACTCCCCCTCATTAACTGCACTGTCAGGCAGGAGTATATAAAACAGGAACAGTCTTTATTCTTACAGCAAACGGCATACAACGGTACACTTCTTGGGTCCCTGGAATCCACCCCCAGGGCTTGAGGCCCTAGAGGTCTATCCCTAGCTCCCTTATTCCCTGGTGGAATAAGGGGTAGTACCCCACTCCCCTAAGGGAGAGGGTCTCACCAACACTCTCAGCTCCCCAACTCAGCACTCCAACTCAACTAAATTTAGACTGTGCAGCCCTTATGTACCCAGGGGGAAGGTCTTAGGTCTGAGCCCCTGATTAGGCAGCACGCAGACCCTAAGCCCACTCCACCCTGTCACTCAAGGGAGCTGCTTACTCCAGGGGGAAACCCAGATTAACCCTAACACTGCCTGCACTGCTACCAGGTCTTATGTGTTAGGCAGGGTAGATTAGTAGCCAAGAGGATACATCGCTACACAGGTACAGACACAGTCACTGAACTTCATCCCTTTCGTGACCTGTGTTTTTTTTTTAATATAGATTGCCTTTACTTTATGAAACTATCACTTTTTTTTAAGAAATACAAAAATATATATTTTTTGCAGGGGCTCCTAAGTGTGACTTACAATATAATTTTCTTAACCCTGTTTAATGCAAAAACATTTTTTACTTCAGCATCACTTTCCAAAGGAGCAATCTGACTATATACTACATTTGTTTTTTTTTTAAATAAATCAGCTCCATAGTATTATATAATACTTAGTACATGTTTTTATTTTTTTTATGAGTTTTAATGTACCGAGCATCCTATGATTTCTATAGCAGGTTTTAGCCCACCTCCCCAGCAGTGCAAGATCTTTACAACACTCCAGTTTCTGATCATTTGTTGCCAATATTTTCAGCAGTTTGAGCTGCCAACTGTAACAGTAGGCAATGTTACCTTAGTAATGTCAGGATACATTGTAGCTCCTGAGTCACACTGACTGAAAAATTGATTGAAACTGATAGGCAGCCATTTAGTGAACCCTGGGAAGCAGGATCTTTGCTGATCGATCACTGGAGAATGAATCAATCAGCAGCTTAGCTAATTAGTTTTCAATAAAGATAATCAAAGGCTGCATATATTTAACAAAAATAAAATATATATTTTTTGTTTTACGTGCCGCTTGGATTGCCTTTATAACTGAGTCCCACAGTACTTCTTTACAAAATCAGTATGGGTTATATATTTAATGATATTAAGCTATTAAACTTTTTGCAGCTAGGAATTTTTTTTTTTTAATTGTGTGATTGACGTATTAATGCACAAGAACTCCAGAATAGTCACTTTTTGCAGAAAAACCTCAGGTGACACGTCTCTTTTTTTCAGGTGACGCAATCTGTTTTAAAGATACTGTTCCAGGTTCTACATACACCTTAAACCAGGGGCGCTCAATCCAGGCCTCAAGGCCCCCTAACTGGTCAGGTTTTAAGAATTCCCCTGCTTCGGTACAGCTGGGTCAACCAGTGGCTCAGTCAAAGAGCCTGCTTCAGCGTCTTTGACAGCGCACATCTGTGCTGAAGCAGGGATATCCTGAAAACCTGTTGGCGGTTCTTGAGGACTGGAGTTGAGAACCCCTGAGGTAAGTTCTTCCCTGCCAGAGTGCCCCCCGATACATTGCAGGCTCCTCTGGCAGGACAGGGGCTTATTACTGACATAAAAAGGAACAGTTCCTGACTCCTCTCTCCACCCACACACCTTCTCATACACGCCTTCCTCACCCATCTCAACGTCTGGAGCAGATCATGTGCCTGGTCTCCTGCAGTAGGGACTACGCCTTCACATTTGACATTTTGGGCAGATGCCCAGTTACCTGCAGCACACAGTATGTTATTTCTATGAAGCATTTTCTTCCGTATAATTATCCCATTAGGGAGGGTATGCAGTAATTCCCCCTGGGGTAAAACTGCGTTTTACATTTTGTGGTTAATAAATGTAGTTGCTAATGAAAGATTTGGTTACCCAATTTGTCGTGGTAAATGTGGTGGGATATGGGATGTCTTTGATACATTAATTGTTTTATAATGTTTATTTATTATAGGTATACTTAATATTAATAGTAATGGGGACTTAAAGCAGCAAAACGTGAACAATCCTGTATGTTTTATTAAACAAATCAATTCTGTAGCATTAGATAATACTGTCTGCATTTTGGTTTTAACTCCTAATGCCATTTGTAATGATTTTTTTAAATGTACTAATCATCCTCTTACCATTGAGAAAGTCATATCCACTTCCTCTTCTGAAACAGGCTCTCACACACACACACCTTTTTTAGCTCTGCCCTTTGGCAATAAAGTATCACAAACAGATCTGTTGCTGTGTTCCAAACACCAGACTGTCTATTACAATAATGTGTTACACTTAGTAAAATAGTGTTGTGTATCAGCTCCAGCATGTCACAGACTGCAACACAAAGTTAGAAAGCAGCCATTTCATTAGGCACACAATCAGGATTTTTACAGATTCATGACAGGAGCTCCAAACGATTGCAGCTTAGGTAAGCATGTAGAATTATACATTGTCACACGCTTTACATACACAAAGAAGAAGAAAAGAAAATAAGAAAAGGGCAAAGTAGTATTGCTGCTTTAACCAGCGTTCCTCCTCTCCCTTCAGCTAACAGTACGTCAGTGCTCATTTTAATATAACATCGATATTGCTATACCAAAAGAACATATCGATTTCCTAATCTTAAATGTAATATTAGTAGTTTGTGGAATCATCTCGTGTATTTGCTCCTGTTGGCTTTGAACGAAGTGGAAAATGGGTGCAAGCAGAAGAGGCATTGTGGCGTTGTGCATTGTGGTGTTGTGCAGTGTGGTATTGTGACGTTGTGGCATTGTGGCGTTGGCATTGTGGCGTTGTGGCATTGTGGTGTTGTGGAGTGGTGGCGTTGTGCATTGTGGCATTGTGGCGTTGGGGCTTTGTGGCGTTGTGACATTGTGACGTTGTGGCTTTGTGGTGTTGGGGCTTTGTGGCGTTGCACTGCAGGCGCAAACTGCCCTGTAATAGAGAATGGAGACAAGCAAATCATCTGCAGGAACCTGCGAACTACGCAAAGTGGGACAACTTATTCCAGGGAGACATTTGCGCCCGGCACCAGCAAGTACATCTAAGACTTTATCAGGCCAGCGGTCTCACCGTGTTCCTTCATATCCCCTGAGACCCAGAGTTTGGAGGGGTTTTATATTGAGGGTGAAGATAAAAGTGCAGTAACATTGTTTGTGCCGTGTTGTAAGGCAGGGGGAAGCAGGGAATCAGCCTAGTACCTCTGCTCTTACAGGGCATAGGCTATGTCATCAAGGGTCTACATCAGGGGGGCTCAACTCCAGACCTCAATCCCCCCCCCCCCCAACAGGTCAGGTTTTCAGGATATCCATACTTCAGCACAAGTGTCTCTGATTGAGCCACCTGTGCTGAAGCAGGGACTGATTTAGCTACCTGTCCTGAAGCAGGGACCAATTCAGCCACCTGTGCTGAAGCTGGGACATCCTGAAAACTTGAGCACCACTGGTCTAAATGACAAAGAAGTGAGAAGGGCAAAAGCAGTAACACAGTTGTGAGGATAGTTCCATTCCTGGTAGTCGAACAGGTGACTCAGAGGGTTATTATGGGGATCATGATTTGAAGGTCATCATCATAGAGATGTACTCAGGGTAATTGTGATGATGGTGAGGAGGAGGCTCCGACTGCAGCATGAACTTTACTACAAGTGGGCATCATAGGTACGAGGGAAAAGGGACCTCTTGTATGAGTAGAAAAAGATATGGTGGACCGATTATGTCTAATTAGCCAATACAACAACCTACTGTTCAAGAAGTTTTAATAGAGTGCATATTTATCATCGCTCACACAATAAGGACCTTTCGCTGAATAGCAAAGTGGCCAAACTGCTTGTAGCTGACACTCTGCCCTTTAGCTTTGTAGAGGGTAATGGCTTTGGTGAACACCACTTACCAGAGCAGAACCATCATTGGGAAGTAGTAGGCATACTCCCCATAGTAGTAGCAAATGGATTGGTGCCACAACATCAAGTCAAGTCATGGGGCAGGTTGTGATGATGGTACTGATGGTAGTGTAAGCCGTAGTAGCAGAAGTCCCCGTGGGACATGTTGCCATGTTATGGGGCAGGTTGTGATAGTGGTACTGATGGTAGTGTAAGTAGTAGTAGCAGAAGTCCCTGTGGGACATGTTGCCATGTTATGGTTTGGTGCGCGTGAGGCTAAAAACAGAGGAGATGGGGTTGGCTAGCATGGTGGAGGCATAGATGAATGATACAATATATCTCCCTCCTGACTCTGACCCTCTAACGGAAAAAATACATAAATGTGGCCTGAGCTAGCTCGCCTACCATCATAATGCCCGATCTGTCCACCAGCCAGCGGACTATCTGAACGAGTGTTCAGCACAGCTGAATCTATCATAACAGATTGTAGAACTGGAATCTGGCTCGCATTCATTCATTTGAATGAACACATTATTTCCCAAGACTATGTTATTGCCAGACTCCATATCACCATTTTATAACGAGGAAGCAGATTAAATTACAGAACTGATTTTATGTTTTCTCTTTATAAATTGTTTCCAAATTCTAATTTTCTGATTGGCTGGCTGCGGTCAGCATTGCTGACTGAACAGCCACAACTGCAAGTCCACCCATAGTAGATATCACCACCACCACCATTTGCACCAGTATCCACCACCACCTTTTGCACCAGTATCCACCACCACCATTTGCACCAGTATCCACCACCACCATTTGCACCAGTATCCACCACCACCACTATTTTACTGTCATTTTATGTAACATTTTGTGAGGGCACAAACAGATCTGCCATCCCCAAACGTAACATCTAGATTGGCACAGTTCTTGGCTTGTTGAGTATATAAGTTGTGGAGGAGCCATTCGTAGCTCAAAAGAATCCCCATGTTTTCCCCCACTTTGTCCCCTTTTTTAATATGTAGTTCAATAAATCTTTTTTATTTTTTCACACCGGTGAGTTGCTAGTGCAGTTTTTCGGGTTTGCTGACCACCCAATTCTCCGCTTCGGTCTTTGTTGAGTATATATTCTCACTGTCCCACCTGTAATGTAAGAGAGGGGGCCCAATGACAAACTATTATTATCTTTTGTGTTTTCGGCGTGATCGCTGGCACAGGTGCGAGGTCCAGCGATAAGTGAGAAGTGGCAGTCTGAAGACTGAGAAGCTGCTGCTGATGGAGCTGCCACCAGTGCCCTCCGTTCCGTGGTACAGACTCTTGATAAATGGCAATTTGTAGCCCAAAACATCTCTTTTACCTTGGTGCCAGCCTAATATTTTTTATTCACTTTTCTATTGATGATATGTTTTTTTGTTTGGTTTTCTTGTGATGATACTATGGGCTTTCTTTAGACTTGTTGCAATTATTTGCAGTATTTAAAATCTGTTTACATTTATTTATATACTGTATGGCAATCATTTGTTTGCGCTGTTAGACGATTGGTCTATATACATGTCCAATAAATTCATTTTTTTTTTTAATATGATGACTCATGTCTTTAGACATCCAGCTTTGTGACACACGTTGTGACGATGGGGAGGATTTGGCCCAGGATTAAAGGGGTTACACCCCAATTGGCCACCCCCTGACCTCACCAGGGAGACAAGGGGTTAACTGGGCTGAGGTCCAGAAATGGGATTTAACCCTTGTTATAACATGAAAATGTGTATTCCCCTGTTTCCAGGTTTTATTGTTATATCAGTGTCTGCATCACACACACACTAGGATCCATCCGGGAGTACAAGGGTTAATAGTTCTTTAATGATTATAGCCCTTTGTGTAATTTTCCCGCCTTTTCAGGCACCATTTTGCAGGGTCCCTTATGCCGCCATTAGGGCTCAATGCATTCTAATGGCGAATCTTGCTGTTTTGGTCCTGTTTCCTGTGAAGACCAGCAGATGGCGTCCGAGAGGAGGAGCGGCGGTTTCCCATTGTAAGTCAATGGGCCCATTGACTTCAATGGAGATTCCTCGAAGGAGCTTTCCAGGAACGAGTTGGCTGCCGTCCAAACCGCAAAACCGCAAAGCAGATACTTTTTCTAAAAGAGAGCTTTGATCACTTATTAGCCAAGTTCAACGACAAGTGGCGTGGGAATAAACAGTTCTAGAGCACCTAGAAATAAAATTCTTTTTGCCCCTAGTTCCTAGGCCTCCCACCAATCGACCACCACCGGGTCCCCGAATCCTGGATCCCCGATAAGGGTCGAACCGAGAAGAGCGGGTCGCGCCATAGGTTCCAATGGCGGCGGCACAAACAGCTCAAGAAAACGGCTAAGTGTGAAAGCTGAAATTTAGGAATCCATAGCTCCGGTTCCGGAGG
The DNA here is from genome assembly GCF_040206685.1 of Ascaphus truei. NCBI lineage: Eukaryota > Metazoa > Chordata > Amphibia > Anura > Ascaphidae > Ascaphus > Ascaphus truei. The sequence goes on along the minus strand of NC_134491.1, from coordinate 46,018,130 downwards.
GTCCAGAGGGCCAGGGTTTGGGGTACCTGTATTCACTGCTCCGGCATCGCTGCAGAACCATCCTTCACCCTCTTGGACCAACCCGACGGAGTATGGACCCCCTTGACAGTTCGGGACTTTTCCCATAGACTTCAGTGGCGGCCAATTTCCATTGACCGGCTATGGTGGAAAACCCCCATTGACTTCAACGGCGGCGTGGCCCCGTTGAAAGTCTATGGCGGAGGATTCCCATAGCCGCCAATGGCGGCGGTTTGCCATTGAAAGTCTATGGCGGTGAAGCCCGTTGTTTTCAATGGGGATTTAGTGAAAAACCGTGATTTAATTTACAGCGGAGTTTATTGTATTAAAATAGGAAACGGTTTAAGGTGTATTTGTGTAACTCCGGTTCCGAAGGTCGTAGCAAGTCTCAAATTGGACCATATGGTGTCCCAGTTCCGGCATTGAGAACTGGAAAGTTTGGACCCGCTGGACCCAACGGAACCGGATATTTTAATATGGTTGTGTATGATCTTTAATACTGTGTTCCAAGGTATGGGCAGAAACCAGAGGGAATTCCCTTGGCCATAAGGTAGCAGATGGCCAAGGAAGCGTCCCAATGTCTAGAATTTAAGTGCTGTTCAAAGGAGTTTATCACCTACACTGTTTACAGGAGGACGGAGATGACTCAAACTAGAGCAGGCTATAAGTGTCCCATTTCACACCTTACAACAAAGGGTTTCCTGCCAGAAATTCCGTTTAGTAGACTGGCTGGCATTCCTGATGCAAATGTGGGGCTGCAGAAATGATACCCCAGAGTCCAACTGAGCATGTGCCAACTAGCTGGGGGCATGTATCAAAATGTGTTCCCATGTTAGTGAGTGGATACAGGTAATTGAAAACCAATCACCTGTACTTAATGTTAAGGATAGGGTTACAAAAGGTTTATAAATGGTTGTCCACCCTTTATCCTGTGTTGTTCTTCTATACCATCTTGATTGCTGAGAGAAATGCTATGCAATGTCTGCATGCAAGGCCTTTTCATGGCTTTTCGTGTCTTGGGATGATGAAGAGTGCTGTACAGTATGAACTGCCAGTCAAGATGTGACTGTTTCATCATTTCCATCTTTAAGTAAGTGTCCATATTTTTCCTGTTATTTGTATAATCTGTTGTGTTTATCAAGGAATAAATTATATTTTATCGTCCCAGTTCAACCCAGTTATATATATATATTATATTATTATATATATTTGGTGTAAATTGCAGCCTGTCATAAGTCACCGTGACACACGTGTCTTCACTTTTTTGATAGATATTATCACTGCCATCAGCATCTCGACTATGTCAGTGCCATAAAGAGATAAAGTTTTTGCAGCACTGCGGTGGCATCATGCTTGGCTCATTGAGTGTATGTCCTAACACTTCCATCTGTAATGCGAGGGCCGGGGGGGGGGGGGGGACGGTGTTATGATATTTGCTAATATTGGAGAAAAAAATAAAGACACCAAATTTTGGTAAATAATTTTTTTATTACTGTTACCGCTCAGTATGTATTCTTATCCTATTTATAACACATAACATTACCTGCACAAAAATACAGGGAAGTGAGAAAAAAAAACAATCTAAGACCAGCGTGTTCTTTTCAACGTGCTGGTCCTGCCCCCACGTTGGTGTACTAAGCCATGCCATATTTCTGTGGCACTGTAACAGAAGCCTGCGGACGTGGTCAGTGAGGAGGTTGGTCTGAGGACTTCTATTGCCTGCTACATAAATACTGCTCTCTGGTGAGGTTGTGGATGTATAGAGACCCTCTGTGATGCTATATGCATCGCGGCCATGGTGGGAACGCCAGCGCGTGCGGCTCTAGAAAAATGCATGGGATCTATGGGGCCAGCCATAGTGCACGCACGCATTTTCAGCTGCCAAAAAAATAATTTTGTCGCGCGACGGGTGGGTCACGTGAAAGGTTCAACCAATGAGGGTGAACCGCTAACGTGATGTCACGGCCATGTCTCCCCATGTGGATCACACGCCACAGATTGACAGGTGCGCGTGATGTCATGCGCTCTGTCGCGTATGCCCACTATATCCGAGGACAAAGACGCTGCGTGTTGCAATTGTGCTTGCGATGGAGAGCAATCAATTCCCGCTGCAGCATAGCAGCATCAATACTGACATTATCATGAGCAGGAGCCACCCCAGGAGCCACTGCATGTGCAGGAGCCACTGCAGGAGCATTAGCACATGCAGGTGTCACGGCAGGAGCCACTGAACATGCAGGAGCCACCGCATGTGCAGTAATCACTGCAGGAGCATTAGTGCATGCAGGAGCAAGAGCCACCAAACATGCAGGAACCACAGCAGGAGCAGGATCCAACGCAGGAGCCACCACAGGAGTAGTAGTTTCCACCTCTGTCACATGTAGTATGACATACTCAACACCCTACGACTGCGCAGGCTAAATCTGAGCCCGTGCTGACCTGTGTCTGTGAGGTGCGCCTATACTGAACATAGAGCGAGAAAATATGATCCAAATATTATTCCCTAAAACTTATAACATTACATGCGCAAATTATGCGATACATTTACGTTAAAACAATTATTTTTAAACAATGTGAATGTGGTTGTTTAACGTTTGTTAATGTCTAACTTGCTTTTAGTCACAATCACATGAACGTGGCCTGAGACATGCTGAAGCCTAACCGTTATTTGTACCAATCTTAATCTAATGATACATATAATGAATTTTTCCTTTAAACATTGAGCGAGCATTTCTGTGTGGCTAATGCTACATTAGGCATATTAGTGGTATCAGGTTAAATATTAAGCAATTAACGGAATTAAACATTACAATTTATTCAATGTTAATCGTTTTACATCAAAAATACACGTATTATTTATGTGTTAATGGGGCAGTTAATGCTTACTTTAGAACGTACATATCATGTGAAAATTGTTGCCAAATGAAGTTATGTGATTTTAATGTTTATTGCAGGAGTAGCCAACTCCAGTCTTCAAGAGCCACCAACAGGTCAGGTTTTTCAGAATATCCCTGCTTCAGCACAGGTGATGCCGTTAAAGACTGAGCACTGGTTGAGTAACCTGTGCTGAAACAGGGATATAATGAAAACCTGACCTGTTGGTAGCTCTTGAGTTGGCTGCCCTGCTGTATTGGGTATAAATATGTATTTGTTAACACTTACCAGCTTCCTCCTCTTGCAGGTCGGAGGTGTCTGAGACTGGGCCGGACGAGCTTCTTTTTACGCATGTCAGAGACGGGCGAATCCGCCCAAATCCATTTTCCCGGATTTTCAAACCAAAATCTGATTTTCTGTGTAAAATCCGCAAACAGATCTGGTCGGATTTAATCCGCACGGATTCATCAAAATCCGCCGTTGGACACAATCCCGTGGACGGATTTGTAGAATCCAATCCATGAATCCAGCCATCCGTTAGTGGATTCTTAAGAGTCCGCGGAGTGTATTGATAATAATAATAATATTAAAATCTTCGAAACGCGAATCGCCCTTTTTGAGATCGATCCGCTGAAATCCACATCCACCTAAAAAATGTGCCCCAAAAATCTCTAGTTCTCACACATGGGCCACAATAGATGCCAGGATTCCTCCATATCCCATTGTTTTTCGGAGGTACTGGCACAGTTCCCCAAAGAGCTTTGCATAGTTATCAACTATACCAAAATTAGCAGATCTATCTGCTCTGCTGTGAACTTCATCATCCGTACCTAGGTACCAGACGATGCTGCAGGGACATCTTGCCAACTTTACATAGGTCTGTGATCTGAGCAACGGCTGACTACTTTTATTTATACTTTATTCGAAGTGCATCATTGTTTGTGACGTAATGCACATGCACGCTAATATCTATACCACATGGGTGGTATTACATGTCAATGCACATGTGCGTCCTGGTTCTGTAACGGATGTAGCCCGCCTTTGGGGCAACTATAGAGTTAAGGGGTTAATGGCCCTAAAGGGTTAACTTCGTTTGTAAAGCTCTCTGGGGAAGGGTTTCCTTTCCTATTGTCTGACTTTGTTGCGCATATTGTATTATAATTCCCTGTACTGTAATTGTAAAGTTTTGAGTACACTGTGGGCGCTATTTAAATAATGCTATACATACATACTGTGTGGGCTCACGCTGGGTAACGTCTCTCTCTCCTCACGTGGAGAAGAGTGACTTGGCAGGAAAGCAGCCACTCCCACTGTAACTATCCAGGTACAGTATATATAGCCAGTCCGAAGGTTCTAGAATTAGGTTCCTGGGAGTGACACTTTGAGGAACCTCACAGTTAATAAAAATATGTTTCCGTGGATAGATATGTGGAGTAAGATTGATCTGTCTCCGTTTGTTGTTTTATAGTTCGGGAAAGTGCCCAACCCAGTTAGTGTCCGTAGCAATGGCCATGATGATCCTATTTGTTTAGATACGAGGAAGCCTGTGCCCAAAAGGGGTTCCCCAGATAGGAACTTTAGGGTATGGTCAGATCTTCCCCATCAGAAGGTTCATAGCTAACTCAGACCCAGTCAGCCCAGAGGTGGCAGTCAGAGAACAGCGCTGGGGTATTAATCCTGAGGAAGTAGAATGTCAGCCATTGCCTGCAAGGGGCGCACTTTGTAATGTGACATGTCAGACGCTACAGACATTTTGCAGCTGCCATTTTGGATAGTTTTCAACATGTCTGAGAGGGAACATGACCGCGCTGTTCGGAAGTAAGCAGAGTGGTGACTTGTAAGTTTGAACTTTCTCCTTCAGTCAGTGGGAGCTATAGTGTGCATAAAACGCCATAAGTCTGAGAAGAGAGAAAGCACCAAATCTAAAAACGTAATCAAGTCACGGACACAGATTATGAGTCTGGGGTTTACGTGAAAACCTTTTTGTCAGTCTCCTTTCAACAGCGACTTATTTCTGTGTACCAAATAACTTTCTCCTTTTATCAGAGACTACCTTAAAATATATCATGTTAACGGAGGTGCAAGATATTTCCCCAATCTTCTCCCCCAATTCCCTTGATAGGAACCGATTTCTTATTACACATCCCCTGCTTGTATTGTTGTACAAGTTTTGAGATAGTAAAAAATGGCTGCCATTTTCTCGCTAGAAATTGACGGTTTTGCTTGGGATTCAGTGCGTAGAGTACGATTTCAATGTGAAATTGTAGAAATAAAATAAAACTAAATTGGTTTAAGAGTATTTTTGGGACAAATTTGTATTTATATGGTGTAAGGCCCTTGGGCCATATTTACAAAACAGTGCTATGTATTGGCACCTGGTACCAGAGGCCATCTTACATCCCATTGAAGTGAATGGCGTGTAAGGAGGTTTCTTAGGACATAACATAGTAAAGATGACTCAGGTTTTGTGCCCCCCCCCCGGCACTGAAGAGGTTAAAGAGTACATTCGGTTTGCTACAGAGTAACAGCACGTATTTTCGGAAAATAAAATTTTAAAAGGTTAACCTTATCTTGAAAAAATGTCATCAGAATTGGTTCTTTACTTAACAAACTGGTGTTTGTGGCGCAAAATGAATGTGAATATAACCGTGCACTAAACCCAGTGAATATGGCAAGGCCCCGCTTCTCGGTGCCCCGCTTCTCGGTGCCCCGCTTCTCGGTGCCCCGCTTCTCGGTGCCCCGCTTCTCAGCGCCCCGCTTTTTGGCGATCCGTCCATACGGCGGTACCGAGAAGGGGGTTGCTATGTCTGTGCATGCGCAGAACGGGCCAGTCCGAGGTCGCGCATGCGCAGAATGGGGGGATTTGCCGAGGTTGCGCATGCGAATGGCCGGTCTGCGCATGCGCACACACTGAAAATCGCCACTTCCGCTTTCTGGCGATTTTCGCTTCGCGGCGGGCCCTTAGAATGGAGCCTGCTGCATGCCCGGGGCCCTCCTGTATTAATAGACACTGATATCACTTATACTGCAACTCCATGGAACAGGCTCCTCCGAAGTGGTCACTCCTTGAAAAACCTCATGTGGAAAAGAAAGCACAGATGCCTGCGATATGGGGCATTAACATTTTACTTTCATTGACAAACAACACGGGGGAAAGGGACAACTCACATTTTCCCCGCTGGTCAAAAGCAGGCAGGGACTTTGGGCCGCACTGCAACCCTACTCTAGACTCCAACCCTACTACTGCAGGCATTTTCGACTGCAGAGGCCGCCGTACCCACTCCACCAGGAACCAGATCGGCTGACGCGAGACTGATGCAAGGCAACCCGGGACGCGAGTGAGAGACGCAGAAAGGGGAACCTGTGCACGCGGACATGCACATCGCAAGGAACCGAGTCTGGAGTAGGGTTGGGGTGCGCCCAAAGTCACTGTCTGCTTTTGACAAGCGGGGAAAGTGTGAGTTGTCCTTTCCCCCCTGTATTTGTCAATTCTCACAATTCAATATTCAATATCCACATTCATGTTGCACCACGAACACCAGTTTATTTAGTTTAGTGTGTTTTGCGGTCCGGGTTACCGCAGGTATTTAGGCTGCGTCTGAGTTTGCTCACAAAATATCAATGTTATTTGTTTGTGCCTTATTTTGTTCACTTTAGAATTGGTTCTTTGCTTGAGAGCTGAACCTTTTGTGCACATTTAAAATGGCGAGCTGTGCGGGGAATGTTAGGGGATTTTTCTGGGATGAATTGTACCGTTTTCAGAGAGCTGGTGAAGCAGCTAAAAGGCAGCCTGTCTATCTCTCTCACACACCAAAGGCATCGCTCCAATGTTTAGACCCTTCGCTGGGCCTTAATTACACTAACTTCCTTTATACTGGCCGGGCTCCAGAAAATCTCTCCAAAATTAAACTCGTCCTGCTCCAACTTCCTACGCATAAACAACTCTGTGCTTAATGAAGCCAGTAACACGGAGGACAGGCTGTTTAGGGGCCTCAGGAAGGTGTTTGGTTTCGGGCCTTGAACATGAAGAGAATCTTAGTTGGTTTCCTTAAGAAAAGTCTTGTACACCCTCCAGACTCTCGCAATCTGTTTCCCAACACTGGGTTTCTCTCCATTTCTTTGCTGGGCCCTTAAAGCCGCATTGCAGGTTAATACTATTTCAATACATACTATGTATGTGAAAACAGACAGCAAGGTACTGGGTCGGGCAATAGACCCGTCAGGATTTCCCGTAGGGCCCCCCGAATAGTCTGATCACTACTTAAAGGGGTCCAGAGAGACAAGGGGGGGTCAGGTCCCACAACTACCTAAGTAACTAAGTGATAGAACCTCCAATCGAGTGTTAAGAGTGGGCACTGATGGAAGAAAAGTATTGGTTTATGTCTCTGAATGAAAACCCCGTAGAACGTGTCAAGATCTATATGAGGGTCCGTGTGTTTGGGACACGAAAAGATGACAGTTGTGCTATAAAAGTTCCTGGCGCCCATTATTATACATCCTTGTTACCTCATCGCCCAACCGCCTGAATCCAGCGCCTTGAGTCACGGTAACCCATACGGGTTATATACTATATACTCACCACACGGATGTAACCTCCATAGGAAGCCGCGCGGGGGGGGGGGGAGGGGTTACATATAGAATAGGATTTATGTGATAACGTTTCAGGTGACAGCAAGTGGTTATTTGGGTCTCCTTTAGAATGCTGAAAATATGTAAGGATGTTTAATGGTAAGCGCTTCTATTAACGGCTTTAAGCATGTTTGTAGCCGCTCAATCACCCATGTTACTATGTATTTATTTGCCCTATAAATAGATGTTTAATTGAGCAATAGTAAAAAAATTAAGAAGATGGTGTAATTAGAGACGAGCGGATCCAGGTTCTTGAAATAAGGAACCCCTCTGCAATTCAAGCGTAATTTACTGCAAGGATCGTATCAGGGTACCGAGCCCGGGCTGAAAATGAGGCATAACTTTGGGGGTTGGGGGGGGGGGTTACCGCTTGGTTCGGATCTGGAGGGATTTCGTCCCCCCAGTTCAAAGCCAGCCCTCACTCCCTTGCTGCCATTAGGGGTCAGTGGTCTGAGTGGAAGGGAAGGTAGTAGTGAGAAGAAGGCTGGCAGAGTGGCGAGAGGGGCCGAAATATCATTATTATTACATCTATAAATGTTATTGTATACATATTAAATCCTAATTAAATGTAATTAGGCAGAGGCACTATCTGTTAGATTTCCCCAAAAAGACCTAAAGGAAGTATAATATACAACATGCCTTGTCTCATTGCAGACACTCTACTCCACTCAACTGAGCATATGTAATAGGAGTTCATGGAGTAAGTAGCCCCCTGTACCTGTCAGGAAGGGGGGCATGACAGAGGCGGGTGGAGGCCCGAGGTCGGATCTGTAAGGGTTAAGGAAGTTGGGAGTTTGGGTCAGAGCTAAGGGGAGGGTATATAGGGAAGGGACTTATGGGGATTTACCCTCGTATACTCTTATCCGGTGAGAATCCCACCTGCCTGCATTTTATTTGGTGTGGTTTGTTGATTATATTTATATGTTTACTGTTGTGTGCTATGGTTATCTGGCAAAGTTTAAAAATAAAAAACAAAAAATGAAGAGAATGAATACAATATACTGTCTAAAAAACAAATAGAAATAAGGGTTATTATGGTATTATTGTATCAGTGGGCGGGGGTAGTGTTCAGATTGCACGTGGTAAGGATGGATCAGCGGGCGGGGGGTAGTGGTCAGATTGTACGTGGTAAGGATGAATCAGCGTGCGGAGGGTAGTGGTCAGATTGTACGTGGTAAGGATGGATTAGCAGGCGGGGGTAGTGGTCAGATTGTACGTGGTAAGGATGGTTTGGTGATCCAGTTTAAAGTTGCTGGGCTGTGCCAAGGTGACCGGTCTGGTGATGTCCTTCTGGTTTGGATGGTGGTATTGTATGTATTTCCTGCTTGGCTGGTACGGCTGGTGGGTTCTTGGGCGTCACAGGTGACGAATGTGGATTATTACATGAGGGGTAATCTGACCCTGCTAGTTGGAATATATTGTATTAATCAATGCTGTGGCCGGTTTACCCCAATTTCGGCCCCCTTGTCCCACTGAGAATTGGGGGTGGTTTAGGTACCCTGGCGTAACTCGAGACCTCCTGACCTCTGGTTGTTCATGTCTTTGGTCAAGTGCAGACGCCACTGTGATATGGAGTTATATCTCCTGCAAAATGAAGGCTTTTATATGCCTGAGTGCATCGTTTTCATTTTTCCTTTTCTTGCATTGGATCAGCCATTAATTTTTATTATGTCAGTGACATCTGGTCAAAAGTTATCCTGATAAACACAGGAGGTTTGCAGAGCATGCTGATTGCTACGGAGGTTCCAAACCATGGAAAGCATTAGATTTAGTAGCTATAGAACCATTGAAGGTGTCTACAGGGGCCTGTTATGCTCAGCAAAAATGCAACCACACCATCTGCTCCTGCAAAAGTTCGAGGTCATATTTCTGAGCTGTTGCTGCGTTAACTTATTCCACTTGCTCCTATCTCTCTCCTTCTGTGATATGGATGAGGATGAGGAAAGTGTAGCTGAGGTTCTGATTAAACCATTCTATTGCCCTCTCTGACTAATCCCACGCCAAGGATTATCCTCCTCTCCAGACATTGCGTGTAATCACGAACCCCTTCTGATTCATTGCTTGTTAGACCTGCCAGCCTCCCCAGATGTACTTCACTTCTTGAGATCTTGCTTTTTTTATGTGCAGGAAAGTTAAGTAACTGGCCTGTCTCAGATACGGAGGCTGGGGGGGTTTACAGCACCGGATATACCTTTTATTCACAATGTGGTTGCAGCTTTTTCGGCAAGGAAATTTCCCAAATTGGGGGGTTATTAATTATCAAGTGAGCAAATGGTTGCTGAGCTAAGTGTTAATTTCATGTTCATTTCCATCTATTAATGTCAATATACAAAGGTAATTTGCATTGACCTAGCACTAATCCACCCGATGAGATGTTGAATACACTGTATTATTAGTATTATTTATTATCATCGATACTTAATAATGAATTGAACTATTGAACTGTTATTAATTACCTTCACTGCTTTTACTTTTTTTCATATTAGATACTGCATTGTGAAACGCTGCAGCAGCTTTCCCTTCGGTAGTGTGATATAAAAATAATCACCGCTGATCATAGTTCATATATCATCTCTGCAATCATTGATTGCTGCATTCAGTAACAAGCCCATAATGAAAGCTACATGTAGAGTGATATAGTTATCCTTTACTTGTAAAGAACCAACATATTCCGTAGCGTGGTACAATGGGGGTACAGAGTGACATCAATTGCATGAACAGAATACAAATAAGGACAAGCACGCGAAGACAGATACAGAAGGTAATGAGTGCCCTGCTCCGGAGAGCTTACGCTCTAGTGGGAATAAGGGGCAATGCTGAAACAAAAGGTAAAGTGGTTGCTCATTGCGGCGGCGGAGTGTACATCAGGATGGAGTATGGCTTAGCCGCACTGCTGGATCTATTAAGGTTTGAGGTGTGGGTGTTAGGGGGTGTTAGATAGCATGGAGTTTATACATACAGTAACAATGTAATAGAACAAGCCCGTCCGCATTATGGGCCAGGGAGCCCAGTCACACATATTACAGTGTATACCTCTGCTAAAGGCTCAAACTAAACTGCTGGATAAATGTTACAGCCATTACAAAGCTGCATTGCTCAAAGCAAAAGGCATAGAGCAGTTTTTAGGTATCCCTCCCAGTGCCTCCTTCTATAATCATGCCACACATATTTACACTACAGGTAGTCCTCGCTATCCAACTTTTCACTTTACAATGGATGGCATATCCAACCCTTAACTATGCCACCCTGAGGGCCGTTATCCGATCCCTGAATGCGTTATCCAACGCTCACCGCCACTGATTAACATGGGACTCACTTTACAGCGGTTTCACTATCCAACGCTACTCCCAGAACAGATTCAACACTACTTCCAGAATGGATTCCAGTGGATAACCGAGGACTGCCTGTACTAGAAAGTATCTTACCTTTAATTGCAACTGCAATAATATATCCGCAACAATAGAATTATTTGACACCTCAGAAATTAGCATCAGTAAAGTCTGAACCAGGCAGCATTGGAACCCATCAAGCTGGGACCTTTCTGCTGGTCCACTCACAGCAGCCTGAAGCGCTGAACAAGGCATCTTGCAGAGCAGTAACCAGCGTTGATAGCGATGTGTTTGCCAAGTTTCCACTCTATTTCTCCTGAAGTCATTACAGTTTTATTATTTAAAATTTACATCCAATTGTAATAATTGGAGCTTGGCTACTTGCATTGACTTTGACAAGTTTTAAAACCCCCTCGCTGTCAGAGGAGCCAGCGACACATCACACACCCACAGACAATGTGCACGGAGACTCTTGAAACCAGCCTGGGAAGTGGCATTGTTGATTGTGTGCGTTAGAATATTTGTGTTTCTGTATTCCATCTAAGGACACAGACCAGTGGTTCTAAACTCCCGTTCTCAAGACCCCCCCCCCCCCCAACAGGTCAGGTTTTAAGGATATCCCGGCTTCAGCACAGGTGGCTCAGTCTTTGACTGATTAAGTCAAATGTATCCTGAAAACCTGACCTGTTGGGGGGGGGGGTGGAAGAGGTGCGCTCGCGCTCAAAGAAATAGCTGCGGAGATGCCTGGGTGCACGCACAGGGGGGTCTTGGTGATGTTCCGCTGTGACATCATGCTGCAGAAGGAGGGACCCCGTTACAATTACAGCTTTAACAAACGGTACTGTAGGGAAGGGGCCCCTGTTTCTAGGAGCTTACAATTTAACAGGAAGAGTGTGTAAACAAAGTTGGTGCGGGAAGGAAGTTGGGGTGTTTCCAAAAGGTGCTCATAGCTGGGGTGCTGCTTTCTTGTGTAGCCGTGACCCCTGATTCACCCCAAAGATGGGAGGTTGCGCTTGTAAAAAGTAGTTGCAGAAGCCCGCGAAGGAGGAGAGTACATTTGGCGGGAGAGGAGCAGTCCCTTGACCCAGCAGCCCTGCGGGGAGGGTCAGGTGAGAGCGTCTAGCCTATGGGCGGAGGAGTTGCCAGAGATATAGGCAGTGGTTGCGCGCACGTGGAGTCAGAGCTGATTGGAGAGACGAGGAGATGGATGAGTCACTTTAGAGACAAGCTGAGGTAGGGACCGCCTTAGTAAGGTTCCTGCCCCCGTACTGTTAGTTTTGCCCGGGATTATTCTGTAGAGAGAGAGAGAGAGAGCGGCGTCGACACACAGAGACCCTTTTCGAAGATCGTGGCAGTTCCGAGCACCGGAGTGCTCGGCAGGTATTTCATCAAGTGCACCAACTGTATCTTTCATTCACCCGAGACATAGTGGCTGCGCAGTCACCCATACACACACATAAGGCATGTTGTGAGCGGGAGAACTGAGTAGTATTATTGGACACGGGGTGGGCTCACCCGGTGGCGGGATTGGGGGATTGTTGTTGGCGTCCGCCGAGGCGCAAGTTAGTGTTGGCGTCCGCCGAGGCGCAAGGGATGGTGACGTCCGTCGTGGCGTGTTATATAATGTGTACCTGCATACCGGAATGTCATGGCATGTAATGTATCGTGAGTTTGACCTACCAGTAAAAGAGATTGGTTTTAGAACTTGGCTGTGTAAGTGTAATTCTTCCATATACGTCCTGCGAAGACTCACTCCCCCTTTGGCGGGATCTGTCGCAGGTGGAGGCGCTGCACTGGATATATATATTGCGCGCACCCCAGGCTCTTCGTGGCAGAGACTTAGGCCTTGTGAGCCAGCAGGTAACACAGCACATAGTAGCAGCTTGCTAGTGATAGGAAGCAGGGCTACATTTGGAGGCGCTGCTGAGAGTTCAGACCTGGGGTGCCCCTCGAACCTAAATTGTGATCACCATGGCTTTGCCCACCATCACAAGATACGAGACTGGGCCCGTCAAGTACGCTCGCCTACTCGTCGCGCCGTAGCGCTGGCCCGAGTGCCCATGGCCTTACCCTTAGAGACTTTACAGATGGCCTTGCGACAACTCCCGGGTTTTGCCAAAGCTCGCCTGGCAGATGTAATGGTAGACTACGACTCCAAGTGGAATACCTTACTTGTGGACTGTCGGCGTAACCTGTGCTCGAACCTGCCGTCCCGCAATCCCTGGTTTTGCCTGATGCACCGCCCGGCGGTAGTCCTTTCATTTACCCCCTCCGAGATCCCCTCGTACGTCCGTTGGATGAGGACGACCCCACCCTCCCGTTGATCCACTATGCCGAGAGTGAGGTCGGTAGCTGCCGCTCCATGTCCAGTGACCCGGGATCCAGCGCATCCATGGAGGCTGGAGTGAGTAGTAATATACTAAAAAAGCTAAATGACAAAATAGACCTGCTGTCTAGGCCCCCCAGTTTGCCGCCGCTAATCGAAGCGCTTACCTTAGCCACCCACGCCCAGAACTACCGGAAGCTAAAAGCCTTCTCGGGGACCCTCCTGGTACCTACCGTGGAAGATGGGGTAGAAACGTGGAAAGAGCACACTCGGGGAGTGATGGAAGAGTGGTCGTGCACCGATGAAGTAAAAAGACAGTGGCTCATGGAGTGCCTGCGGCCCCCCGGCGGCCACTCTTATCGGAATACACCGCGAACAATACCCTGATCTAACCTCTCGCTTGATGATAGAGTTCCTGGCCGAAGCCTATAGCGCGAAAGAGGATGACGGGGCCTTGTGGGCCAAGTACTATGCCGTAAACCAGAAGGAGGGGGAAGAGCTATCCGCCTATATACACTGTGTGCAGATATCTCTCGGACCGCTGCTGCATTATAAATATGTACTACCCTCCCAGATGAATGAGTATCTCCGGAAGCAGTACCTCCGCGGATCCAGTCCTTCTCACCCAATAGCCAGCATGATTCGTGATCACCTCACCCGGGCCCCCCCCCCCCTTCGTTCATCCAACTACTGCAACAGGTGAAGGAACACGAGACGCATCTAATGCTTCACTCCCCTCAGAGGCCAAAAGTTAGCGGTAGCACTAAATCCAGAGAAAGTACAGAGAAGAAGGAGGAACCACCAGACCAGCCTGGCTCCGAGAAATCGCCTTTCGCGGGACGGTCGTCCCCTCCGCCGGATCGCCGGGCTATCCCCAGAGATATGTCCTGCTACAAGTGCGGGAAGCGGGGGCATCTATCCTACGATTGCCGCCTGGGCACTTCTCGACCCCGTAGCCCCTCACCCCCGAAGTTCCCGTCCCAGGCTATGGTCTGCGGGGTGTATGCGACGGATGCAGATACAGACGGAACCCCGTCCGGAGGGGCCGAATCGGTAGAAGATGGTAGTCGAGTGGGACCGGTAGCGCTGATCCGAGTTTTAGTGGATGGAATCTACTCTTCTGCACTGCTAGTCACCGGATCCCAAGTCACCATCATATACAGAGGGTTCTATGATCGTCATCTTCAGAAGCGTCCGCTGCGACCGGCGGACCACATAAAGGTACGCGGGCTTAGCAACGACGACTACCCCATCGACGGGTTAGTGACCGTGGATCTGGAAATACAACAGCTCAACACGGGAAAGTCTCACCCCATGAAGGTGGATGCCTTGGTGTGTCCGGAACCCCGTGACACCCCCAAGTACCCTATTATCCTCGGCACCAATGCCGATATTGTACAAGCGGTTATCCGGGCCTATCTACACAAAACTAAAGAGCTCCCCATGTCCAGTCTACAGCTGCAATTGGTTCAATCCGACCCAGCCCAGCCTTCCTCTCCTCCAGATGACTACGGACTATTGTTCTGTGGACGAAAGGGGTGGACAAAGCTTTTTCCCGGAGAAACGCAAAGAATTTCCGCTTGGTGTGCTTATGCGGAGCGTCTAGCCGAAGACCAGCAATTCTCACTCGAGAGTACTCCCGTAGAGGATGTGAGGCGAGGGTATCGGCTCGTACCCAAATTCCGCTATTGGCAGGGCGCCATTCCTAGACGGATTGATGTGATGGTGCAGAATCTATCACCCTTCTCCCTGGTCATCGATGTGGGCCAGCAGATAGGAAGAATCGTTTCAATCACACTCTGCTGGACATGCTGGGCACGCTAACGGGTGTAGAGAAGACTAAGTGGAGTCGCCATGTGGAACTCTAGTCCATGCTTATAATTGCATCAGACACGAATCTACCGGTTTCTCGCCCTACTTTCTTATGTTTGGCCGTGAAGCCCGTCTACCAGTGGATATACAATTGAGAGTCTCCACCGATGGGGTGCACAATTCTACCCATTTTCGCTATGTACAAAGATTGCAGGAGAATCTACAGAAGGCCTATGGGCAAGCTGAGAGATCCACCGAAAAATTGAATGCCGGGAACAAAAGGCGCTATGATCACAAAGTAAAACATAAAGACATTAAAACTGGCGATACCGTACTGCTCCGCAACCTGGGAGTACCGGGAAAACATAAGTTGGCTGACCGGTGGCGGGAGGGGGTGTACGAAGTAGTTTCTCAAATGCCTGGCCTTCCAGTCTACCGGATAAAAGACTCAGAGGGCCGGATAAAGACGTGGCATCAAAATCATCTGCTCCCTATTCCCCAAATAGAAGAAGGAGAATTAGAGTGGCCTATATCTCCCCTGAGTGGGGAACTGTCATCAAGACAAGAAAGTCTGGATGATTCACAGGAAGGAACCTCTCAAAGGGGCCTTCCGGCCGCAGGGGCATCTCCCGGAGGAGCCATGGGCAAAGAGCCCCTTGGCCCCAGGACAGAGACACTGACTCCAGTGAGTCCGCAGCTAGATCCCCAGAGCCCGTGTTTTGTGCCACAAAGAGACTGTACTGACATACCCCACCCCTCAAGGGCCGAGTTGGAAATACCCGATGAGAATTGCTACTCTCCCAAAGAGGTAGCAGAAGAGCCAATTCGCAGAAGCCAAAGAGCTGGCTAACCTCCCACGAGGTTGGCTTATGATCAGTTTGGGGCACCCCATTACAAGTCTCAGCATTGGGCTCGCAGCCGGGTTCAATCAGTGATTATCATGTTCAGTGAAATGTACAAGTTGATAGAGAAACCAATGTATTAGTGTTTTTCATTATATAAATGGTTGTGTTGTTATCATTTTCCAAGCGGGGATGTTGGAATCCACAGGGGGGAGGATGTAGCCGTGACCCCTGATTCACCCCAAAGATGGGAGGTTGCGCTTGCAAAGAGTAGTTGCAGAAGCCCGCAAAGGAGGAGAGTACATTTGGCGGGAGAGGAGCAGTCCCTTGACCCAGCAGCCCTGCGGGGAGGGTCAGGTGAGAGCGTCTAGCCTATGGGCGGAGGAGTTGCCAGAGATATAGGCAGTGGTTGCGCGCACGTGGAGTCAGAGCTGATTGGAGAGACGAGGAGACGGAGAGACTGCGCGGGGCGGTTGCAACACCCCGGCGCAGGCCAGGTGCCCCAGGCCCAGCTAGCCCTGAGTCACCTTAGAGACAAGCTGAGCTAGGGACCGCCTTAGTAAGGTTCCTGCCCCCGTACTGTTACTTTTGCCCGGGACTATTCTGTAGAGAGAGAGAGAGAGAGCGGTGTCGACACACAGAGACCTTTTTGAAGATCGTGGCAGTTCCGAGCACCGGAGTGCTCGGCAGGTATTTCATCAAGTGCACCAACTGTATCTTTCATTCACCCGAGACATAGTGGCTGCGCAGTCACCCATACACACACATAAGGCCTGTTGTGAGCGGGAGAACTGAGTAGTATTATTGGACACGGGGTGGGCTCACCCGGTGGCGGGATTGGGGGATTGTTGTTGGCGTCCGCCGAGGCGCAAGTTAGTGTTGGCGTCCGCCGAGGCGCAAGGGATGGTGACGTCCGCCATAGCGTGTTATATAATGTGTACCTGCATACCGGAATGTCATGGCATGTAATGTATCGTGAGTTTGACCTACCAGTAAAAGAGATTGGTTTTAGAACTTGGCTGTGTAAGTGTAATTCTTGCATATACGTCCTTCGAAGACTCACTCCCCCTTTGGCGGGATCTGTCGCAGGTGGAGGCGCTGCACTGGATATATATATATTGCGCGCACCCCAGGCTCTCCGTGGCAGAGACTTAGGCCTTGTGAGCCAGCAGGTAACATAGCACATAGTAGCAGCTTGCTAGTGATAGGAAGCAGGGTTACACTTGGTTACACACGATAGGTGTTGTGATAAAGGCAGATTGCGGAAGATTGGGAATATTAGGAGATGTCCCATAGATATCCTTGGAGAAGTGAGTTTTCAGGCCAATAAACGAAAAAAGCTAATGTCACTTAAGTAATAATCCCCTAAAAACCGCGTGTTACTGGACAATTCACAGTGGACCTGTAACCCAGCCAAGGCGTTATTGGCCAGTAATGTACTGTTCTGAGGGGATTAATACAAATATAGGCTTAATATATGTATCTTTGTTTTTCACTTCCTAAATAATAATATAGACACTTTTTTTTTTAATCAACATAATATTCTACATTTTCTTGACATTTTGTTTTCTTTCTTAAAATCGGTTACATTTTCTTTGGAACCTGTACACACTGCAGTGCCTGAGCTGTCTCTCTGTCTGTACGGTCGGAGCTGTCTCTCTGTCTGTAGGGCCTGAGCTGTCTCTCAGTCTGTATGGCCTGAGCTGTCTCTCAGTCTGTATGGCCTGAGCTGTCTCTCTCAGTCTGTATGGCCTGAGCTGTCTCTCAGTCTGTAGGGCCTGAACTGTCTCTCAGTCTGTAGGGCCTGAGCTGTCTCTCAGTCTGTATGGCCTGAGCTGTCTCTCAGTCTGTATGGCCTGAGCTGCCACGCAGGACGTTACATTTTCCTTGTACACTCCTATCAGTTCCAGGTATGGATTATTGGTTAATAAATGTATTATTCCTTGTAAGAATATAGAGGAAATCGTCTGTTTTCCCTAAAGAAAACCCCAGACAAGCAGCACCTTTAAGTTTGTCCTCGGGTCACCCCCACGAACACGATTCCTCAATGCTTCTGATTTGCTATTGTGCTTTCTTTTTTGTGCGCTTATAATCGACACACAAATCGCAGTGTCAAACAATATATGGTGATGTGCATCAATTAACCATTGACAAGTTCCCAGTTGAAAAGGAAGACGCATTCATTTGAATTGTAGCGATTCAGCACAGTTTCTGCTCTTCTGTTGCTTTTAATGATGAGCCTGCTGCGTGTAAGTTACCGTGTATACATATTTATGTTGATGCTATGATAATCTAAAGCAGAGTTGGGCAACACCAGTCCTCAAGGGCCACCAACAGGTCAGGTTTTCACTGTGAGCCACCGGTGCTGAAGCAGGGATATCCTGAAAACCTGACCTGCTTGTGGCCCTTAAGGACTGCAGTTGCCCACCTCTGATCTAAAGCCACACTTTAAACCTCAGCTGTCCCAAACTTTATTAACCCCTACTGTGTTAGACGTCTCCTAAAGGAGCAATCCAAGCACATTTTTACACCCGGATGGAAGCAGGGGGTCTCATTTGCTGAGCCTTTCATTTCTGCTCTGGAAACCCCCTGCTTCCGGAAATATTTACCTCTGTAATAGGTGCTGGTAGGCGCTCTGCTTGGCTGCGAGGGCTGTAAAGTTTAAAGCTCCGCATCACAGGGGCCTATAGCTCGCCGAACCTGATGTCACTGTGACGGTCGGGGTAAATATGGCTGCTGTTAATAAAGGTTTAGGCCTGCATTACCCCGACCTGTCAGTAATACAGTTGTATTGTATGAGGTTATATATGGATGTGTATCTGTATTGTAAGCCTGGTTCCAGCAGTTCGGGGACCAGGGGTTAATATGTTTGCAGGAGAAATGTTGCAGAAGCCACGCCCTTTCCCTGTAACAGTTTATGTTGCTAATGTAATGTTGCAGTTGTACCCACCAATCAGGGCCCGGACAGGTAGGCAGCACCTGGCCCTGAATGCTGCAATATGGTGGGCATGGGGTATAAACATGGGGGAAGGGAAACCCCCAGCAGTTAGGAGCTGCAGATCAGATGAGACGCAGAAATCAGGGGAAATCTCCCTAGCGAGGTCCCTGTGCCTAGGGCTGTAGGATATTCCCCAGTGTACCCCGGTTAAGTATGTGTTATTTGTATGGTTGTGAGTATGTTCCTTCCAATAAATGAATTTTATAAACTCTTGTGTTTCTGCCTGGCGATATTGATCCCTGGTATTAGTCCTGGTCTCCTGTGACAGTCACGGCTTCCTATTTGTCTGCAGGGCGCGGGAGCTTTGAAACGGCCATTACATGAACCCTACGCGGCTACTGCATCCCATGGAGGTCTATCTTCAGAGACAGGGGGTCCCCGGAGCTGAAATTAACGGGGTTCAGCTCCGGAGACTCCCTGCTTCAATCCAGAATTTAAAAAAAAGAAGAAAAGATTGAATGCTGTGTTAAACATATAGCAAATAAATGTGTTCTAGAGTGTACTTCCTCTCAGTAGAGTGGAAGATTAAATGATTTATTCTGTCTGTCTCTCCCATGTGATCGCTTCAGTTGGAGACATGAGACATTGACAGTGATCTGTATAGTGCTATCATGGAAATATACAGCTGATGATACCTCTTCCACTAGACATGCAGTCCATTGTCCTGAGCTTAACTGCATTAGCTGTCTGTACGTAAGAAAATTCACATCATCATTAAAATCCGGGCTCGTCAGTGAATGGTGCACATATGTATACATAGAAGCCAATTCTGAAAGGCACAGTATAGGGATAAGGTATCTGGAAATGATTTGGGTATGGGAACAAAAGATAAAAGTAAGGGTTATTATAAATCATATCTACAGTAACTGGGGGGGGGGAGGGGTGCAGGGAACCTGCTTTAACACTCTGCGCTGGGAACACTGCGCTGGGAACGCTCTGCGCTGGGAACGCTCTGCGCTGGGAACACTGCGCTGGGAACACTGCGCTGGGAACGCTCTGCGCTGGGAACGCTCTGCGCTGGGAACACTGCGCTGGGAACATTGCACTGGGAACGCTCTGCGCTGGGAACACTGCGCTGGGAACACTGCGCTGGGAACGCTCTGCGCTGGGAACACTGCGCTGGGAACACTCTGCGCTGGGAACACTGCGCTGGGAACGCTCTGCGCTGGGAACGCTCTGCGCTGGGAACACTGCGCTGGGAACATTGCACTGGGAACGCTCTGCGCTGGGAACACTGCGCTGGGAACACTGCGCTGGGAACGCTCTGCGCTGGGAACACTGCGCTGGGAACACTCTGCGCTGGGAACACTGCGCTGGGAACGCTCTGCGCTGGGAACACTGCGCTGGGAACACTGCACTGGGAACACTCTGCGCTGGGAACATTGCACTGGGAACGCTCTGCGCTGGGAACACTGCGCTGGGTTAAATCTTTACCACTTTACTCCAGGAGTTGCCTTTTGGGCGCCACATAAAACGAACCTTCATTTTCGTTTCCTAGTTAACCTTACTTTAAAACCTTCCACCTCGAAACTCAGGGGGTGGGTCAGGTTATTGAACATTTAACATTTACATCTGGGATCAAGACTCATAGTTCAGGTTGGGCTGTGAAGGATCGATGTGACATACATGTCAGGCTGCCCCCAAGGGCATTGTGCATTCTGATATGTCCTCCCTGCAGACACAGTCTTCTCACCTCTTGTCTGATAGATGCGTGTGTGTTCCATAGTATTGTGCACTCGCTTCCTAAAAAGAGACATTTTTATCTATTTGACACCGTTGTGCTACCGAGCTCAACATTAAATGTCCACAATTTGTACTGCTGTTTTAGGACTCTGCCTGCTGCCCCTGTTTTATCGGATCTAGTTTGTGATCTGGCCAGGGCCCGTGTAAGGGTATTAGGTGCCCTATGTGAACCTTCCATTTTACACCCCGCACATCCCCCACTTCAGTTTAAAAAATCTATATTGTGCATTAATAAGAATAAAAATTCTGCATTTATAATTAGATTTATTTTTTTCCATTAAAAAGGGAGAATATGATACTGACTGTACATTCTTATTGTACTGGGCGGGGGGTATAGTTATGTGCCTAGGAGGGAGGAGGAGGTATGGATCTAGGGGTAAAGGTATGGGCCTGAGAGGCATGGAGGGCCACAACAGAGGGAGAAGGGAGAGGAGAGTGTGCTTACCTGCAGCCTTGGAGGATGGAGGGGGCTTGCCAGAAGGGGCCCGCAGAGGTGCCTGTCAGAGGGGGCCTGCAGAGGGACCTGTCAGAGGGGGCCTGCCAGAGGGGCCCGCAGAGGTGCCTGTCAGAGGGGGCTCGCAGAGGTGCCTGTCAGAGGGGGCCTGCAGAGGTACCTGTCAGAGGGGGCCCGAGGATGTGCCTGTCAGAGGTGGCCCGCAGAGGTGCATGTCAGTTCTGCCAGCCTCCCTTTGAGAGGCACTTTTGTGGATCTGGCATGTTAGGGTCGCCGGTAGACTGTCTGGGCCCCCTGATTTACCAGGCCCAGGACAGTAGCCCCAGCTGCCCCCCCCTCCCCCTGTCGGCGACCCTGCTGCTACATGGAATCCTCTTTTTTTTTTTGGCACCCTAAAATGTTGCTGCTGTAGGCAATGCCTAGTTTACCTAGCGGTTAAACCAGCTCTGGATATGGAAGATGTTCCAGTGTCTCTGAACTATTGCAATTATTTTTACCAACTTGGGCTCACAGATACCGATGTGATCTAATGTTACTCTGGGGAAGGGATAATGTTATGAAGTGGTGGGTTTGGTGCTGTCCTGTCACTAATACTCAATGTTTGCCCCTGCGTGTCTCTTGCGCTCTACCCATAACTCTCCTTTCCACCCCTTTCACCTCCACTGCTTTCTCTTGACTTAAACCTTTTTCCCTCACTGGCCCTTACCTGTGGGACTCCCTCACCTTCCGTATATGCTGAGCACCGTCAATGCCCACCTTAAAACTCACCACTTAAATTAACCATTTCAATAGCCTAGACCAGGGGTGCGCAAACTACTAGAGTTGTGCCCCCCTTGCCTTCTACCCCCCCCCCCATGCTCGCACCCACCTCACCTCTTGTGTCAGCGTCAAATGTCGCTCAGGGTCACGTGATGTCACGCCACATGACCCCGCGGCGTCATTTGATGGCGTATTGCCATGGCGACAGTCATGTGACGTGACGTCACATGGCATCGCCACGTCATTTGACGCCACGTTGCCATGGCGACGCGTCATAGCAGGCTTCAGAATCAAGGTAAGTGAGTTGCAGGGGCCTCACGCGATCCCCCGGCATTTAATTTAAATGCCGTGGGGAAGAGCGCGGGACCTCTGCAACTGACCGCACCCCCCCCAGAAAAATCTGCCGCCCCCCCTTTCTTATGTCTGTTGCACTTATTGTATTATAAGTCCTGGAACTCTATACTGTCTCTTTTACAGTGCTGAGTACACTTTGGGTGGTATATAAATAAAGATATACATACATACATGGTGAGTGTTCGGGCGTGGTGGTGTATTCACAGTGAGAGAGGTAATGCTATAACCCATGCTTGGTGGCAGAGTTTGGAGCTGTCCTCTTATGGGCGTAAAGGCAGTGCTAATGCTCAATGATGAATGGGGGAGCGTGGTCATATCCTATCATGGGATGTTGCCCACCGACTTAACATAAAATGTCCTGTAACATAGGGCTGGTGGCCAGTGTACAAGTGTGTTGAACTCTACATATAATGTATATGGTGCCGGTAAGCTCCTCTTCATTTCTGTATAACATTGTGAATAAAATACTGTGACCATTTCCCCCCATAATTGTGTTTTGAGTGTAGGAGTGAAACACAGGAAGGTATGTGCGGTGGGATGGCCACAAGGCAAAGGGCCCTTAATGATCCCACCAGTCATGCAATTCCAATGTGTGTTGCTAATGAAAGCTGCACCTCAAAGATATGAAGTGACTTTATGAAAGAAGAATTAAAATTAATGAACCTGGCCATAGGGTAGCAATTTGTACTGCAGTATCCTCTAGCACGATAGAGGTTGGTGTTGGCAAAATTGTTTCATATCATCTAATTAACCCATCACTTTAGCTTAAGGTGACAGTAGCAAACAATAGCGGTGCAGATGAGGTGACTGTCTTTGTGCCTTGTAACTTGCATAGGTTGGTCATTCCTTTGCCCAGAGCCCAACTCACCTTTTTCTATGTGGTTATCACTCAGCTCTTCACATTCCTTAGAAGATGCGATGTATTTCCTTGTCGTACCTCCTTTGAAGCCGAAAAACGAGATTAACAATCTAAGGAGCCAAAATCACTTTGATATTTTTCTTCAAACACTTCTGTCCTACTGATTCCTAATGCCAGTGCTGTCTGCGGGGACTTGTGCATCTTACACAGCTTCAGGGTCATGAAAATAACATGTTTTGATCCTTATTCCTGCTTTTATCAGCAAAATGCTTTTACGGAACAGTGACAAATCTTTAACCCTAACAGGTCCACCCTGAAACTGCAAGGAAACAAAACAAACCAGTGACATTTAATTATTCTAATTTTGCTTAGTCTTCCACATCTTTTGGGCTAAAAGTTCTAACACACCTTTTTTGTTTTTGCACATTTTCAAACTTGTTGGAAAGTTTGATCGAGACTCGGACATAGTGAGTTTGGGCGCCACAAATCTCTAGAAGAACGACAGGACCTCAGCACCAATTCGCGGGCGCCAGGAGGTTTCACTGGGGCTGTGTATCAGGGAGCCAAGAAAAGCGCTGCTACAATAATAAATCACAAACAACCCAACCTTAAATTGTATATATGGTCGCGCGTATAGTGACCGCGACAGCGACGTCACCCGTCGCCGCTAGCGAAAGTTGTATTTCGCTTTGCGGCGGCGTCGCGGGCGACCAGGGCATTGATCAAATATTCCCGGCTTCCGAGAATCACGTCGCCCCGTCGCTTTGTTACCGTCGCGCTTACTATAAGCACACGCGGTGCGACAATGCATTTGTTTTCGGGCGACATTGCGTCGCCGTCGCTATAAGCACGGCCTTAAGGCGGTGCTCCAAGGCGTAATTCAACATGAGTGACACAAGAAAAAGTGAATAACTGAGAATAACCTTCTGCTCGCTCTTACATGTTTTAATAATTTTTCTTAAAATGTATGCTTAGATACTTTGGTGCATAGGGAGAATAAAGACTAATTATATAACAACTTGTTGTAAGAGATACAGCTCTCACACTAGATCCCTTTTATTGCACTCAAAGTACACATTTAGTGTTATTTAAACATTTATGAATTCATCAGAATTAGTCATTCCCTTAGGACAGGATGTTTGAATGCACCTTGTATGTAGCACCGCCTGGAAAAAATATATATGTTCAAAATACAGTAATAACATTGTATTTCAACAGTGTGTATCTTATTTACAGTGATGGTTAAAATGTAATTAAAATCCCCAAAGGGAGGAGCATCTCCAAATTGCCGACCATTAGTGTTATTCCCAAACGTAGTTGGTATAGGTCATGCAATTTAAAGTAGTATCTTTGATAATTACAGCAGAATCTCTCATGTATTATAGCCGTTATAGTATTATTACGGCCAAAATGGTGGTATAATAGTGTTAGTTTGATAATAACACCCAATATTAAGGTGTAACTAGTCCATGTCTTAAATCAGAAACAGAGTTGTATTGGTAAACTACTGTTTCTCCTACGCAATAGGATTTAAGACACACCTTATATTGGTCAATTAGTAACCACTGCTATTACACACCTCTCTGGTATTCATTCGTATTTGGCAACGTATTGATACATATTTTGTATTAAGCAACAATCTCACAGTACCATCATCACGTTGAATAGGATCCACTATATTCATAAGTATCACAGTGGGACTCTTGTGTCATTAGTCCTCCCAATAAACACTTAAAGCCAGACAGACGCAACATTTGTCAGAATAGAAAAGGTAATAACTATTATAGCCCTTATGTTTGAAACGTAATAGTTCCAAATAAATTTAAACATGTGAGCAGTATAGTGCAGATAGTGATAAATCACTGTACTGTAAGTCTATGAAAAGATGCCAATAAGTAGGTGGATACGAATAGTATCTTAAGTATCGCTAGCAAGGCATTGAGGCATATACTCTCAAGCCTAGCACACTTTTTACTTAACAAGTTAATTACAAACTCTTATTGCTCAAGAAAGAGGGGCTTCAGCTGAGATTCTTTGTTTGAGCTATTGTATGGTAAACAACGATATTGCCATACGACCTGATTTTTAACGCCATATGATACTGCTACCTCCGTTGTGGCGTCATCGACAAGACATCGTCAAAGTGTCCCAACGCACGTTTCGTGAAGCGGATCTTCACTTCGTCAGGGGGGAGAGATGTACTGTGAATTGGCCCACGTCTTTCTTTTATTCCGCAGCCGTATGGGAGTGTCAGTGGATCTGCGTCTCCCTCGCTCGGGATTGGGCAACGCATGCTGATGACGCTATGGTTTGTAGCCAATAGCGCAGCAGCTAAGTGTTGTTAACAAAGATATAGGCATTTGAATGCTGAAAGTAAGAAACTTGACCTGTTATCTAAGCAAAGAATTGTAACTGTCCCATCAGATTCTTATAATGTATTCTGGCCTGTTGTTACTTTGTGTACAGTTTGTAACTCCACTTGGAAAGGTTGTTATAAACTTTATAACTTAACATTAATGGTTCTTAAGTGATTGCAGAAGATGGGAAACGAATATTGGAGATATAAAGCTACCTCCTTACCTGGTAGCAATAGGTTATTGTTCTCAACATCTAGATCATAGAGGTAAACACGGAATCTATACATATAAATATACATACACACACACACACACACACACATATACGTATATACACACATATATACATATATCTACACATACAGATATTGTTATTGTTGCAGAGCAGTAAATTCTAATTTTAATATGTAGGAATCGGGCCGCCCAAAAGGTCCAAACGGTCCTCTAATAATAATTAGCTTTATTAATACTGTATACCTGGATCCCATCTTCCCCATATCAGTATAGTAAATACCTGTGTTGTGATTCTAGAACACACCCTCTGCTACCAGGAACTATCAAAAGCTGATCTAACGAAGAGTCGTCTATAAGAATGACGAGTAAAGAAAGCCTTCGTTTAGCCCTGTTGGTGCCATGGTGTTCAATGTGTAGATCCAGTGGCACTTATCCCAGTCACCTCTTCTGATTCCCCAGGGGATGTGTTCAATGCCTGTAAATCTTAAGGCACTGCCGTCCCCTCTATGTTCTTCTGTCACATGCCAGCAACGGGGGTGTCATAGTTGTTCCTGGCTGATCCTCGATGTTCAAGGACCTTTGTTTTTAGTGGTCTGTGGGTTTTTCCCACAGGAACAGTCAATAAGATATATTGCCACGTTGTTAGGCAGTTGATAAAATCTTTTATCTGATGTGTTTTGAAGCCCGTAGAGTTGGTGAACTCTTCTGTTGTTCTAATACTGCTACAGGCCTTACATCTCCCACAGGGATACAGGGATAGCATCCCTCAGGTTGCGGGCCTAACCAGGTTTTATTTTGTGTTGCTCTATAATAGCTGTGTACCAGATAATCCTTTATATTATGGTTTCTTCGACTTGTCGTGTTTGGAGAAGGTGACAACACTTGTTTTAAATCTTCATCAGCCAATAGAATATGCCAATGTTTCTTTAAAATTTGGCGGAGAGTATTATTTTGAACAGTCTGTGCTACATACAAGGTGCATTCAAACATCCTGTCCTAAAGGAATGACTAATTCTGATGAATTCATCATGTTTAAATAACACTACATGTGTACTTTGAGTGCAATAGAAGGGATCTAGTGTGAGAGCTGTATCTCTTACAAGTTGTTATAAAAGTTGTTATAAAAATCAGCTCCAGTTGCATAGATGTTTAGTTCCTATACTATGGACGATAGTATAAGCTGCAAAGGCAAACAAGATCTTATCTTGCATCAAACGGGCAATGGATGGAAGGGAAGTAAACATAATTATGCCCCTTTACAAAGCATTAGTAAGACCACACCTTGAATATGGAGTACAATTTTGGGCACCAATCCTAAGAAAAGACATTATGGAACTAGAGAGAGTGCAGAGAAGAGCCACCAAATTAATAAAGGGGATGGACATTCTAACTTATGAGGAGAGGCTAGCTAAATTAGATGTATTTACATTAGAAAAGAGGCGTCTAAGAGGGGATATGATAACTATATACAAATATATTCAGGGACAATACAAGGAGCTTTCAAAAGAACTATTCATCCCACGGGCAGTACAAAGGACTCGGGCCATCCCTTAAGGATGGAGGAAAGGAAATTTCACCAGCAACAAAGGAAAGGGTTCTTTACAGTAAGGGCAGTTAAAATGTGGAATTCATTACCCATGGAGACTGTGATGGCAGATACAATAGATTTGTTCAAAAAAAGGTTGGACATCTTTTTAGATGGGAAAGGTATACAGGGATATACCAAATAAGTATACATGGGAAGGATGTTGATCCAGGGATTAATCCGATTGCCAATTCTTGGAGCCAGGAAGGAATTAATTTTTCCCCTTAATGGGGTTTTTTGTTTACCTTCCTCTGGATCAATAAGTATAGATATAGGATAAAATATCTGTTGTCTAAATTTAGCATAGGTTGAACTTGATGGACGGAAGTCTTTTTTCAACCTCATCTACTATGTAACTATGTAACAAGAAAAAGCAAGTCCTAAAGGACAGAACTCGCAGAAACGCCATAACGGGGCACTCGGGGTTGGTGAAAAAATATAACAAAATGTATGAAAAGATGTATAAAGGTCGGTATATAGTAAACTCTGGTGGAATCAAATATAATGCTGTCTATGGCAGGTAGTAGTATTAGCCATCCTAAATATTGATAATGTGGTAACTTCATAGAATATCTAGGAAATGCTGAATGGGCTATGACAAGCAGTGATGGTCCATGTGATATTGCTGTAAAATTCATATGAGCCAGCTCTGAAACTATAGAGCCCTGTATTCATACAGACCAGTTGCGTAGATTAGGCTGAGTATCCTTCTGTCCCATTCAGTATGAGCATACAAACACCTTGCTAGTAAAATTAGATTGTCAGCTCTTCTGGACAGAGATTGAGTTTATAAATGTTAATATATACTAGGTCAGTGCCATGTGAGAAGAAATTATGTATTATTAGATAGGACAGTTCCTGAGTGCGAGGTTCTCTGTGGGGAAGCAGAGGTGATAATTATTATTGGTGACGTTTGTTTGTGGAATAAGAGATACAAAGAGCTAGCAGGCATGGTACTGTAGTAACGAGTTCAGCATGAGTCCTTGAAGGTACAATATGTGCTCCCCACTTGTATACACATCCTTATTACACAGCTTGGATTATACTTGAAAACGTGAGGTAACTCTCAATGTATTACTTTCCTGGTAAAACATTTTATACAGCTAAATGCATTCAGTGTCTTTTTGATCTCAGCCCCTTCACTACACAATGCCTGGCGGGCCCCACCTGACAGAGCACGGATACACTGTTAATTATGAGGAATAATACATTTGACAAAAATAGACATTGGAACGAGTGCATTACTGTTCAGTAGAATATAAAGCATTGTTCCTCAGACACAGAAGTGCCAGCTGATACAGGCCATTGGATGTCATGATATGTCTTGCTCCAGAGCTGCTACACTATATGTGGAACTGGATAGTGATATAAATGTACACAAAGAGAAGAATTCTGACTATTCTGTTGGTATCAAGATGTCAGGCTTTGTTGATCCTTTTTATAATTGCCTCAGTTGCTTGAGATGTTTGAGTGAATATGATGCAAAACAATTAGGGGCTTATGCGTTAAACTGCGATCATGGCGATGGGGGAACTATCGCACGGAAACGCTTGCTACAGTCAACGGGCATTTCTGTGCAATTGTGTTCCTATTGGCACTATCACAACTTAACCCCTTGAGCGCTGCAGGGGCCGTGGAATGCACTTCTGGCAAATGATAATCCCGTGACCGCCCCTTCAGAACAGTTACATGATCATGGCGGCGCTTAGCCCGGACACGCAAGAGAAGGAGCCTTCCTCTTCCATTTCCCTGCACAATAGATCATGGTCGCCCGTGGAAAATGAGTACTCTACGTGCATGACCAAGCCCCTGGAAAGGCAGACACCATGACGCAGCGCCTACTGCTGCGGCAGAGTTTATTCGAGCATTTGCCCGTTCTCTGCCGCAGCAGTAGCCTGGCGCGCGCCCGAGAGTGACGGGCGCGCGCCGAAGCAGCGGAAGAGCGCCCTCCGATCGGGGCGCTCTCCCTACCGCTGCCGGGTCCGCCGGGTCCCCCGGAACCCCCTGCCGCTGTCCCGCGATCGCGGGACACCAGGGCTCCCTCGGGGAGCCCCTGGACGCGCGTGCAGGGGGCGCACGCTCCCGATGACGCGTGACCGCGCGTCTATGACGCGCGGCACGCCGAGGGGCGGCCACTAGCAAGCCGGGCGATTTCCCGGCTTGCGGTACCTACCACACTCGGATAAAGTGTGTCGGTACTGTATGTCTTCTTGGGGCACCCAAAGGGTTAATGAATAAGCCTTTGAGGCCTAGATACATTATAACTTCTCTGACACCAGGAAACGTAACAAGATGATGTTGCCTCAAAGAGTAACCAACGTTATGTTCCTTGAGTTAATAACAAAAGACAATAATACCCAATGCTACATCCAATGTGACAAAATACATAGTTAAATACTTCAATGTTAGTATTCTCATGAGTAAGGGTCATTTAGTTAAACCCTTTGGCCAAAGCGTTATAAGCCTGCAGCCACGTCATGGCATGACCAGTATGCAGGTCCTAACACTACCTGTGAATATTCTCATTTACCTCTGCAGGGAGACGGGTCTTAATAGCTGCTGCCAGAATCACTCTACTCTTTCCTAGATCTGTCTCAGCATCTCCCCTCCTGAAATCCCTCTCCTGGCTTCCAATCAAATCCCGCATCTCACACTCCATTCTTCTCCTCACTTTTAAAGCTTTACACACTTCTGCCCCTCCTTACATCTCAGCCCTAATTTCTCGCTATGCACCATCCCGACTCTTGCGTTCTGCTCAAGGATGTCTTCTTTCTACCCCCTTTTTATCTAAAGCCCTCTCCCGCCTTAAACCTTTTTCACTGACTGCCCCTCACCTCTGGAATGCCCTTCCCCTCAGTACCCGACTAGCACCCTCTCTATCCACCTTTAAGACCCACCTTAAGACACACTTGCTTAAAGAAGCATACGAATAGCACTGTGAACATTCTGAACACATGATATAAAGCTTGGCCCCCTGCAGACGCACTTACCAGAACTCCCTCCTACTGTCTCTGTACGTTCTCCCTACCTACCAATTAGATTGTAAGCTCCTCGGGGCAGGGACTCCTCTTCCTTAATGTTATGTTTGTCTAAAGCACTTATTCCCATGATCTGTTATTTATATTATCTGTTATTCGATTACCACATGTATTACTACTGTGAAGCGCTATGTACATTAATGGCGCTATATAAATAAAGACATACAATACAATACAATACACAGGTACATGAAAAATGCCATATGTTAATGCCATGTCCACAAAGCTAAATACATGCAAAAACAACATCCATAAAACATCTCATTAGGATAGGGTTAACATCCCGCTATTGTAGAATAATACAGTATTGCGTTTTCTTCCATTAACGTGGAAGTAACGTCCAAGTCTGGGTGATACTTTCCGTGGAGAGGGAAAGAACTCTGTGAAATGCCGCTGTTATTTAAATCATGCCTAACTGGGCTGTTACACTCATCCAGATGAGATGGGGGTAACACCGACTTTAGTGTTAACTTAAATAATGTAACGTAAAGTCCCAGTTTTAACTGACTGAGATGAATAGGAGATTTTATGATGAAGCCTCCTTTGCTTCTCATTATCGCTAAGTCCATTATAGATAATGCTATGTTCTTTACGGGAGAAAGCATGGCTTAAAGTTACATTATTGTCCTTAGTGGTTACAGTGTTACTATTAATGTGAGGTTAGCCTAGGTTGACATCACTTTACGTAACCAACGCCAGTACTGAAAGTCCACCAACAGGTAAGGTTTTTAGGATATCCCTGTTTTTGCACAGGTGGCTCAATCCAAGACAGAGCCACTGATTGAGCCTCCTCTGCTGAAGCAGGGATATCCTGAAAACCTAACCAGTTGGTAGCTCTTGAGGACTGGAGTTGGCCACCCCTGGCTTAGTCTATCTAGGCCTAGAATGAATGAAAGAGGAGTTTCATGCTGCACATACTACAATGGTGTTTAATTCATTTGCATTTCATTACCCAGAATTCTTTGCTGCAGTGGAAGTTGCTGTGCGGTTATGGGGTAAGTAACCTTTGTGGACCTGTCTCAGACATGTGAATGTGCTCAGAGCTGTTCTTTATCATTGCTGATGGGTGTTTATCATATTTCTTCCCTTTACCTAAAGCAATAAAAGTTTTTTTTTTTTTTTTTTCAGATCTTGGTTGGTATAAATCTGGCATAAAAAGATCGGCATGGCATGCAAAACCCTGCACTTCCAATAAAAATTAAAGATCCACATTTGATGCCTCTTTAAGAAGCTTGCTGAACAGCCTCAGAAGTTTTATAGTGTAGTGATACATGATGGGATGATTCCAATGTCAGTCTCCTGCACTGTCCTAGGGATGCTCATCCAATGGAAAGCAAAATATCCCTATACAGTATCCAGAGAATACCGAGCTGGGAATTCTTTCCTGATCCTTAAAGATGAATGATGAACAGAACCATACATCACTTTGTTAGATGGTATTGACATAACCTAGAAATCTGTAGAGATACATAGTTGCTTTTTCTGAAGGCGCCGATCCAATTTCATCTTAAATTCCTCTGCTGATTTTACAGTCTCTGCATTTAATTAGATTAATTTCTGCTGCTGAGTGTTAAATTATGAGTAGCTTGGATATTTAATTCCTTCACGCTTAATAAACGCTCAGTTTTTACCACTATTGCAGTCTAAGTATGAAACAATAATTTATGACACACACCACACACACAAACACACACAAATTGTGTAAATCCTCATCCTAGCAAGCAGTAACTTCCAAAAGGATGTTAATATCAATAGCATAGCCAGTATTAAGAAATTACAAGGAGAAGCTAATCATTATTTTATTATACCAGCAAACGTAGACCTTGGGTAGGCTAACAAGGTTTGCGCCAGTGGATTAAGCGCACACTGCGTACTTCGCGACCTGCACGCGCTCACACGAGCGCGCATTTGTCACCAACCCCTGGCAGCCAATGGTAGTGTTCACTCTTGAAACTACCATAGGCTGCAAAGCACGGCGTTCACGCTGCTGCAGTCGCGGGAGTCCTGGCTGCAGCAGCGTGACGTCAGTATCGGCAGCCAATCAATGCATTGGCTGTTCAAAGTGAACAGAGACTCGGCAGCTCCCTGCTTCAGCGCCACACATACACATACACACACATGTTTTTCTTTTATGTTTTATGTTTACACAGCCCCCGCTCCCCGCTCTCCGGCCCCCGCTCCCCGCTCTCCGGCCCCCGCTCCCCGCTCTCCAGCCCCCGTTCCCCGCTCTCCGGTCCCTGCTCTCCGCAGTATAATAAAAGAAAGAAAAAAAAAAGGGGGGGGACGGGGGACGGCACACGCAACTGTCTGCCACGAAAACTCATCCTCCCCCCGCCCGCTCCCCCGCTCTCCCGCTCCCCCGCTCCTGCATTATTCCGTCTGCTGGGGATGATCACACACGCCCTGCAGACGGAGGCGCGCATGCGTGGACTCGCACACACAGCGTCGCGAAGTGTGCTGTGTAAACGGGGCCTACATGGTCATCTCAACAGGATGGAAACCAATTAGGTTATTAAGAATTGTCTGGTGTGAGAGACTTTCATGGCTGGGCGTTTCTTCATCGCAGGCTCGGCTGTACAAGCACTCGAGTATATTTTGGTTAATATATTTTCTATATTTGATGTAGTAACAGTACATGTGTAACTCAGCGTGCCTCTATTCAAAGTAGCTGCAATCCTCCTACTGCTATAAAAACAACCCTTGCTCCTTCTTTGTACAGTGCAGCAAATCATGAGGATAAATGCAAAAACAATATTCAGATTACAGTACACGCACATTCCAAAAAGTTCATAAATGTCTCAATTCATTTCACAAACATGAGGGGAAATGTTCTGGTACGTCACTGACATGCTGAATTTGACTACTCAAAATATCTCTTTCTCAATAAGCCTGTTCATTTAGATTTTTTTTTTTTTTCCATAAGAATGTCTCGTTCCATAAAATCACCCGTCTCATTTGAGATGCCGATGGGTGCTGGACGATGGCGTGAATTCCAAAGCTTAATGTTTGCATTCCCCACACTGGATGAAGCCCAGTGAGAAAATTATCTTGGAGCCAAAGGATACCCACAGTCTAAAGCAGCAAACTGCAAATATTTCACTAGGATTAAGTGAGTTTTATTAGCCCTACATTAGCTCACATACGGATGGTGGGGTTCTCGGCAGACAGCAGAGTTACTAAAAGGGGGGAGGCAGAAAAAAGTTGAAGCCCCCTTGTGACTTCTTTCTGTTAATACTTACTGATTTGCATTTATACAGGGCTGCTATAATCCCAGTGGGGATTTATCACCAATATGTACAGTGTGTATCCCTTTATTTAACCCATATGAGTGAATTTGAAAGCTAACGTAAACAAAAATGCAATGCCCATTAACCTATTAGCAGATTGGTTAAATTCAATTCAAGTTCTCTTAGGCTGGGAAAAATGTGCCCTTGTCTAACTGCCCTTTGTTTTATTCTTATCACAGGACTTTGGCCTCCCGGTGTCCTCCCGATGTCCTCCCGGTGTCCCCCCGGTATCCCCCCGGTGTCCTCCCGGTGTCCCCCCGGTGTACTCCCGGTGCCCTCCCGGTGCCCCCCCCGGTGTCCCCCCGGTGTCCTCCCGGTGTCCCCCCGGTGTCCCCCCGGTGTCCGCCCGGTGTCCGCCCGGTGCCCTCCCGGTGCCCTCCCAGCCTCCTTCCCCTTACACAGAAACTGTGCAAACTGCACTAAGACATATTTAAATATATCTAAATGACCCCATGGTGGATGCAGATATTTTGACAACATAGAAACGAGCACATAAAGTGTAAGTTAAAAAAATCCCTTCAATGTACGGGGCACCTGCAGTGCATTATGGGTGTATAACGGTTATGCTTTCCTTCATGAAGGGGCAAGAGGTAACGTCAACAGCATCGGAACCAAGTGTCCAACAAAGAACGACAAGCATGTAAAGCATTACACTTTTGTAAGAAGTGCTGTATGGGTGGGGCAGTTTTGGCATGGGTGCTGTATGGGTGGGTATGGGCATGGGTGGGGCAGTTTTGCCCATTTATCTAATAACCATTTATGGACGTACCATCCGTCATATGTCAAACTCTCTCCTGTAAACCTACTAATTGCAGTCACAATATTGGCTCCATCATATTCCAAAAGAGGCCAGACACGGCCCTCCACTGTTACGTATTGAGGATGCCTAAAGGCTGTTATATAGTGGCCGCGCGCTCAGCTGTGCGCGCACGCGGCACTTATAATTGGCTGAGGTTAGTCAGCCTTTCTATAATAGGGCCGAGCACGCGCAGGGCAGTGAGCGTGGAGCCATCCGACAGGGGAGAAGATGGGGAAAGGAATGAATTTGCGCTGCAACCGGCACTGTATTGTGTGTGTGTGTGTGTGTGTGTGTGTGTGTGTGTGTGTGTGTGTGTGTGTGTGTGTGTGTGTGTGTGTGTGTGTGTGTGTCAAAGTGAAATAAATAAAAAATATTTTTATTTTGCAACTTTTTATTTTATTTTAAAAATATTATTTAATTCATTATTAACACACAAACACACACAAACACACACAAACACACACAATACCTTCACTCACAGCATAAACACAAAAAGTGTACGTCACATGCACACGCGTTCGCAAAGGCGCGCACCCACGCGCTCCCGCACCTACTATAGGACAAGCCTAACAGAAACTGTGAATCACCAGGAATTACCGGCTAATAACTTCACAAAGAGTGAAAAAGAGGAAGCTGCCTCTTGTTACTTTTAAAATAGGTAATTAACAGTAATTAAATCTCAGCGTTGAGAGCTACAGTATAAAAATGGCATTTATCCCAGGCAACTCAGGAAGAGACTGTATTTGTTTGACAAATGTTAAGAACCCCATAACTCAGCACATACACATAGGTATGAGTAGGTTGAAAAGATCTACTCTCATAAGTCAATATACCTGTTCTTTGGCCAGTACACACTTGTAATGTAATTCTCTCTTCCCCACCTGCATAATTGCAGGCTTCCCCGTAGGGCCTTTACTTCCAACTAGTAAGGCTGCGTCCATGCTGCCGAAGACAGCGGTGTGGCGTGCGCAACGTCACCCGTGTTTAGCGGGAGCGTTTTCTAGCCGAGGCAGATGCGACATGGGGGCGTGTCTGTGATGTCACAGAACTGGTTCGTCATATTTGGCGAACCACACACGTGACCTGCCCGTCGTCGCGCAGAGGAAGCAGTTTGGACTTATTCTTTGCGCACTGTGCGTCCCCTCCTGCTGTCGCACGCTTGCGCATGCGCGGTCATTGCCTTAAGGCAATGTGATCGTGCTGCGCGCGCACACCTCCATGTGCTCTTCGGCAGCATGGACGTTGTCTAACAGAGGAGGAATAGGGAGTGGGGTATGATACCTTTAATTGGACCAACAAGTAGTTGATATGTTACAAGCTTTCCAACCTCCGAGGGTGAGGGTTTGTTTACTTCCAACTTTATCTATAGGGAACCCACTTGCATGTTTTCATGAAGAAAAAAATAAAAAATATATATTTATTTAGTTATATATTTTTGTTTTCATATAATACCGTTTGTTACAGACTTGTCCACATTCTTGAAACCAGCCATACAACTTCTGAAAATGTCAGGTGAGAAGGATGGCAAATGTAGTAATATTGTATCATCACTGCACAGGAATACAAACAAACACTTGGAGAAGATTGAAGATTGGAGAAGATTGAACTGAATCAGTATGGTTTTTGTAAACCTAAATAACGATGTTACTACGTTGAGTTGTGGGAGGAGGGGGGCGTCTGGTGTAGGAACCCCCGGCTCCAGGCTAGTATTCTGCATAGAACAGTTGAAATTATGGGGGATTACGAGGATGTATACACTCCCTGCTTCCAGTATCACGTATATAGACTCAGATTTAGAGCATGGGTGGGGCAGTTTTGTCCATTTATCTAATAACCATTTATGGACGTACCATCCGTCATATGTCAAACTCTCTCCTGTAAACCTACTAATTGCAGTCACAATATCCAGTGGAAATGATGCGTTTCATGGGCTGTTTGTGAACTTTGAGTTAAGAAGTATTTTCAGCTGTTTCCTGAATGCGCTCTGCCTGATTCCTTCCAGCGAATGATCCCTAGCACTTAAATGAATTATTATTAGCTGCCCGTTCATTCCCTGCGCTTGTAATGTTTCTCCCCTCAATCCTCTTCTTTCCAGAATAAAAGCATGAAATACCTTCTCCTATTCTTGTTTCTCGTGTACACAGCTTCTCCAGCTTCCTCGTGTCTTTTCTTTAACTGACCAAACCGTACTCATCATTCAAGGCGTGGATGCACCACGGATTGATACAATGACATCATTGTACTTATTCTTTCCACAGCTTTATTATTAATTGTATTGTTATTTCCAACATTCAGGGTGTCCTCCGCTGCTGATGTTTCTTGTAAGATGCTCTTGATGAATATCATTACGCTTCCCAGTATCCCAGTGTGAAGAGATACGTCTGCAGCTGTTTGCAGTCAGCATTTAACTGAACTATTTTACATCACGTTGAAAGCAACAGATCAGACTATTCACCCATTTCTAGCACAGAAAGGGCAGCTATAATGTGTTGTATGGAATGGGTTTATTTCTGTTCTAATGCAGTAGCACCTCTGTTTTACATACGAAGTGCTGTCTATGGGAGTGATGTCCCTGCACTGACTGAGCGTGATAAGTTGACCATTGTCTCCCTTCTGTCCCTTAAGAACATTTTCATTTTGCTGTGATAAGGGCACACAATGGAAAGAATGGACAACTTTATTTTTTATTGTTTACCTATCTGATTGAGTGTTCTGATCTGGGTGCTTTAGTCTGTACTCCTGTGTGTGGGATTTCCTCAATTGATCCGGTGTGATGACGTCACCTCCGGTTAGGCTCACTATTTAAATGTGGTGTGTACAGAGTGTTATTACTCTTTGACAAAGCCCCGTAGGGGCGAAACGCGTTAGAGATACTTCAGGGGACCCTCTCTTTTTATTCCTGTTTGCATATGGCTAAATAAAGACTTTTTACCCCAGCGCAGTCCAGCATTCATTAGCATTTGCCCAGCAGTGCCCGCTGCCCTTTCTCTCTTCCTAGTGAGAAGTTCTTAATCTGAAAACCCTCCTACTGACTCTGTACGTTCTTCCCACACACTACTTAGACTGTAAGCTCTTCGGGGCAGGGACTCCTTTTTCCTAATGTTATTTTTATGTCTCAGGCGCTTATTCCCATTGTGTTATATTATTATGTCCCGTGTATTACTGCTGTGACGCGCTGTGTACATAAATGGCACTATATAAATAAAGATATATATACATACATAAAATCTAAATCAAACAGCAATACCCAAAGAAAGAAATATGTAAATATCTAAAGGTGCTCGAGGATGAAAGGAATCCCTAATTCCTATGCCATACAAAAAAACAAGATGTTCTTGGCGCTCAAGAAGGGGTTAAAGCAGGGGTGTGCAAACTGGGGGGTGAGAGATTGTCTGTGGGGACGCAGGGTTTACAGAGGCCCAGCGCGCTTTACAAAGGTCTCACACGCTTCACGAAGGCACTTACACTAAATTCTGGGGAAGCGGCGAAGGCCTATGTAAGCTGCACTTACCTTGGCTCAGGCGGCTTCTGGAGACGCATCGCCATAGCAACATGAAGTCATGACGCGCAGAACGCCTGAGCAAAGGTAAGGGGGGAAGGAGGGCGTGCAGGGAGAGGGGCAGCCGGCAGGGGGGAGCAGGGAAAAAAAGATTGCGCTCCCCTGGGTTAAGGTATAATTCCCAAATCCAAAAACAAAACAAACAATAAAAAGGTGTATTTTATTTATCCAAACAGAAATAGCTGGTGCGCAGCCAAAATAGCAAAGCTAGGACGTGGTGACAAAAAGTTATGTACTGATTAAAAAACATAAAGTAATAGTGCTGGTAATCCTCTGACATGTTTCACACTGGAAGTGCTTTATCAAAAGCGTTCTAAGCCAGTTGCTTTGCCTGCTTACCCCTTCTATATCTGGTGTGGACTGACAGCGTTGGTAGTTCTGCTCTTGCGGGACACCCGTGACTGTCTCCATCCTTTATGAGTGAGGTTTGGCTGGCATATATACTTACATACCTTCACGATCACACACAGTGTGGATACAACGATGTGCTATCCATTTATGGATTTATATAATCTCCGCTGCTGCTGCTGCATAGATGTGAAAAGATTGAACTGGACTATCATCACTGTGTCATTTGTTTGTGTGGTCTTTTGAGCACCGGATTCTGGATTTGCACTAATCCTAGCCCACTTCAGGAAGTAGCGTTGGATAGTGGGACCGTTGTAAAGTGAGTCCCATGTTAATCAGTGGCGGTGAGCGTTGGATAACGTATTTCGGCGTCGGAAAAAAGGGTTGCGTTGGATATACCATTCATTGTGAAGTGAAACGTTGGATAGTGAGGACTACCTGTATTTGTATTTTATTTATCAAAGCATAAAAATATCACAGGAATTGTACAATCAACAAAGCAAACTGCAGTCAAAAATATAGGTCAACTCAATAGGATAACAAAGCTACACCTTGTAATTAGAAGCAAACAGTGTTTATTCACCACTGGAGCAGGTCGCCTGAGAGCACCAGCTGGTGTGCAAAATAAATGTGTAAACTAGAAAGAAATCTGAAAACTGGAACCAGAAAAATCTCAGTGAGGGCCAAACACTAATACTGACCGGAGGGCAGGGAACCCAGGACCTAACGGGGGGGCAAACAATATCAAGAATAAAACCAGGGGGGCAGCGCGTCAGCCTAACGGATCCCTTGTCAAGGCTCGTCCCACATGGCCACACGGACCGAAGAACTTCCATGTAGATCCCTATAACTACAGATGGGCGAATCCACCCAAATCCATTTCCCGGATTTTCGTTGACCAAATAGACTAAAATAAATGTTGCAGTGTAAAAATCCGCAAACTGATTTAGGGCGGTTTCAATCTGCGCGGATTCATCAAAATCCGCCATTGGATACAACGCGTGGACGGCTTCGTAGAATCCAATCCACGGATTAAGCAATTCTTAAAAATCCGCCAACAGATCATTGAATCCCGTCTGCGGGTCGCGGAATCCGCGGAGTGTATTGGTAACAATAAGAACAGAAATCCGCAAACCACAAATCGCCCTTTTTGACATTGATCCGCTAAATTCGTGGGCCAATGGAACCGGCCGCTCCGCTGGGGATCTAAATTTGCTGAAAAAACCTCCCATCTCCACCTATAACGAGGGTTTTGTAAAAAAAGGTCCTTAACTGGCAACTGGTGGGGATTTTTAAAAGGGACTCGGCGTCTGCCGTCGGCATCGAGGAGGAGCGCTATGCCGGGCACCAAAATGGACGAGAATGCCTCTGGTTGCGATGCAAGCATCCTGGGGAACGATAGCAATGGACTGACGTCATCGGAGTCCACGCTGGGACCAAAGCGTCGATCCTTCTATTAAACCTCTGCTAAATGTTATTGCAACGCCCAAAGGAGTGCCGGGTTCATTTTTTCGTGATGTTACTGTACCTCCACATGTTGGGTATCCCAGAGCATCCGTGGCAGTCCTTTCAGGATATTGTGAGTGCACCTATTCCTGCGTTCCCCTGAGATCAGAGCCAGAGGTACAGTACACTATGCGGAAACTCTACCATCTTTAAAACGGGCAGCAGTGGGGGGGGGGGGACAGTGGACGGGGGGGACAGTGGACAGGGTGGGACAGTGGACGGGGGGGGACAGTGGACAGGAGGGGGACGGGACAGTGGACAGGAGGGGGGGGGACAGTGGACAGGAGGGGGGGGGACAGTGGACAGGAGGGGGACGGGACAGTGGACAGGAGGGGGGGTGACAGTGGACAGAAGGGGGGTTGACAGTTTACAGGAGGGGGGGGTGACAGTGGACAGGAGGGGGACGGGACAGTGGACAGGAGGGGGACGGGACAAAGGACAGGAGGGGGGGTGACAGTGGACAGGAGGGGGGTGACAGTGGACAGGAGGGGGGGTGACAGTGGACAGGAGGGGGTTGACAGTGGACAGGAGGGGGGGTGACAGTGGACAGGAGGGGGGTGACAGTGGACAGGAGGGGGGGGACAGTGGACAGGAGGGGGGGTGACAGTGGATAGGAGGGGGGGTGACAGTGGACAGGAGGGGGGGGACAGTGGACAGGAGGGGGGTGACAGTGGACAGGAGGGGGGGTGGGTTGCTTAAAATTTGCGGGTCCCTCCTCTCCACTCCTCCTGTATGAGGTGAGTGGAGCACACCGGGGAGGGGGGGAGGTGAGTGGAGCACACCGGGGAGGGGGGGAGGTGAGTGGAGCACACCGGGGAGGGGGGGAGGTGAGTGGAGAATACCGGGGAGGGGGGAAGGTGAGTGGAGCACACCGGGGAGGGGGGGAGGTGAGTGGAGCACACCGGGGAGGGGGGGAGGTGAGTGAAGCACACCGGGGAGGGGGGAGGTGAGTGAAGCACACCAGGGAGGGGGGAA
This sequence comes from Ascaphus truei, assembly GCF_040206685.1. Classification (NCBI taxonomy): domain Eukaryota; kingdom Metazoa; phylum Chordata; class Amphibia; order Anura; family Ascaphidae; genus Ascaphus; species Ascaphus truei. The sequence continues at coordinate 45,977,445 of NC_134491.1, read as the reverse complement.
GGTGAGTGGAGCACACCAGGGAGGGGGGTAGGTTAGTGGAGCACACCGGGGAGGGGGGACGTGAGTGGAGCACACCGTGGAGGGGGGAGGTGAGTGGAGTGCACGGGGGAGGTGAGTGGAGCATGGGGGAGGTGAGTGGAGCACACCCGGGGAGGGGGGGAGGTGAGTGGAGCACACCAGGGAGGGGTGGTGGTGAGTGGAGCACACCGGGGAGGGGGGAGATGAGTGGAGCACACCAGGGAGGGGTGGAGGTGAGTGGAGCACACCAGGGAGGGGTGGAGGTGAGTGGAGCACACCGGGGAGGGGGGGAGGTGAGTGGAGGGAGGTGAGTGGAGTGCCGGTGGGGTGAGGGAGGTGAGTGTGATGGGGGGGAGGGAGGTGAGTGTGATGGGGGGGGGAGAGGACAGAGAGGTGAAGGCTGCAGGTGAGGTGTGTTGGGGCCGGAGGGTAAGGGAGCGGGAGATGAGCCTCCGGGACCGGCAGGTAAGAGAGCGGGAGGTGTGTGTGTGTGTGTGTGTGTGTGTGTGTCGTTACTCCGCCTCATGCCAATGAGAGGTGTGCGGGGGCGAGCGGGCCAAGGGACCAATGAGATTTCCCCTAGAGACACAGGAAGATGCAGACAGGCATACAGTACTTTCACTAATATATAATAAGATATATATATATATATATAAGAAACTGCCTCACATAAAGTGGGCCAGATTGAAAGAGAGAGAGAGGGAAAGAGAGAGAGAGGGAAAAAGGGAGAGAGGGAAAGAGAGTGAGGGAAATAGAGAGAGAGGTGGAAAGAGAGAGAGAGAGGGAAAGAGAGAGAGGGAATAAGGGAGAAAGGGAAAGAGAGTGAGGGAAATAGAGAGAGAGAGGGTGAAATAGAGAGAGAGGGAAAGAGAGAGTGACAGGGAAAGAGGGAGAGATTGAAAAAGAGAGAGGTTTTCCCTGCACCGAGGATTTTAACCTGGCATTCCCCTGAACCAGAACGGGTTTTCTTGTACTCCCTTTAGGGCAGGGGTGGCCAACTCCAGTCCTCAAGGGCCAACAACAGGTCAGGTTTTAAAAATATCCCTACTTCAGCACAGGTGGCTCAATCAGTGACTGAGTTGTTGACTGAGCCCCTGATTGAGGCACCTGTGCTGGAGCAGGGATATCCTGAAAACCTGACCTGTTGGTGGCCCTTGAGAACCGGAGTTGGCCACCCCTGTCCTAGATCTTATTCTTACACAGAATTTGCTGAACCTATAAGGGCATCTACTGTACTTCATCTCAGACTTTAGCCCCCTCAGCACTACAGGCACCTGCAATGCCCAGGACATACACGGAACCGAGAGGTAACTCTCAGGTATTACTTCCTGGTAACACATTTTACAGATAAATAAATAATGCAATGTTTTGAAATATACTGTAGGTGGCTCCATTAAAGCAGAGGTTAAAAACATACCATTGCCGTCAGGCAAATACATCACCCGCCTGGTATTAAGTGTTACATAAAGCGGCTGAGAACATTTCATCAGGATAGTCTGGTTTCACGGAGGAATGCAGACGAGTAAAGGAGATATAAGGGTTCACGGAAATTAAAGAGGTGGTGTTATGGTTCAATACCCAGCCTCAGAATTAAAGGCCATCTCTGCCTAGTGCTAGCTAATAGTCTGGGATGCAGATTCCACACTGTATCAATGTGTCATTAGAGATATTTATTCCTTAAAATGCGCTAGTGCCGTTGGGGAACTATAGCACAGGAACCCCTGAAGTCAATGGGAGTTCCTCTGGGCAATATTATTGCAGTTTATTGAATAACATTCATTCTCTATATTTTTATTTTTTTTTACAAAATCACTGAAAATCCTATCATGCCATGTATTGAACACTTTTATTTAATATTTAATTTTCCTCACAAAATTATATAGTAATCATTATCATAATAATGTCATTATTTAATATATAACTACTATTAGACTACAGGACTATATGGGGATAGAAAACAGCAGGTATTTTATACGTACCCAAATAAGTTAGACAATACCAGCAGACGTCATGAATATCTTATTATATTATTTCTAAGGAGAAATGGAAAATAATATCATATTCTCGGGGATACTTTTTCACTTCCTGTATATTCCTTTTGAAAGCTTTTTAATACATAAGATAAGACAGAGAGGTACCAGGCCTGGCTGAATTTAAATCTTTATGAAGAAGAACTTTCATGGATTTCCTTTCTAATCAAGAGGAATCACTGGGAAAGGCAGCTCCATGTAAGGAAACTTTGTGATCACACATTGTATCACACATTGTATCTTGTCTAACGCTATACTGTAAGGATTTGTGATCATACAAATTATTAAATAAACTGCGGTCATCTGTGAATGTCCAGTGATGAAAAAATAACAAAATACGGAATTGTGCATAGATTTCAGTTTTCGCTTTTGTTCGATTATGAAGTATATACAGTACGGATCATGCTATTCATAGCAGCCTGTGATTTATTTTCCCATTCTTGCCAACACACACTTATTTTGACTTTTTCCTTTGATACTAATTGGTATTTTTATTCCTTATCAAGAATGTTGATCCAGGGAGTAATCCGATTGCCAATATTTGGAGTCAGGAAAGAATGTATTTCTTTCCCCTTATGAGATATCATTGCATGATGTGTCACTGGTTTTTTTCTGTTTGCCTTCCTCTTGATCAATATACTGTAAATACAAATATAGAATACGTATCTGTCATCTAAATTTAGCATAGGTTGAACTTGATGAACGTATGTCTTTTTTTTCAACCTCATCTACTATGTAAATACTATGTTACTATGTAACTATGTAAATATGTAACTATGTATGTAAAATATGTATGCAAGTCTCACGGATCAGGGATGTCCTGTAACAAAATAATGCCCTCACCCAGCTTGTCATTAAAGGTAATATTGATGAGATTATATTTAGCAAAATAAACATATTATCTCAGCAAACGTGAGAATGTTGACATTGCGCCTTATCCTTTATCGTCCAAAGTGTTCGTGGAAGTCAATGGGGATTTTTTTTGTTCGTAAACCATCACAAACAGCTGCCTCTGTTTATATATAATTACATCCAATGTCAGATGAGCAATTGCCTGCCAGGTAACTCTTCTCTCTCACACTTACCTGTCACTGCCATGCCAACTCTGATGTACATATTAGCAGAGATTCAGTGGGCGCGCTCTTAATGCAGAAATGTCCCACTGGGGGACAGTTTGATGGTGCGTGGTGGGGAATTCCAGAGAGAGGGGGCAGCACGGGAGAATTCTTGCAGCCAGGAATGAGAAGAGGTAATAAGGCAGAAGGAAAGGCGGATGCCATGGGCGGAACGTAGGGGGCATTTAGGGATATATTTTGGGTTGAGGGCAGAGATGTAAAGGTCGGGGGGCAGCATTGTAAGTCAGAACTAGGGTTTTAAATTTGATTCTAAAGGATATGGGAAGCCAATGTAGGGATTTGCATAGTGGAGCAGGAGAAGGGGAGCGATGAGTAAGGTAAATGAGTATGGCAGCAGCATTTTGGATGGATTGGAGTTAGGAGAGGCGGACAAGGGGACTGCCAGCTAGTCAAGACAGGACAAGATGAGTGAATTATCATTTTAGATGTGTCACGAGTGTGAAAAATGTGTATCTTCATGATATTTCGGAGGCGGAGATGGCAGGACTTAGTGAGGGCGTGAATATGAGGAATGAAGGAGAGGGAAGAGTCAAAGATGACCCTAAACAGCGGGCTTGGAGTGTTGATGAGATTGTGGTATTATTGACAGGGAGATAGAGTGTTGGTGTAGGTGTGGCAGTGAGGGAGAGTTTGGGTGTCTGGGTGACAGTGAAGGAGAGTTTGGGTGTAGGTGTGATAGTGAGGGAGAGAGTGGGTGTAGGGGTGACAGTTAGGGAGAGTTTGGGTGTCTGGTTGACAGTGAGGGAGAGTGTGGGTGTAGGGGTGGCAGTGAGGGAGAGTTTGGATGTAGGGGTGACAGTGAAGGAGAGTTTGGATGTAGTGGTGACAATGAGGGAGAGTTTGGGTGTTCGGGTGACAGTAAGGGAGAGCTTGGGTGTTGGGGTGATCGTGAAGGAGAGTGTGGGTGTAGGGGTGACAGTGAGAGTTTGGAATGTAAAGTTTCAGATAACGGTGGGAAATCCAGGAGGAGTGTGATAGGGTGAAGTCAACCCCTATCAGTTATGCCTGGGAAACATATGTCTGAGTGCTTCATCCAGCACTCATAAGGGTTAACTCAGGTGGAAGCTAGCTAATCATGATGTAAGCTGACACCTGAGAGCCAGCAAGCTAGATAAGGATCTTGTTACCAGCAGTAGCTGCCTGTCTCAGATGAGAGCACATGGATAGATGTGCTGCTAGCCAGAAGGATACAACACACTACTTACTGCAGCCAAAGTAAGATTTCTTTCATTTGTTTGCATGACTGCTTAAAAAGACTCTTACGGTTTGGGTATGGTTTAGCCAGCCAGCCTGCTAGCAAGGACTGCTGGGTTAGTCAGTTTTCTCCCAACGTGGAGCAGGATTTATTTGCTTAAAGGGACAGTGTACCCGCATGTTATGTTGCTGTGGAGAAATAAAGCCACTGAACTTTTTCATTTATCCTGAAACTACACGTGTGGACTGTTCCCTGACCTCGGCTACAGGCCGTCCTGCCACAGGTGGTGTCAGAAGTGGGATGTTGGACAGGCCCTGTATCTGAAGGGCCACACACACACACAGATGGGGGGGAAAAAAAATGGAGACAATTTTTTCTCAGTTCCTTGAGCAACAGCTCCAGCTAGCAGAGAAACAAGCTGAGCAACAGGCCCAGCAATCTGAGCGACAGGCCCAGCAAGATGAGCGACAGGGCAGCAAGATGAGCGACAGGCCCGGCGAGAGGAAAAGCTACTCCAATTGCTGGCCGAAGGCCCAGCCCCAGGCAGACCAGGGATTCCAAATAACCCACCGGTGATGCTGCATAAAATGAAGCCAAACGAAGACCCAGAGGCATTTCTCCTCACTTTTGAAAGGGTAGCCACGGCCCACGGCTGGACAGTTGATCGCTGGGTAACGACTCTGGCTCCACTCCTCATAGGGGAAGCTCAGGCAGCCTACCAGGCTCTTCCAGCAGACGAGGCCATGGACTATCAGCAACTAAAGGCTGCTATTCTGGATCGCCTAGGCCTCACTCCAGAGACCTACCAACGGCGGTTCCGGACAGTCAAATATACAAACAGAGACAGACCCCGGGTCGTAGCCCACCGCTTAGTAGACTTATGTACCAGGTGGATACAACCGGAAAAACATGACAAGGCAGAGATCCTTGAACAGTTTGTGCTCGAGCAGTTCATACAGATTCTGCCCCCCTCCTCCCGCTCCTGGGTAAAAAGACACGCTGCATTTTCCCTGGATTCAGCGATCCGCTTGGTGGAAAACTTCCTGGGCGACGACACCCAACAGGATAGCTGGGAACGGCCGGTGCAAACACAGTTGCTTCCGGTGATGCTAGAGGCAGGAGAGCAGACAATCGAGGGGTCTACAACCCGCCAGCTCGGGAGATCCAGTCAACCCGATCGGAAGACCCTTTCCCATCTCGGAGGGTTCCTGGTTCAAACTCCCGCAGAGACGCCCATCCTGAGTCCTAGGCCACTGGATCACTCAAGGGAGGCAGCCACCCACAGTATTCCCCAAGAACCTGGACTCCTGTCACCCACCCGGTGGGGAGGATCACCCCACCAACCAGAAGGGAGGACCCCATCCAACAGCGGAGAGGTCCAAACACCGAGCCCCGTCGAGAGCTTCCGCTGATGACCGAGGTTGCGGATTCAGGAGATGATGAGATGGACTGTTCATATGGCAGAACCACTGTAACAGCTTGTCTCCGAGGGCACCACAATCCGTGGTTAGTCCCAGCATCTCTGGAGGGGACAAAAGTAAACGCCATGCTGGACTCGGCCTCTGGAAAACCCCTGATCCTAAAGGGCCTAATTCCAATCAATAGACTATCTTATGACTCTCCTTGGAATATCGAGTGTATCCATGGGGATACAAAGAGATACCCGACGGCGAACGTTCTACTGCGTATCCAGGATCAAGAGGCTAGCCTACTAGTGGGAGTTGCTCCCTGGCTACATGCTCCTGTTCTACTTGGCCGAGACTGGCCCTACCTCGAAACATTGTTGGCCCCTACTCCTACGGAGCCTACTTCTCTGGTACCGGAGAAGCCCGGAGACTTGTTCCCTTTTTCCCCAGAGATTTTTCCCCGTAGACACCATGTCCCAAAGACACGTAAACAGAGACGTGCGGAAAAAGAGGACTGGTTAAGAAAGGCTGGGACTCTTGGTAACATTAGTGAGCCCAAAGGACTGCAGGTCATGGCCGGGGATGATCAGGGTGGGGAACAGATAGATACGGGAATTTTGCCAGACCTGGATCTTCCTGACTTCCATCAGAGGCAGAGGGAGGACCCAGCTCTGGATAGACAATATGAGAATGTGGACAACAAGATAATGGATGAACAGGGTGTAAAAGTGTTTCCACATTTTGAACTGTTGAATGACATTCTATATCGTGTGAATAAGGTTATACAAACAGGGGAGGTCATTCGACAGATGCTAGTCCCTAAAGGCTTGATTTAAACGGTGTTCACCCTAGCCCATACTCTCCCATGGGGTGGTCATTTGGGCAGAGATAAAACCACGGACCGCATCTCATCCCGGTTTTACTGGCCAGGCATACATGGTGACATCATGAAACTATGTGAGACATGTCCTGAATGCCAGTTAACTAGCCAAAAAGGACAGAAGCCGGCTCCCTTGGTTCCTCTGCCCTTGGTAGCTGTCCCATTCGAGAGAATTGGGGTAGATCTGGTCAGACCTTTAGAACCCTCTGCGAAGGGACATAAATTTATACTCGTTGTGGTAGATTATGCCACCAGATATCCTGAGGCCTTCCCTCTGAGATCAGCCACTGCTAAACAAGTTGATCACAGGCTGTTAGAACTGTTCTCTAGGGTAGGACTTCCCCAAGTAATGTTAACTGACCAGGGAACAAATTTCATGGCAAAGTTAATGCAGGATGTCCTAAAGTTATTGGAGGTAAAATCCGTCCGGACCTCAGTCTACCATCCTCAGACTGATGGATTGGTAGAGAGGTTTAACCATACTTTAAAACCATGCTTAGGAAGTTTGTGGACACTGAAAAGCGAGCTTGGGATGAACTTCTCCCTTTCCTGTTGTTTGCGGTACGAGAAGTTCCCCAATCATCCACAGGCTTCTCCCCGTTTGAGCTCCTATATGGACGCCAACCTCAGGGTATTCTCGACCTACTGAAGGAATCCTGGGAGGAGGAGCCTTCCCCCTCCAAGAATACCTATCAGAATGTCATAGACCTTAGAAATCGCCTAGACATGATAGGTCGGTTTGCTAAGGAAAACCTCAAATCTGCCCAAGAACGTCAAGAGAGGCAGTACAACCAAAATGCTCGCTTGAGGGTCTTCCAACCTGGGGAGCAAGTGATGCTACTACTACCGACATCAGAGAGTAAACTCCTTGCGAAGTGGCAGGGTCCTTTCCAAGTTCTCCGCCGCACCGGGGAGGTGAACTATGAGATCTCTCAACCAGGGTCCAGGAAGGGTAAACAAATCTACCACGTGAACCTCCTGAAACCCTGGAAAACGATGAGATCGCTGTTCATCCACCCTCGGGATGGAGAGACGGATTTGGGTCCACAGCTTCCAAAGGGTAGTACGTACAATGACCATCAGGTTCCCATGGGAGGACAGTTAACAACGGAACAAAGGTCAGACCTACTAGAATTATGTGACCAGTTCCCAGATGTTTTTTCGGAGCTGCCAGGGCAGACTAATTTAGTGTCCTATTAGAGAGGGAGATAATAGACATGTTGGAATTGGGCGTGATCGAGGAGTCCCACAGCGAATGGTGTAGCCCTATCATGTTGGTCCCTACACCAGATGGGAAGGTGAGGTTTTGCGTGGATCTGCGAAAGGTAAATGCTGTATCCAGATTTGATGCATATCCAATGCCTAGGGTGGATGAATTGCTTGACTCGCTTGGGAAAGCAGAGTATATCTCTACCCTAGATCTCACGAAAGGATATTGGCAGATACCTCTAGCGGAAGAATCCAAATGCAAAACTGCCTTCGCCACCCCTCTCGGGTTATACCAATTCGTCACTATGCCATTTGGATTACATGGGGCTCCAGCCACATTCCAAAGGTTAATGGACAAGGTACTACGACCCCATAGGGCATATGCCGCGGCCTACTTGGATGACATTGTCATCTATAGCAGACACTGGCAGTCTCATATAAAAAGGTTAAGGGCAGTCCTAACGTCCTTAAGAGAAGCAGGGCTCACTGCAAATCCAAAAAAATGTTCCCTGGGTAAATCCACTACAAAGTACTTGGGCTATGCCGTTGGGGGAGGGATAGTAAGGCCACTACCTAGCAAGGTGGCCGCCATAAAGGAAGTCCCCACCCCACAGACAAAGACACAGGTCCGCTCCCTTTTGGGGTTAGCAGGGTATTACCGGCGGTTTATCCCCAATTTTTCAGAAATATCTGCACCCTAACAGATCTGACAAAAAAGAGTGCCCCGACCCAAGTTAAATGGTCTTGGGAATGCCAAGACGCCTTTGACATGCTAAAAAAGTGCCTGTCAGAGGGCCCCGCTCTTCGGAGCCCAGATTTTAAAGAGCCCTTCAATATCCAGACGGATGCCTCAGAGGTAGGACTGGGAGCAGTGCTGTCTCAGCAATTTGATGGTGTTGAACACCCCATACTGTTCATCAGCCGAAAGCTGTTTCCAAGGGAAGTGAGGTATTCCATTATTGAGAAGGAGTGCCTCGCTGTAAAATGGGCAATTGAGGCCTTGAGACATTATGTCGCCGGAGTACACTTCACCCTGGTCACTGATCATGCGCCCTTGAAGTGGTTGAACACCATGAAGGACACAAATCCAAGGTTGACCAGGTGGTATATGGCCCTCCAACCCTTCTCTTTTGATATTCAGCACAGACCTGGAAAAGACCATGGAAATGCTGATTTTTTGTCAAGAGAAGGAGTGGAGGGTCGGGCTTCAGCCGTGTGGGACACTAGCCACACACAAACAGGGGAGGTATGTGACAGGATGAAGTCAACCCCTATCAGTTATGCCTGGGAAACATATGTCTGAGTGCTTTATCCAGCACTCATAAGGGTTAACTCAGGTGGAAGCTAGCTAATCAGGATGTAAGCTGACACCTGAGAGCCAGCAAGCTAGATAAGGATCTTGTTACCAGCAGTAGCTGCCTGTCTCAGATGAGAGCACATGGATAGATGTGCTGCTAGCCAGAAGGATACAACACACTACTTACTGCAGCCAAAGTAAGATTTCTTTCATTTGTTTGCATGACTGCTTAAAAAGACTCTTACGGTTTGGGTATGGTTTAGCCAGCCAGCCTGCTAGCTAGGACTGCTGTGTTAGTCAGTTTTCTCCCAACGTGGAGCAGGATTTATTTGCTTAAAGGGACAGTGTACCCGCATGTTATGTTGCTGTGGAGAAATAAAGCCACTGAACGTTTTCATTTATCCTGAAACTACACGTGTGGACTGTTCCCTGACCTCGGCTACAGACCGTCCTGCCACAAGGAGATTGTGGACAGGCAGTTGGTGACACAGGACAAGAGAGAGGGGGAGAGATCAGAGGAGGAGCTGTCAATTTGCGTATAATTGGCATAGAGGTTCTGTACAGTAATAGCAGTTAAAAACTACCAATGAAGACAGTGATGGCAGATACAATAGATATCTTTAAGAAAAAGTTAGACATCTTTTTATAAAGAAAGTATACAGGGACATACCAAATAAGTTACACATAGGAAAGATCTTGATCTTTTAACTGAGTCAGGAAGACATTTATTTTTCCATTTACGAGACACAGTTGGCTAATGCTCCACATGTCTTTATGTTTGTTTGCCTTCCTCTGGATCAATATAAATACAGGACTAATATTTCAGATGACTAATTAAAAAAAACATATATCTGTTGTCAACCTCATCTGCTATGTAACACCTCTGTCTTGTTTCTTTTTAGTAAATGACAGTGGAGCCCATTGTGTGGCAGTCACAGGAGAACCTTGTGATAACAAAGACTTTAACCCAGGGGTTCTCAACTACAAAAACCTGCTGAAAACACCAGGACCTCTCGAATAAAAGGAAATACATTGTAAGTTTCATGTATACCAGGGGCGGCCAACACCAGTCCTCAAGGGACTGCAACATGTCAGGTTTTTAAGGATATCCCTGCATTAGCACAGGTGGTGCAGTCGAAGACTGAGCCACTGATTGAGCCACCTGTGCTGAAGCAGGGATATCCTGAAAACCAGACCTGTAGGTGGCACTTGAGGACTGGAGTTGGCCACTCATGGTGTATACTTAACACAGGGAACAGGTTTAATCAGACTGTTAATTAAAGAGCGATACGTGTGTAAGAAGAAAGACTTCAGTATTCATTCAAATGACATCACACAGGATATATCTTGTCTTCTACCTGCAGAAAGGACGTGGCCCGTTTATAAGCTGCAGCGTGGAGTAAACACCCTGCAAACACTCTAATTGACACTTAATTAGAAGATGAATATGCTGATCTAATATTAGGGTGCAAAGCAGGAACGGCAGCTAACACCAGCTTCCAACTCCCTTACTCATGCAGAAAATGAACTTTATTTACCAGCTGCTAAAATGCAATTAGAAATTATTTAAATCGGTAAAAGAATTTATGATCGAATTGAAAACGTTAATCAGAGAGAGGCATCTATCTCGTTAATGCATTAGTGTCACTTTACTAATATTCCATCGGTTAGTGCGTGCAGTGAATGTAACACATTTCGCTTTGATGTTTGAAGCTTTTGCATGTGTACGCAGCAGAGTGATCCCTGCTCACCGCTGGCGCACAGAGCGCACGGAGAAACGTCCTGGGTGCTTTCATAACAGGAAGAAACATCATACTACTACTGTTGTTTCTATTACTTCTTTCCTCCGGGATACATACCCTGAAAGTACTCGCACAGTAACATAAGATTAACCAACCCTTCTCCTGTAAGTGCAAACAAAGGAAATGTTTTAAATGCTCACCATTTATTTTCAATACTTAAAAAATACTATAAATGGTGTTTGTGTAAATGGTGCTTTGGACAGAAGTCCCGGTATTGTTCGGCCTTGTATATCACTATATACTGTATATCACTATATACTGTATATCACTATATATTGAATATCACTATATACTGTATATCCCTATATATTTTATATCACTATATATTGTATAGCACTATATACTGTATATCCCTATATACTGTATATCACTATATATTGTATATCACTATACACTGTAAATCCCTATGTATTGTATATCACTATATATTGTATATAACTATATATTGTATATCACTATATACTGTATATCACTATATATTGTATATCACTATATACTGTATATCACTATATGTATATAACTATATATTGTATATCACTATATATTGTATATAGGCAGCCCCCATGAAGTACTAACCTGTGCTTTTTCAGAAGCCCTGTACACACTATTACAGCTATGAAGAACTTTTGCGCCCAAAGTATATTATATATATAAAATTCTCATCTTCAGCCCTAGTCGATCCATTGCTGGAAGAAGGCTGCCCAAGGCCTGCCCAATGATCTTCCAGGTACTGCGGTTCTAAGCCTCTCTTCTCCACGTCGCTCCAACACATTCACTCATTTTATCCCCCCATTCTTTTGTGTCCACTGCAAATTCCCTCTTGTTCTCTTGGTCTTTTCATCCCTCTTCGAATCCAGATGTGTATCATCTTTGTCCAACGACGGTCATTTCTTCTTGTAATATGTCTGGCCCACCGCCATTATAATTTCTACACCCGTGTGATGATGTCACGGACTTTTGTTTGGTTTATTTATTTATTTATAAAATATTTTACCAGGAAGTAATACATTGAGAGTTACCTCTCGTTTTCAAGTATATCCTGGGCACAGAGTAAAACAAATAATACATGGTTACAAGTACAGTTACATAAATGAACAGGGTATACATTATATACAAGACATTGCGTGCACAGTTAAAGAAAATATATATTATGAGCGTATGAAACAGTTACAGACCAGATTAAAATGTGAGACAGCCTTAGATTTGAACTTAAACTGGTGGTGGATGTGAGAGTCTCTGGTAGGTTGTTCCAGTTTTGGGGTGCACGGAAGGAGAAGGAGGAACGTCCGGATACTTTGTTGAGCCTTGGGACCATGAATAGTCTTTTGGAGTCTGATCTCAGGTGATAAGTGCTGCAAGTGGTAGGGGTGAGGAGCTTGTTCAGGTAGCTGGGTAGCTTCCCCATGAAGAATTTAAAGGCAAGACAGGAAAGGTGAATTTTGCGCCTAGACTCTTGTGTTGACCAATCTAGTTCTTTGAGCATTTCGCAGTGATGTGTGTTGTAGTTGCATTGGAGAACAAAACGACAAATTGAATTGTAGAGGGTGTCAAGTTTGCTAAGGTGGGTTTGAGGAGCCGAGCCATATACTATGTCTCCATAGTCAATAATTGGCATTAGCATCTGCTGTGCGATACGCTTTCTGACCAGGAGACTTAGGGAGGATTTGTTCCTGTAAAGTACCCCTAGTTTGGCATAGGTCTTGGTTGTCAGGGTATCAATGTGCATCCCGAATGTTAAGTGGGAGTCAAACCATAAGCCCAGGTATTTAAAACTAGTGACAGGTGTTAGGGTGGTATTAGCGTTGGTTCTAATCAGGAGCTCAGTCACTGGAAGCTTTACAAATTTAGTCTTGGTCCCAAATACCATTGTTACAGTCTTGTCAGTGTTTAAAAACAGTTTGTTTTGGGAAATCCAGTTTTCGAGTCTCAAAAAGTCAGACTGAAGTATGTGTTGAAGGTCAGAGAGGCTATGGCTGTGTGCATATAGGATTGTGTCTCTGCATACATGTGTATTGAGGCTTCCTTACAAGCTGTGGGAAGATCATTAATGAACACTGTGAAGAGTAGGGGCCCCAGAACAGAGCCTTGCGGGACACCACAGGTGATATCCAGGGGGTTGGAGTTAGAGCCTGAGATGGACACATGTTGGGATCTTCCTGATAGATAGGACTGAAACCAGTTTAAAGCATGTTTCCCTATTCGATAGCTCTGGAGTTTGTTAAGCAGGATAGCATGATCAACTGTGTCAAAAGCCTTTGCAAAATCTAGGAATACTGCACCAGTGAGTTGTCCCCGTTCCATTCCACACTGGATTTCATTGCAAACTTTTAGCAGAGTAGTTATGGTGGAGTGTTTGGGACGAAACCCAGATTGGAATTGGCTAGGGAAATTTGTCTTGGTATAGAAATCGCTTAATTGGGGGTGGACACATTTTCCATGACTTTGGATAGAATTGGGAGAAGTGAGATTGGCCTGTAGTTTGAGACAGTGTTTTTGTCCCCACTTTTGAAGATTGGGACAACTCTGGCAGTTTTCCAGGTCTTAGGGATATGGCCTGTAGACAGGATAGAGTTGACTATGGACGCAATTGGTTTGGCAATGGCTGGGGCACCAAGTCGTAGGAACCTAGATTGTAGTAAGTCGGGTCCACATTGGCTGCTTAGTTTTAGTTTTAGGAGCGCTTGTATAATCTCCTCTTCAGGTACTGGGCCAAATTGAAAATTGTGGGCAGTGTTGGGAGGGGGTGGGACTGTAGGTACTGTAGGTACTCCCAGGATGAGATTCAGGTTTGTGGTTTGGGCTGCGTTTCGCTAATAAGTTAGTGGCACACCCCACAAAGTAATCATTGAATGAATTTGCAATGTCAGTGGGGTTTGTCAGAGTAATATCCCCCTTAGTGATATTACTTGGTTGTTGATGGTTAGGAGGCTGGAATATATTGTTGATAACCTTCCAGAAGTTAGCTGGGTTTGATGTATTCTGGTGGAGATTGTCAGAGTAATATTGTGCTTTTGCATGCCTTGTTTGCCTTGTGCACATGTTCCGCATGCATCTGTAGTGATTGAGATCCTTGGTAGTGCCAGTTACTTTGTAGCTTTTCCACAAGACATCCCTGAACTGGTAGAGTGCTATAAGGTCAGGTGTAACCCATGGAAGGTGGGCCCCCCGTACCCTTATTTTGCGTAGTGGAGCATGGGTATCGCAGAGTTTTAAGAACTCGGATTGGAAATAGTCGAGCGCAGAATCAGGGTCGGGAATTAAATCGATTCTGTGCCATGGGCAGTTGGTAAGGTCATCCAGAAATTGTTGTGGGTTAAAGTTTTTAAATGTTCTAGTGAGGAGAACTTTAGGGCTTGAATGAGGCGGTTTAATTTTCCTTACACAGTACACTATTGCATGGTCACTGAAAATATCAGGAAGGATGCCAGAGGATTAGATTCTTTTGGGGTTTGAGGAGAGAATCCAGTCTAGCAAGGAATGGTTGTGCGATTTCAGGTTTATCCGTGTGGGTTGGGAAATGAGTTGCGATAGGTTAAATGACTTGAGTTGTATCTGGATTTTGTGGTTTTTAAGAGTCAAGCAAATTGAAGTTGAAATTCCCAAGAACTAGCAGCTCACTCTTCTCATTCAGAGAGGAAATGGAGCCAAGAAATTGGGTGATATCAGTCAGGGATTGTAGAGGGGCTTTAGGGGGGCGGTAGATGCCAGCGAGCAAGATGGGCTTAGAAAAGGGGAGGCAGATTTTGCCAACTAGAATTTAAAAAGAGGGTGGGCTTGGTGGGCAACTTAACAGTGTAAATTGTAATGTGTCTGCAATATAAAATAACACCCCTCCTCCTCTCTTTGACCTATCTCTCCTAAAAATGGAATATCCCTGAATGGCAATATTTGCATCAGGGGTTTTAGGGGATAGCCATGTTTCTGTAAGAACGATGGCTTTGGGTTTATGCATAAGGCACCATGCCCTTAGTTCGTTCAGTTTGGGCAGCAGGCTCCGGATGTTTATATGGGCGACAGATAGCCTTTTTTGGAATTTAAAGGTGGAATTCTCAGGGGCATGGGACAGAGCTGAAATGGGAGGACCTGGGTTAGGTTCAATATCACCTGCTAAAGAGAGTAACAGTATGAGTAGAAATTTGGGTAGTTGTTTGCAAGTTGTAAATTTGTGGTGTTTGCCATTTGAGTGAGCAGTGGTTGGTATGCTGGTTTTTAGAGTTCTCCACCAACATTCAGCAGATAGTGCAAGGCTTCTGAGTAGTCCAGGGTGTATGGTCATGTTTGGTGTGGGCCCGGATGGAGGAGTTTGTAGTGGGTAGAGGGAGTAACATCTCCATGAGGCCAGGAGAAAGAAAAAAGTTAAAATACATAGCAGGTTCATGATGCCAGAGGTAGGCAGTGCTGCAAGGAGCTGTTGTGAGCAGAGTGAGTGTGAGCAGACTAAACAGCAGGTGTGTGCCTGTTCCTTGTCAAATGTTTAGCTGTATTGCAATGCTAGAGTTAGTTCAGGGTTTCAGTGTATTGTGCAGTCAGTTTTGGGAGAGACTGCAGTAAATAAGTTGTAAAGGGGTGGGGTGTTGAAATAGGCAGGTTAGCAAGCTTGGGATCATAGTGGGATCTGAATAGCTTACCGTTTGTTGTCTTGAGTAAAAGAGTGTGCAGTAGATCCAGTCCCCAGTCACCTCTAGTCAAACTATAGTCTAACTGTATTTATCACTTAAAAAGCTCACTTTAAATGCCTCACTGTCTAATGCCTAATGCAGTTCGTGCAAAGATGCAGGAAAGGTGTTGATATTATACAGATAAAAGCAGTCACATGATTGTTACCAACCCATTCCTTCTATTTCCTGTCTCTTCGGGTAATACCCAGCATACATCTCTCCATACTCTGGGTAATACCCAGCATACATCTCTCTATACTTTTTTTGAGTTGTGTGAAACTTCTGAATTACCCTTGAATTGTCTTTAGGGTCCAAGTTTCACATCCATACGTGAGCCCGGGCAGGAAATACGGGTCAAAAACTTTCTTCTTGAGGGACAGTGGAAGGTTCCCTTGAAAAATGGTCTGCATTCTTCCAAATGCGCTCCAGCCCATCTTCATTCTCCTATTGAGTTCATTCAAAAGGCTCCCATCCATTGTTACTTGAGATATTATATATATATGCAGCAGAAGCTATGGCGGGAATGCTACTCTTTATCAATTTGTGTTAAGTTGTGTAACATTATATTATATGCATCTCTTTCATCCTGCTGCTTTCTCAAGGTTTTCATCATCCTCGTATCTTCTGTCTCAAACATTGTCTCTGGATGAGCAATTGAGCTTTCTCAGCAGGGTAATGAGTTTGTAGGTGTCACACAATAAATAGTGCTTAAAAGTTTATTATCAGACGTACTGCAAGCCACAATGGAAATGATTTACAATGCCAAACCTATTCATATCATGTATAATGAAGCCGGAAAGTAGGGACACGGTTTTGTCAAACAACTTTAAATTTAGCTTTCATCTCACAAAAACATAAATATTCTGGGATGGGTTCTATCCCTCCCCCCGTCTCCACACACTCTCCCAATGTAATCAGCTGCAATTCAAATTACTTCCCAAATATGTTATGCGGATACAATTTATTTGTCTTTTTATGAAATGAATCAAGTCTAAACTGCCTTTAGGATATGAACATGTTGACAATGGAAACTGCAAACATCTCAGGGAAAAGTAATATCAGGTTGCTTGGCGGGTGTGCAATAAGTAAATACAGAATAACCATAAAGTGGGATGGAAATGTGGATTTATGAATCCTGGCAACACATTCATTTTGCGGTATGTAACCCCTAGGCCGACAGATGTTACTCTGCTCATTGGGTAGGGTAAGGGTTAAGTCAACCCTCCCAGCCCTGGGGCAAATACCTGTACATCTAAAATGTTCTTAACTGAAGCTCCGCTCCCTGTGACCCAAGATGAGTTATGTTACCTTCTTCTCAGATAGCAAAATATAAACTGTTGGCTCCCTTCAGATCAAGAATCGTTTGTACCTGTGCTGCATATATTTCTGTCTGCAATGCGAGTGCTATAATATCTCATTTATTGTTCGTTATTTTCTCTCAATGGCAGTTTAATGACCATCATACTTTGGGGATCTGTTTAAAGAAGACAAGGGGGACAAGTAGTAGTTAGAGATGGGCACATTTTTCTCCAGAAATGTTCAAATATTCCAGAATTTGTTCCCCCCCCCTTTTTTTTCTTTCTTAATATACGAGTATAAAAAAAATTGGAAAATATTTTTTCAAAAATGCAATCACAATGGCAAATGAAGAATATTTCAATATATAAAAAGAAAACTGGGAAACATTTTTTGGGGAGAATGTTCTAAAATTACAAAATATTCAGAAAAAAATTACAAAAATTGATAGAAGGTAAAAAAAAATTTGGAGAACGATCCATTTTTATCTCCAAAAAAATGTTAAGAAAAACAGTTAATTGAATGTGCCAACTCTAGAGCCTGACGTTTTATTCTATCATTCCCTTATCTCTAAAATATGCTTCTATTCTATTCTACAATAACTGATGCAGTAAGAGCGTGGCGATTTGCTAACATTAGTGAGACTCAAACTCCCACCCTATAAAATATGTAGTCTTTAAGTCAGTAGATGGGTTTTGCTGTTAATCTGTGACAACCCAACCAACAGGTATCTCTGAGCTCTGTTCCATGACCTGAGAATTGCAATATAATATTACTTATAAAGCGTTTTAGTGGGTGCTGGATGCACATTAGCAGACAATTCTATTCCTATATTATTTTATAAATAAGTAAGATTACATTGACTGATATTTCTCACATTGGGTAATGTGAGACTGTAAAACTGTGTCTCTCTCAGCCAGTGAGAGCGTTCCTTTTACTAAGCCCACCTTTTACCCATCTAAGAAAGGAAGGGTCAGTCTGTCTGAGATGGTGGGCTGGCCACTGCTTTAGTTCTGGTCCACATCATATCAGGGATGCCGCAGACCGATCTCAGGGGTTCTCTCCTCTCACTCAGACTTTTCCGTGTAGGAGTAGGACCAGATAACTTTCTTTCTTTTGGGAATCTCTCCGATCAAAGTATTTTATTTTCTGTAAGGCCTTGCACCCATACAATTCCTTGGTGTCCTTGGATGGGACAGGGTTAATTGGTTATTTATTCAAGTTACTCAGAGAGAGGGTTTGACGGCGCACTGTGTCACGTTGGAACGTTCACAGCGTCATTTGACGCTGGGATTCCAAACGAGAGAGAGGGCAAGGAGGCGGCCGACACAGGTACGTGCCTTCCCATTAGGCCCGAGAGCCCTGCAAATGCATATGGGGGCGGAAACTTTTGCTGCCCCAATATGTTGCCGCCCTAGGACCACTCCTAATGGGAAATCCGCCACTGATAGTGCGCAAACCTTGGCGTGGGAGCTGACCTCTCGGCAACGATTTACGCGTTCCCTTAATGGGTCAGTTCCCCCTACTAAATATCCTGCCTCTTCCCCCGTTTCTTTTACATGTATAGGAAGCAGGGGGTCTCTGTAGCTGAACAATGATCATTGTAGCTCCGTAAACTCCCTGATTCCCTGATTCAATAGAAAACAAAATGGAGGTTTACTTCTCCTGCATCACGCGGGCCAATCGGAAGCCACAACAGATCCTATTGGTCCCTATTGGGGAATTGAAGCCTCCGTAAGATACCAGTGGCACATCTCCAGTACGTATCTCGGGATCTGGGCGGCCCCGGAGATTAAATTGACATGGTTCATCTCTTGAGACGCCCTGTTTCCTATACAAGTAAATGTAACGCTTGTTCGTGTCTGGTCTGACCCACCCAATCTCACACTGGCCCCCGTGGTCTATCCAGCCCCGTTACATGTCTGTGTCTGGTGGTGCACCTGTAGGCAACGGGACTCCTGAGTCTCCCGCATGATGGTATTCAGGGATGTCAAGCCAGACAGGTATCTGAGGTAGTGCGTGCGAGTTCTACTTACATCACGTGCAGCGCCTCCACCTCATCAGGATCTCTGCGTATGCAGGTAGATGGTCCTGATGAGGAACTCCTTCTTGGTGGTGAGGGCCCCCGGAGAGTAATTGCAGACTCACACCATGGGGTTCTCGTTGAACAAGACATTTTTATTGTGTGTGGTGATAAGGGCCAGCTGCCTCTCACAGTCATTGTCTCAGTCGCACATTGTTCCGTGATCCCCTTTAAAAGGTACGCCCTCCCAATGGAGTGGGATTCCCTCTCCCCGTAGGGAGATCACCCCTGTGCCAGGTCCCTGGACACAGTTGGCCTTCTCTGGCTGGATATCGAATGATACCACTAGTTACTGCACTAGTGGGCACCTTTGAACTTGCTGCTTCACCTTGTAACATCAACCCGCAGCAATCACACTAACTTTAGGCAGTGCAGTGCTTTATATACCTAAGGAGGCAGGCACATCTCTGATGTCACTAACTAGGGACTCAGAGCATGTAGCCACTCCCATCCATACATAGGGCACCTCACCAGGGTGTGAGGGCAAACCTCCGTGATTACTTCTGGCATTCCTGTAACTTACCAGGTTTTACTGCCAGCAGGAGAGATGACTGTAGACATTGTTATGCATGGCTACATAAAGAAAAAGGGGGAGGGAGTTTCCCAGAGGGAACTTCTCCTTTAAGAGCTCAATATATATATATGTTCTGTCCGGCTTATATCGGGCGGCTGGGTTAAGATTGTAGCAACATGTTATCATTTTATATTTGGAAATACTCCGCTGGGGGACATTTAACTATGTCATATACACTGCCATGGATTTGATTCCAGCCTCAGTCACTGTGTGTTATCTCAAGTAAACCACATTGTCTGTCCCTTAATGGGTTGCTAATAATGAAATAATCAATTCTCCCTTACAAGGCTGCCATGCAGAGCTCCAGAAACGTGCTATGAGGAATTGAACAGTGATAGCAAAGAGAGGTCAAACATTATGGCACAGTAGCATACAGAGGCCACTGAGAGAGCCACGTGCAGGACCACGGAGAGACATGCAGGGAGACAAGGAGGCATGCAGGAAGCATAGAAAATCATACAGGGGGTATAGAAAAACGTGAAAGGACATACAGGTATAGATAGACATTCAGAAGCATAGAGAGACATACGGGCCACAAGAGACATGCAGGAGGATAGAAACCCAAATAAGCTCCAGCACACACTGATTGATGGAGATAACGCAAGTGGTCTCGGAATAAGCCACACAAATTTAATGGCAATATACTAAAACAGTCAGTATCATAAATGAGAATGAATCATTTATGATACTGACTGTTTTAGTTTATTGCCATTTAGTTTGTGTGGCTTATTCCGAGACTCTTTGCGTTATCTCCATCAATCAGTGTGTGCTGGAGCTTATTTGGGTTTCCATGATCTTTAGTGGGGTTGTTTGGGCCCACTTCGTTCCGTGCACCCTGTACTGTAGTAGCTTTTTTACATTCTAGAGTGTTGTCTATTAGTGTATTTAATGCAGGAGGATAGATACACAGGCACACATTGATTGATGATTGATACAGATTGGGCCGTAGGTTAGCTGCACACCCAAATACGTTATCACTACTTCTCTTTGGGGGGAAAATCCCAGTTTTATTTTACTGTCTTAATAAAGCCAATAAACCCTCCCCGATGAATATGTATAAAACCAAGACACACATTTCCCAGGAGCTGCATCTGCACCGACCTGACTGGGCCTGACCCGGTCTGAAGGAAAGCCAAGCAGTCGCTATCTCATGATTTCCCCGGGAAAGCGCCCCCTGACACAGCTCTCTCACAACTTGTTCTGTGGTTCATCTGCTGAGAAAAAAATGCCTCATACATTAACACTGATAAGGACTCGCTGTCTATAAGGTATACACAAATCTTGCAGACACAGCATAGAGATCGGACTTTTTATCTCAGTGTTTTCTGCAGGGTAAAATATTGGACCCCAGGAAGTGAGAGAAAAAACACATCAAGGAGAAAGATAAAACTGTCATACATGCCCCATCGGCAAAAAATCTCAAAGATGAATTGTTTGTGGTAACAGGTACTGTATAAGCCACAATTTCTTAGAAGGAGACACTAGAGGTGATGTGGTTTCTATAGTATGCCTTGAAGTTATCAATCCAACTTGAAATTCATTATTATTAGTGTGTTTATTTATTTGTTTATTTTTGAACTAACCCTTTTCCTGCCAGCAGAGTCTTCAATGTATTGTAAAGACATACTGAGAGAGAGAGACACACACCGTCCAGTGAGTGAGACCGCCATGAAGTGAGACAGAGTGATATCTGATTATGAGACGGCCATCCAATGAGTGAGACTGTCTGTCATCTAGTGAGTGAGACTGCCATCCAATGAGTGAGACTGCCATCCAATGAGTGAGACTGTCATCTAGTTAGTGAGACTGTTATCTAGTTAGTGAGACTGCCATCCAATGAGTGAGACTGTCATCTAATGAGTGAGACTGCCATCCGATGAGGGCGACTGCCATCTAGTGAGGGAGGCTGCCATCCAATGAGTGAGACTGTCTGCATCTAGTGAGTGAGACTGCCGTCCAGTGAGTGAGACTGTCATCTAGTGAGTGAGAGTGCCATCCAATGAGTGAGACTGTCTGTGATCTAGTGAGTGGGACTGTCTAATGAGTGAGACTGTCATGTAATGAGTGAAGCTGCCATACAAAAAGTGAGACTGTCAGCCAGTGAGCGAGACTGCCATCCAGCAATGACATTTAGAAAGGCTGTAATCCAGTGAGAGAACTGCGTCTCTTCTCATTACAGGTGTTACAGGTGTATTCTTTCTTACAGGTAACAATATAATTATCCGACAAATTACTCTCAATTCAGTTGCCACATTAGGGGCCTATTCCAGTAGCTGTGAGAAGTGCATATCCGGGTGGAAAGAGCCCTTTTGCCGCGGATATGGATGTCCAAACCATGCTAGAGAGGCTTTTTTATGTGCAATTTCATTCCGGTTCTGCCAATCCGTGCGATATGGCAAAAATGGGCCAATCGCACAAATGTTACCAATTTGCTGGTATTCTAATACCTCCGTACTTCATGCACTGTCTAACTTTCCCTCTACTGTCTACCAAATAATGCACGTCAAAGCAAACATTACTAGCCATTAAGGTCGGGCTGGAGGAGTTGAAGGTCAAATGAGAAGCTGAGGGACTATAACCTAGCCGGGTTATTAGTGGACTGTAATGCCCATTTCTATGTGGATTATTAATATAATAGTTTAAATGTTTGGGTTGTATGATTTTCTTCTAACAATAAAAAAATTATTCTTGCTCTGTGGAACGTACAAACCTAATGTTGGTGGCACAGGGAGGCAAATGGAGATATAATTAATTGCCTAGGGCAGGTGTTCTCAACTCCAGTCCTCAAGGGCCCCCAGCAGGTCAGGTTTTAAGGATGTCCCTGCTTCAGCCTAGGTGGCTCAATCAGTCGCTCAGTCGTTGACTGGCCAATTTCAGTCCTCATGGGTCACCAATAACGTCAGGTATTAGGGATATCCCTACTTCAGCACAGGAGGCTCATTGAGCCACCTGTGCTGAAGCAAGGAAATCCTTAAAACCTGACCTGTGGGTGGCCCATGAGGATTGGAGTTGGGAACCACTAGCCTAAGTTCACAAGGAGCCGACACTTGAATTTGAACCAGCTGCATGAAAGGCAATGTCACTGGTTTCAGACTCCTTTACTCACTGAACCAGTGTGTGTGTGTGTCATCATCAATTTTATAATGGGCTCATTACCCCCTCAGTAATTGTAAAATACCCAGTTTATATAATGTGCCTTTGCTGAGGGAACCTCCCATGTTAGCTCAGCTAATTCTCTAATTCTTCTTTTTTTTTGGAACTAAGTCAACACGACGTTATTTGTTCTGTATGTTTCTGCGCTCAGAATGTGTGATTTCAATAGACGTGATATTTCAGAAGCGACAAATCTTTTAGAATATGGCGCGATCCGATTTCTCCTTCTACTTCTTGCCTTGTACAATACCGCAGCGACTGGCACACGCCCCATAGTACCACGTCTCCAGGTGTTGCGTGTGTACGCTAATGACCAGATAAGAAACACGATCGTTGGGAAGGATAGCTACACGGGAGGACACATGTAATAATCATGGCAAAGTCTCAAAAATTCATGTCCTCAAAAAAAACAAACTCATTTTATGAAAACCAGAGGCAATTAAATCTCTTTTACACGGTCTAAGCAAAGCCCCAAATCTTGTAACGAGGATGAAATAATCAGACAGAAAACGTGTGGCTACACGTGAGCGTGTGGGAAAGCCACATCCAGTCCATAACGTCCAAAAACGTTGGCTAACTGGAACAAAAAAATGCAGACAGAATTATCTAATACTACAGAACTGATTTATTTATAAAAAAACATACAATGTTTTGCTGCTTTAAGGGAAGAGGATAAAAAAAGCATTAGCTGGTGAGCAGCAGTCTCTGTGAAGTGGTGACCTTCAAATGACTCTTCGTACAGTTACCGTGCCTGCTGCTATGTGGCAGAGACTTCCTTGTTACTTTAGAATGCATCCTGCACAATTTGTATTTACAAAATTATGAAAGTTAATATCTTGGGAGTCCCCAGATGAATGAACCAAAGTAATTGAATTTTTTACATAGCTAAGTTGCCTGGCTGGCAGACTGCACAAAGAAACAAACTCATCTACAATGAAACCCTGTCTGGCGCTGCTTTTTGGGGGCCTTAACATGTTTTTAGAGGCTATTTGCTGGGAATATTTTCGCTCCATCATGCTGTCAACGTGCTATAATAAGAAATGTGAAATGCATCTCTGGGTGTGTTTGTTGATCACTGATACCTCTCCCCGACATCTCAGGCTAATTACATGCACTGGGAAATGTCATGATGTTAGCATAGATGAATAATTTAACAGCCATGGGAAACGCACATAATTGGCAGAGGAGTCATAAATTATGTCATTTTAGTCATAGTTGGCTCTGTATTCGTGCAGTGCCCATAGCTTTCTTGGGGTGCCACATTGCCAGCCATGAGGAGATAAACCCACATGACGTAATGTCAGCTCCCCATACAGGGGCCAAAGCTGCTTCTACATTGAATCAACATTTTAAAGCACTTCAACTTGGTTCCTCATCAAGAATCATGTTATTACAAGGAGACGGCAGATGACTCTTCTATTCCTTAATTGCAGCCTGAGGAGCTCACTAATCTAAAATAAATACCTTTTTAACCCTGTAAGTTCAGCACATCACATATGTATTGTATGTCTTTATTTATACAGCGCCAAAAGTGTACTCAGCGCTTCACAAAGAATACAGTACAGGGAATTATAATTATACAATAAGTGCAGCAAAATCAGACAATAGGAAAGGAAATCCCTGCCCCGAAGAGCTTACAATCTAAGAGGTTTAATGGGAAACTTACAGAGACAGCAGGTGAGGGAGTAAGTGCTGTAGATGGCAGTGCTTGGCCACAATGGGTGGTAGGAGTGACTGAGTATGGGACATTAGCCATGAGGGCAGGCTATTGGGATGCTTGATTTGTGGGGTAAAATGTAAGGAAGGTCAGTGTTAAATGAAAAGGTTAACACCATTTACAGGGGAAGAGGTGGCAGGGAGGCATGGGAAGAGGTGGCAGGGAGGCATGAGTGAGATCAGGTGTGTATGTCTGGCTTGAGGCTAAGGGGAGATCCCCAGCAGCAGGATGGAGTAGATAGAGGGTGTGAATAGAGGATTTGTGTGGGTGTTTTTAATTGAGGGGTAAAGAAGTTGTTGGGAGAGAGGTGTATAAATAATGGGGCAGTGGGGAGTGGGGATGTTGTAGAGAACAGAAATGCTCACAAAGGAGTGAGGAAACATTAAACAGATAAATAAAAAAGGAGGGTATAGTGAGATGCAGGAGGAGAGAGTTCCAAGGTATTGGAGGATAAAAGTGTACAAATAAATCACAGATCTAAAAGTTAATGCCTCACAGTGGCAAAGTTGTAATGCAGAGTCCAGATCTTCCTCCAATCTTCAACTTCAAATTCAACTCCAAAATTAACTCTTGTAGACACTTTTGATGTACACTTATGATGTGACGCGTTTGATGTTACACACTTTTGATGTTACACAGCCTTATATGCATCATAATATGTGCTCACGTGCAGACAGATACAAATCTCATCCTTTGTTACAATGTTCAGCTTTACACGTTACACATTACACATGATGAGGAGAGTTTGTATACTCACTTCTTGAGTTCTCTATCTCAATTTATAACACATCCGGGTCAACATTACTGCTAGACGATTACACTGGATATATTATATAGTAAATTTGACTAAAGCTGGTAGGGTCTAAACCCTAAACCCTTTTGGAGTCTCCCCAATGTTTTCAGATTTTGAAGTTCAATATCACGACTTAAAGTAGCAGATTGAGCTGCCGTTTTTTTTATTGTTCCCTTTAATATGTGCATCAATACAATCCACACAGTGATGTGATTAGCTAAATTGCCGATCGATCCATTTTCCTGTGATCGATCGGCTAAGATTTGGCTCAGGGGTTCACTGAATGGCAGTCAGTGCAGCAGAAGAGGACCAAAGATGCAAAGTTCTGTGAGGAAGATCATGTGACCAGGCAGTCACTAGATACAATTGGTGCACTGCTAAGAGAGAGGAGGGCTCAAAAAGGGGGTGTGCCAGAGCCTGTTTCAGAAGAGGAAGGGGATGTGACTTTGCAAATGGTTGCTATAGAAACAAAAAAGGTTTGTTACATTATAATACATTACAAATGTCATTCAGAGTTTAAAAAAAAAAAAAAAGCAACACGTATTTTCTCATAGTACAGAACTGATTTATTAAAAACACACATGTAGGATATTGCTCGGTCTGCAGCTTTAAGTGTCTTTATCCTTCCCCAAATACCAATCAGAGTGGGAGAACAGTGCGGGTTACAGGTCCAAAAACGGAAGTAAAGGTGGCAGTCTCGTCTTCCAGCCCAATATTCTACCTAAGGAGAGGATAAGGGGAAATGACAGGAAGAGGGGGGGAACAGGGGGATCGAAATAGTTCAGCATTGAGAACATTTATTTTAAATATATAATTTTCCAAACAATGTAACTACGCCCGGGTACATATCAAGGTCGTCAGCAGACTACAAAGTCTTACAATGTGCACTTGGCATTAATTGAATTTATATATTAACATCATTTTGCACATTCAGTTTTGGCACATTGCTCCAAGCTCTGACAACCCCCTCTTAGCATATGCATCGAGCGTTGGAAGGCTGCACCAATATTAAACGTTTGTAGCGATATAAATGCTATATTACTGTAAATATTGTTGCTGTGTTCCAGATCCCTTTGAACCTTGGTAGGGGGCCTCCTGGCAGTAATTTGCACCACATTCTTCACAGCATTGCAGCTTTGTCTGCTCCTCATTGACTTTCAGCAAACCGCAAAGTTAGCTATACTTAATATATTGGCAGCCAGCTATCCCACAGAGATCTTTTGCACTGGCAGGATTTTCTGCCCATTAATCACAAGCATTTTGTCAACCTTCAGTCCCGGCCAAATGAAGCTCACAGATACAGGACCTTTAAATTTAAAAGGACAAAAGCAGCTGGTTAACCCTCTGTTTCGGCAGTGATACTGCAGACATGAACAGATAGATAAATAGATAGATTGGTGGGTCTCAGATTAGTTCAGTCTGAGATGGACACCTTAACACCTTAGATGCTGGAAGGGTGCTCAATACATTGCAGGTGAAAGGGATTCAGAAAAGCTAGTTAGCTGCTTACAGGCCGTCTTTCAAAATGAAAGCTGTCTCACATTTTAATCTGGTCTGTATCTGTTACATACGCCTATAACATATATTAACTTTAACTGTTCATGCTATGTCTTTATATATAACTAGCTGATATACCCGGCGTTGCCCGGAGGCAGGGAGGGGGGGCGTGAAAGGCAGGGGAGGGGGGGCGTGAAAGGCAGGGTAGGGCGGGCGTGAAAGGCAGGGGGGGAGCGTGAAAGGCAGGGGGGGCGTGAAAGGCAGCGGGGGGGCGTGAAAGGCGGGCGCCGTGAAAGGCAGGGGGGGGGGTGAAAGGCAGGGGTGAGGCGGGGGCGTGAAAGGCAGGGGGGAGGGAGGGCGTGAAAGGCAGGGGGTGGGGGGCGTGAAAGGCAGGGGGTGGGGGGGGGCGTGAAAGACAGGGGGGTGGGGGGGGCGTGAAAGGTGGGGGGGGCGTTAACGGCAGGGGGGGGCATCAAAGGCAGGGGGGGGCGTCAAAGGCAGGGGGGGGCATCAAAGGCAGGGGGGGCATCAAAGGAAGGGGGCATCAAAGGAAGGGGGGGGCATCAAAGGAAGGGGGGGTGTCAAAGGAAGGGGGGGCGTCAAAGGCGGGGGGGTGTCAAATGCAGGGGGGGGCGTCAAAGGCAGGGGGGGGGGCGTCAAAGGCAGGGGGGCGTCAAAGGCAGGGGGGGGCGTCAAAGGCAGGGGGGGGCGTCAAAGGCATGGATTCCTCCCCCTGCATTTCCTCACCTGGCAGCATGCCACGCTCCTTGGGCTGCCACTGGTTCTCTCCCCCCTCGTGGCTTCCGCCGACTCCCTGTGGCACAAAGGAGGTATTAACTCCCTGCCGCCCTCCTCCTGCTCCTCGGGGATGTTGAGCCGTAGAGGGAGTGCTCTGGGAGGTGGGGGGGAAGTGGGAGAGTGGGAGAGCGACACACACGCGACACCTACCTCTACTTCCGGGCGCCGCCATCTTCTCACATGGCGCCGCGAGGGAGGAAGGGGGTTCTTCCGGGCGCCGCCATCTTAGGCGCCGCGAGGCAGCTGCAGCCTGCCTGGCCACTGCCTTTCCCCCCTGCCGGGGAGGGAGATGAGCGGAGCACCGGGAGGGAGAGGTGAGTGGGGCGCCGGGAGGGAGAGGTGAGTGTGGCGCCGGGAGGGAGGGAGAGATGAGTAGAGCGCCGGGAGAGAGAGATGAGCGGAGCGCCGGAAGGGAGGGAGAGATGAGCGCCGGGAGGGAGAGATGAGCGCCGGGAGGGAGAGGTGAGCGGAGCGCCGGGAGGGAGGGAGAGATGAGCAGAGCGCCGGGAGGGAGGTAGAGATGAGTGGAGCGCCGGGAAGGAGAGATGAGCTGAGCGCCGGGAGGGAGGGAGAGATGAGCGCCGGGAGGGAGGGAGAGATGAGCGCCGGGAGGGAGGGAGAGATGAGCGCCGGGAGGGAGAGAGGTGTGTGTGTGTGTGTGTGTGTGTGTGTGTGTGTGTAGGGAGAGAGGTGTGTGTGTGTGTGTGTGGCCGAGGGGGAAGAGAGTGGCAGTTGGGTGACGTCAGACCCACCAATCTGATTGGCCAGAGGCTGAGGACCACTCAGATTCCCCGCAGATAGCACTAACCATTCGATTTTATATACATTTTAAGATGTATCACCATGTTCATTTAATGTAACCATGTATTTGTAACCATGTATTGTCATCTTAACTCTGTGCCCAGGACATACCTGAAAGCGAGAGGTAACTTCCTGGTAACACTTTTTTATAAATAAATAACAGGAGAACTATACAGAGACCCATGCCGGATGTAAGTCCTGCCAGTCTGTTGTCTATCTAGACACAGTTGCATCATTTCTACTGTGTCAGAGAGGGCAGAGGTTATATGTAATTTGGGAATCACCCCTGTAACCCTCAGGGAGACTTCTTCATACTTATACAGTTGTGTCATATTCTCCCTGATAACAGTTCCCTCAACACAAGTCAATGGAACATTGATAGTAGCCTGTACAAATTGGCCATTAACATCTCCTTGAGACTTCTGATTAATGCTTAATCCATCTGCCTCAATGAATTACAAAGCAAGCCCCTCCAACATACATTAAGGTATTTTCTGTGTGCCCGAGTGTGAGACTTTGCATTTGTATTCAGGTCACAGTGTAAATCAGCATTACCTCGTTGTAAGGATTATCAAACACATTTACTCTCCATGCTTGGGTGATGCAACCGGCATGAACTGCGCAGTTCTGACATCACTCTTCCTCTGACCATTCCACGCGGCGGTTGAGCCGATTCATTAAACCTGATGGAGCAGCAGGTCCGTTGGATTCTTTATACTTACATTTCCCAGAGGAGACTTTGAGCATTTCTCAAGTCTCGATTTCAGAACCATGGAGCTTTAGAACCGTAACATATGGTGGAAACGTGTTTACTAAAAAAAAAGGTCTCTGTTCCTACAGTTTGACGCCGAGCGCTTGCTACATTCTCACTGGGAATAGTACTCTGTAAATGTACTTCAAAGGGAAGTGAGATGTTTAAGTGCAAAGCCCTGTAGCAGCCAAGGGGTTAAAGGTGGCTGTCATCAGAAAACGCATTTCTGTGCGTACCCCTTCTCTGGCAGCCAGGGGGTTAAAGGTGGCTCTCATCAGGAAACGCATTTCTGTGCGTACCCCTTCTCTGGCAGCCAGGGGGTTAAAGGTGGCTCTCATCAGGA
Source organism: Ascaphus truei (assembly GCF_040206685.1). Taxonomy (NCBI): domain Eukaryota; kingdom Metazoa; phylum Chordata; class Amphibia; order Anura; family Ascaphidae; genus Ascaphus; species Ascaphus truei. The sequence goes on along the minus strand of NC_134491.1, from coordinate 45,948,008 downwards.
AACGCATTTCTGTGCATACCCCTTCTCTGGCAGCCAGGGGGTTAAAGGTGGCTCTCATCAGGAAACGCATTTCTGTGCGTACCCCTTCTCTGGCAGGAGGGTCAGTGATGTCCTGCGGCAAAAAGACTCATGTCAACGTTCAATAACCAATTATACTCTGAGCTGCCACTTTAGTATCAAACGTTACCTGTTTCTATGTTTTGATTATGGGGGGCAGAAAAACAGTTCCCTTCCCGGGAAATAAAATTTTGCCCACTTGACCAAAACACCAAATTCATTGCAGGTTGTGATACCTTTCAGGGGAATAATATGAGGCGTCCTCATAGTTATAGTGCTCTGTGTGCTATGCAATTCTTTCTCTCTCCGCACCAGGCTTGCCAAGACACGTGTGGCGCCACTGACTGACATGTCGGTCAACACCGTGACCAGCAAGAGCGGGCCCGATCGTGATTTACTAGCGCAATAGCAAAGTAGCATCGGGCGTGCTGAGACCAGTCGCGGGGGTGACTGACAGGTCAGCCAGGGATGCGCTGCCTAGTATGGACTATGGAGGGGGGTTAGAGAGCGGGTAGGGATGGCGCGAGGGCTGGGGGAGGGATTGGCAGAGAGCTCTAGCACTGTGCCCGCCCCTGCTCTCCATGAGTTCAGGGGGTGGGGGTAGTGGGGGGTGGGGGGGTGGGGGGATAGGGGGGGTTGGGGGGGCGTGGGGGGATGGGGGGGGTTAGGGGGTGGGGGGGTGGGGGTTGTGGGAGTGTGCCAGTGACTGAGTGACTGCGTCCATGACTGAGTGAGTGTGTCCGTGACTGAGTGAGTGTGTCCGTGACTGAGTGTGACCGTGAGTGAGGAAAGCTCAAGAAAAAAGAAGTGACGTTGCATCGCTGCAGTCGACGTCAGCTTAGTGCCAAAAAATAAAGGGAACTATTTTACGGATGTTAGATTTAGTGTAAAAACGTCACCTACTCAGTTAGGCCGCGGGCCACTTTCTTTCCTTCCGCCCCTCTGGTGATGCAGCCCGAGTCACCTGTACGTGTAATGTTTTGCAGCAAGGTAAGGGACAGGTGGGAGCTCTCTCTTCCTCTGTAATATTAAGATAACATGGCAGGTAAGTTGACTTGTTCTGGATCATGTGAACTGGAATCCCTACGCGATGCCCACACAATATGTACAGTCCCTCCAGCATCAAAAGAGGTTTAGACAAGAAGACCACCCCACTGAGGCAGGAACTCCTCTTTTCTACCCAACAGTTTGCTGTCTTCCTTCCTCCCCAGGGAACTAAACAATGTCAAATGATTTCTGAGTCGTGATAAATAAGACAGCGCTTGTTGTGCGTCTGACTTCCACGGCTGCATGCTGATAGTACATGGAACAGCTGTCAAATTAATATGATGCCGACTTGTTTAAGCATTGCTCTACCAACAGAAACACAAGAGGAGTAAATGTGGTTTTGTCAGAAGCATTTCTTACCATCCCATTCATTTTTCTTCTTTAATGAATTGCCTTTATGTTTCAGCATTCTCCGGGTTGCAGCCGCTGCCATTGTTGCTACAGCTGGGTCTGTTTTATTTATTTATTTTGCCAGGAAGTAATGCATTGAGAGTTACCTCTCGTTTTCGAGTACGTCCTGGGCACAGAATGTTACATTAAATGAGCGGAGGTTATATACATTGAATGGATTATGCAGCAGTACCGCGGTGGCTCCTTTTGCTTCTAACGACTTTTGTGCCATGTATGTAGATGAATGTAGATTTTCTTCCTTTTTACAGATTGTTGGGATTGTCAATTACTCAATGGGGTGGTCATTTCTTCCTTATATATTGTGACTTGTTTATATTGTTCGTTACCACTGATGATGGTCGCTTAACGGGTGGAAATGTTGGTTAATTTCCATGCACATATAGAATTTTATAACATTGTTCTGTGTTGCTGTTTCTTCTTCTTTTTCTTATTTTTTATGTTTGATTCCTCATCCTGATCCCAGTGTGAAATCCTCCAGGAGTTTTCTGTTATCAGCAATATTCTTTATCTTTCAGTGTTGGCGTGGGGACATCTAGGGTCCACCAGGGAATCAGATTGTAGGTCCTCCACTAACCTGTGGATGAGGGCTGAGGACCAGTGGTCACGCTCATCTCGGGTCTGTGAAGGCGTTTCATCCCAGTGGAGGAAGGGGACCTGGCTGACCCTAGAAGTCAGGGCCATGTGGGACGCTCTCCCAGGACAACTCTTTCTCCCCCTTGTTGACAGACTGTTGGGGGAGCATACACGTTTTCCCTGGTTCCCCAGCGGGACAATCCAACCCTGTTAAGATTACATTTCCCTGAGAGGCTCATTATGTATTTATTCTGAATTATTTCTGCGCTTAGATTCCAGCTTCTAACTGTCCCTTCTGCACAGCAGTATGTGTTACATGGCACTGGTTGTTCTGCAGTTTTGAGAACTTTTTTATGTTGTAGGATTGAAGCAGGAGGTCTCCGGAGCGGAACATCATTAATTTCAGCTCCGGGGACCCCCTGCTTCCAGAGGTACTTACCTCCATAGTGGGCGCCGGTATCTCCTGCAGTGTAAAGCCCCCAGCCACACGGGCGAATAGCAAGCCGCAAGGGATGATGTCATAGCTTCCTATTGGCCATTGTGACGCGGGACATTTAAACGCCGCCATTTCGTTAGGCACACAGTTCCCTGGCTGCAGATACCAGCACCCCCTACAGAGGTAAGTATCTCTGGAAGCAGGGGGTCCTCGGAGCTGAAATGAACAGGTGAACCCCCAGAAACACCCTTATTCAATCCTATAACAACAACAAGAAAAGCAAGCAATGCAGCCGGTAGTGCCGCTTAGAAAGCTTTTAACATGAAAACATATTAAACAAAGGTAAAAAAAAAATATCTGAAAAGCTGTTCTGTGTCCGACCACCTTAACCTCTTCACTGCCAGTGGGGCCAGAAAACATAGGGTTATATAAAGCAGGGGGCGCAAACTTTTTTCCCTGCGCCCCCCTGCCGATGGTTCCCCTCTCTCCGCACCCCCCCCCCCCACTTACCTCGGCTCCGGCAACATGACGTCACATGACCTCGCTGCGTCATTTGACGCCATATTGCCACGTCTTAGAAGCCGCCAGAGCCAAGGTAAGTCAGGTTTACAGAGGCCCTGCAGCACCCCTGGCACTTAATTTAAGTGCCTTCGGGAAGCGCGCGAGGCCTCGGTAAACCCCGCGCCCCCCCGCAATCAGTCTCGCGCCCCCCAGTTTGCGCACCGCTGATATAAAGGGTTAACTGTTTAACTACATTCTATAGGGCTCAGTGAGACTTCGTGTTCAATCTCTGTATGTTTATTAGTTTGTACTTATCAATCTGCACATCATGTTTCCTTTCCCTCATATGTTTCACCTAAAAGGCATTATTGTAAACATTGCTGAAACGAAAAATATGCATCACATGTAAACATGAAAATAGCAATTTACACTGATTTCTGAAATATAAACAACGTGTTTCAACATGTTTGAGTCCATAAAACCTGAATAAATACGGCACCACTGTTAAGAGGTAAACTGAAAGCACATTAAAGGACTCATTGGTAAACAGAATGAGGAATTATGGAATGATAAGAAGAAGTAGTAAGCTGAATAACATATTATAGACATTTTTGGATTATAATAGAAAGATTTGTATTTTAAGTAGCTAAAGTAAAGGGATTCTGTAAAATACTGTATAATGAGATGGTACAGTGCCAGGATAACCAGGCATAAGGAACACACACAGCGATCTTCCATTTATACCGAGAAATAGACGTCCCTTTGATTTCAATAGAGATCAAATCGTCCCGAGGAAGTGGAAGAGAAGTTAATATTATTGAGTATTGAATAAGAGCAACGGAGAGAAGGAAATCCATACAATTCAATGACAGTAAATAATAACTTTATTTCATATGTCTCTTTTCTTCCATTGGGACTCAGCGCGTCACAATGACAGCACAGCACGCGGTGCGCAGCACATAGGAATGTTACAGACACAGTCCCTGCCCCGCAGAGCTTACAATCTATGTTTCTGGTGCCTGAGGCACAGGGAGATAAAGTGACTCACCCAAGGTCACAAGGAGCTGACACCGGGAATTGATTCACACTCAGTGTAATTGTTAATAGTGTCAGTGTCTTTCCTCACTGAGCCGCTGGGAACAATCGTTAATGGGCCCCAAAGTTGCAGCAGAAAGTACAGAACAGCTGAATACAAATGTCAAAATCAACGGTTCTCTCATATTTTACCATTTTTATTTTTCCTTTTAGGTTTTTATATTTAGGCTCCAATCAAGAACCCCACTAAAATAGCACTAATTACACAGCAAGTACAGTCTGCACAGCTTGTCAAATCCTGACAAGCTTCTTCTTCACGTATAGAGGAGCAGCCCAGAGGAAAGAAAGCATATATACAAATATAGTGACCATGAAGAAGAAACCTGTTAGAAAGTTCCGTGCACTATAATCTGCTCCATAAAAAAACTTTCATAATGGGCAATAAAAATATGTCGGAACCTGCGAGAAATCTACACTTCTCGCGGAGACAGAGATCCCTGAAGCACTGGGCAAAATACAACACTGCTGGAGATGGCCACAATGGCGTATGTAATTGGGGTAAAAAATTAAACTAAACATATTTTCAAACCCAGTAAAAGGAGCTGGTGCTTTTTGGTGATTCAGTGTTAGTGTGGCGAGTCCATTGTCATAAGCTCCTATCAATCTGTCAGTCTTCTGAACACATTCCAGCTCGATGAGTGTAACCCCGAGAGGCGCCAGGAAATGGTGAGAAGCATGGTACTGGTTTATCAAGCACGTTTTATATTAAAAGCCTCCCCAGTCTCTGACTTGTTAAATCAGCTCCACCCTGTGTATCAGTTTCTCTCCGTCTGTGGCATCAGAAAGGTGCAGCCTCATTAGCAGCCCAGGTTGGGGAGTTATTTTATTTTATCGCCTGTTCCTCGCGTGATTTCATCTTTCTTTTAAGAACCTGCCCCCTCCCTTTCTGATCGCAGGCTTCGTGTGAAATTGTACTGTGGTTTTTAGTCCTGGGGAATAGGCATCAGCGAACCTGTGTGAATCCGATCGCGGAGTTTCCCGGGGGGTTTTCAGACCAAATCTGAAGTCGGATTTCATCCACTTTAACCGGACTCAGATTCTTACAATTCCGTCCAAGTGGCCGAGATTTGAAAGAATCGGACAACGGATTTAACGTGAATCTGGTCCACGTGACGTGTTGATGTGGAATCCAACGTCAGATATTTGGGATTCGGACACAGATTCTGGATCCGTCTGAAAGATTTTCAGTAATAGGAAAAAAACAAAAAAAAATCAGCCGTTTTAAGATTAATCGAAAATACACGGCTCAAAGGGCCTGGCCGTTCAGCTACGGATTTAAGCCTAAAATTCGACCATCTCTACTGGTGATATGGAATTCCATTGTAAAAATAAAAATGCCTTATTACTCAGTCAGTCTAAACAACTGCAACTTCCCCATTTCAGATTCCTACAAATAATATACAGTATGTGTCCATTCTCTGTTATCACTGCAGATTTTGGTGCAGATAATTATTTTCCTTCCTTGCAGGAATGACGGTCTCCTGCATTAAAGCACAGTACCACTGCTTTTTTTATTGGACTGTGACAATGTCTGGCAGATGTCTGGGATTTTGCTTTTGATGTTATATTTTCCCCTCTCACATAGTGTTAGCCACTCCAAAGCTCTCAGAAAATTGTCCTTCAAATTACACACATTTCATGTCTTTGAGGTCTGGCTGACAAAAGATACAAAGATTTTCTGGGTTATTTCAGGCTGTTGGTGTTCACTTGATGTTCAGATAACGGCTTTGTAAGAATAGAGGGGAGGGGAGAGTGCTGGGGGGGAGAGTGCTGGGGGGGGGAGAGTGCTGGTCTTCTTCGGATGTATTGTAAATGATGGGGCTACTCAGACTGGTTTTATTGATTATTCTTGTGATTAAGCCATAAGATAAATATAATATATTAGAAATGTGTCTTCCTTCCAAGGTGGGGAAATGCACATCTGAAATAATGATCTAAAAATAACCACATGATATAATATCAATATAATCTGCAATGATTTATTTGCATATCCTTGGCTGGGCTTCCATCTCTGGACTGGCCTAGTCCCTCCCATTTCCTTCACAGTGACCAGTGGAGGGAGTATTACTCTGTGTTAGCAGGTTTGGAGCTTGTGGGGTGGCCTCGTCTTGTCTCATGGGAGGAAAGAAGGCACAGTAGGTGACATACAGGTATTATACGCAAGTTTGGAAAATGCAGAATCTGTCTCTCATTGTTGTCAGATTGTTTGATGGAACTGGATGTTGATCTTTGGTCATCATTCACTAGTATTTGCTATTTATAGTCTAGGGAAATGTCCTGTAATATTTTCTGGGTGGAGACTCATTATTATGCCAATGCTGCAAAAGGGTGTAAGTTAAGGAACATTTTGTAAATGCTTCAGGAGGAGGAAATGTCAGCCATTCTCCTATTGCTTAGAGCATGGGCGGCCAACTCCAGTCCTCAAGGGCCACCAACAGGCCACGGATTAGGGATGTCCCTGCTTCAGCGCAGGTGGCTCAATCAGTGGCTCAGTCGAAGACTGCATGACCTGTGCTGAAGCAGGGATATCCTGAAAACCCTGCCTTGTTGGTGGCCCTTGAGGACTGGAGTTGGCCACCCATGACCTAGTGAAACAGAAACGCTATGAGAATAGCAGATTGTATTCTCCAGGTATTATTAAGGGACTACAGAAATGTGTGCAATACACAAGCTGTTACTCAGCCACCAACTCAATCTCCCCTTCAAAAGATGGACAAACCCTTCAATGAACTATATGTTAAGGCTACATCTTCAAGGACTCACCAGGACATGAATAGACGGGGCCCCCATTGCATTTTGCAGGGCGCATTGTAAGAGGTGCGGCTAAGACTTCAATTAACATATAGTCCTCTACTCAATATACAGTGCTTTAAAAATGCTTCTCCGTGTCAGTAAAACTCTGAGCTCCCATTCATTACTGCATATTCAATAGGGGCCTTACCTTGGTATATTTGTTGCTATCACATTCCCCTGTTAAACCAATATCTTTGGAAACATGTTGCTTTGACCCCTTTGCATTATTATTTTCCTTCTCATTCTGTCTCGTTTCTTTACCCCTGCTGGTGCTCAGTGATTTCATAAAAACTAATACAGATTTCCTCACCTCTGAAAATGTCGGCCCATCTGTTCTGTTCCTCGTGCATCTGTTTGTCTGCTTAAACCGTTTGTTATATTCATGTAATTTAATGGAGTCTTTCCTGAGGCAAGTATAGAAATATCCAGGAATATAGAATTGAAATTAAGCAACAGCGCTTGTTGTCAAGGGAAATAAAAACCAGCACAGCCATTGCAAAGCCTTCCATTAGATCTCGTTTATCTAAGACATGAATCTTCCAGTGTTTCGTGCCTTCTGCATTACAGCAATGGAAACGTGTAATGAAATAAAAGGAAATTAGTGAGGAGACTGGGAATCTTCCCGAAGCCACTTCTGTCTGTGATTTGGGATCGGGAAGGTACACGGGAGAATACAGGTTGCAAACTTCATTATGCTTTTTGTGGGATCACATGGTAAGATTTCAAATGAGTTTGAAAGCAAACGCGCCGTTTAATTTGCAGTTCTCATTTAGAAAACCCTTACTTTCCACTAACAAGCCCAACGCAGACCACCTGAACATGTCAAAACTGCTCGTATGTGAGCGTTATCATATAATATTAAGGATCAGCACTTGCACTGTATTTTGCGTTTGGTTCTAGAAATTGTTTAAGTTTGGAGTAGGTTTTGGTTCTAAAAGTTCGCTGGGTGTTGATTTTGGATTTGGTTCTACAAAAGCTCAATTTGTTTGGGTTATTTGTTGAATGTATATGAAATTATGGCAAAAAAACCCTCAAAATACGCAGGAAAAGTGTAAAATAGCATCATGAGCAAGATTGGCAAGTTAGCTAGCAGAGAATAGAGAGATGTCAGATGGTGCTACCTGTCTGCCAACCCCTTTACCCAATGCTGGTGCAATGTTAAACCAACTGGCAACGATTGGCTATTATACTAGCAGAGAGTAGAGATAGGTCAGGTGGTGCTATCTCTGTATGCCAAGCAATATGCCTAACAAGGGTGCAATGTAACAGTGTTAATCTTACTGGCTATTATTCTAGAAGAGAGGTTTAGATGTTGCTACAAGTGTAGCAGCCGTTATTGCACACACTAGAACATACACGCAGGTAAAATGGTGCACTAGCCCCACCCCCGTCTCACACCTAGCTAATTTAAAACAGTGTCCACTTCTCTCGCTGGTGTTTTGTGTATGTCCAGCGCCAGCACGCGAGTGGTAAGATGACCTCTGCTTACAGATGGGCGAATCCACCCAAATCCATTTCCCGTTTTTTCTCGCATTTTACCCCCAAAAAACGTTTCCCGGTGTCAAATCCGCGGACGGATTTGGTCACTTTTAATCCGCTCAGATTAATCAAAATCCGCCATTTTGTGCAATCTTCTGACGGATTTGTAGAATCCGTTCCGCAAATTCAGCAAATGGTTGGTGGATCGCGGAATCCGCAGTGTACTGCTAATAATAATAAAAAATCCGCAAGAAGTGACTCGCCCTCGTTTAGATTGATCCGCGGAACTACACGGACCAAAGGAACCGTGTGATACACTGCAGGACTAAATCCGCCCCCCCAAAAAAATCACCCCTCTCTACCTCTGTTGCATCTGTATGCCAACCAATATACCCAACCACCATGTCATGTAGCTGTTAAATCAACTGACACTGATTGGCTAATACACTAGTCTCCTCTGGCTTACCTTCCCTTCTCCTTGGGGACTACAATTGCTATATTGATGACTACTTAGGACATCCATCTTTCTCTCCCTAACGTCACCGATGCACTGCAGCCAGCACCCACAAGGATTCTCTCTCTATCTCTAATTTGTCTATTCCCTTTCCTTTCTCCGACCGTCACCATATGCCATTTACTCTCTCTCAACTTTTCTCCTCCATCTACCTTTCATTTTTTCAGAGACCTGTGAATCATTAACCTACCGGCTCTTGTCTAGATCGCACCACACGCTCCTCCGTCTGTTCTCTCCGCTCCTCTACTGACCGGAAAAACTTTGTAAAAAGCTACAACTACAACCCTATCCTCTCTCAATCTGCATGCGCCTCTTTTTCTCTGCCGCTCCTATCCCTCTAACCCCAGACCTTGGCTAAACCGCCATACACGCTTGTTCAACTCGTGCCCTTGTACTCCTCCGTTCTCGCTCACTCACCCTTCCCCAATTCTCTCTCTCTCCCATCCCCATTCTCTTTCCCACCCTCCATTTCTTTCTCTCCCCCCCTCCCTCCATTTCTTTCTCTCCCCCACCCTCCATTTCTTTCTCTCTCCCCCCTCCCTCCATTTCTTTCTCTCTCCCCTCCCTTCATTTCTTTCTCTCTCCCCCCCATCCATTTCTTTCTCTCCCCCCTCCCTCCATTTCTTTCTCTCCCCCCACCCTCCATTTCTTTCTCTCTCCCCCCCATCCATTTCTTTCTCTCTCCCCCCCTCCCTCCATTTCTTTCTCACCCCCTCCCTCCATTTCTTTCTCTCTCCCCCCCATCCATTTATTGCTCTTCCCTCCTTCTCCATTCATTTCTTTCTCTCTCCCCCCCATCTATTTCTTGCTCTCCCCTCCTTCTCCATTAATTTCTTGCTCTCCGCCCGCACCCAGCTAAAAGTTCCCGATCCCCAGTCCCTACCTGTTGCATGGAGTTAAGCCCACCCTGGTGACAGACCCCGGGAAGTTGTGACTAACCTCCGGGTCAGACTGCTGGGGTGGATCTGCCCTGGCCCTCCTCTGCAGCTGCCCACACCCTCCTCCGCTACCCACAATGCTGCCCTCTTCCTTCTCTGCCACACATCACCTGGGCCTCCTAAGGGTCTGTCCAGCTGCCCCCCCCTCCTGTTCCACCTCTGAGCTCCAGTATACTCACTCCTTGCATACGCACTTACCATAACCCTTCGAATATTCACTTTGATTGTAAGCTCTTTGGGACAGAGACTTTTTCTCCTAAGCTTTTCCCATTATGCCTCATATTGTGTATGAATCCAGGTGGCATGTAAGTAACGTTCTGCCTGAGTTTTCCCCAGTAAAACTCCCTAATGTCTGTAGTACATCTGAGAAAAGCATAAATCATCAACAAAAAGTATATTTATCACTAGGGACAAACAGTGACAAGAGAGCTCTTGACGAGTATATAGGGCTGAAACCTAGACCCCCGGCCAGACAGGAGCACTCGGAAGAGATTAGGAACTGGGAACTTCCAGGAGATAAGCTCCCCAGATACTATTAGATCCGGCGGGAGTGAGCCCTGCACCGCACCCCCCCTGCCCCCCCTCCCCTCTTTTTCCTATGTTCCCCTATTTCCCAATACCCGGTTTGGATGAATGTTAAAGTACAACAAAGTGATTATGTATAATGCTCACGGACGCATTAGTTGTACATGTATTCTGATGAAAATCTCAATAAAACCAAAGTTATAAAAAAAAAAAAAAAAGTATATTTATTTATTTCAAACCATGGATTGTACCTTTAAGACCCAGGTATATTTGTCCATTGGCTATAAATCCTACCTCATCTTCTAACCTGCTCCCAGATCTCATCCAGTCGATCATATCTCCCGACTGACCTGACAGATTCCTCCTGTCAGCAATTATTTCCATAATGCTGCTAATAAGTAATCAGACAAGCAGAAGTATGTATGTATGTCTTTATTTATATAGCACCATTAATGTACATAGCGCTTCACAGTAGTATTACTAAGTATTAATAATTCGTTTTATTAAAGGAGCAATCCTTGCAATATCCTACGTGTGTTTAAGAATACATCAGTTTTGTAGTATGCTATTAGATTAGATTTACTGCATTGTTTTTTAAATTCAACTCTTAATGCCATGTTTATGTGTTTTTAAACATCCTGTGATTTCTATTGCAGTTTAAACGCACTTCCCCAGCAGTGCAAGATATTTGCAACACTTTCCTGTATGTGATCATTTGTTTCCAATGTTCCCAGCTGTTTGAGCTGCAAACTGTAACAATAGATAGTTACCTTAGAAATATAAGAATACATTGTAGCTGCTGGGCTACACTGACTGAAGGATTGATTGAAACTGAAAGGCGGCCATTTAGTGAACCCTGGGAAGCAGGATTTTGCTGATCAATCACAGTAGAACTAATCGATTGGCAGCTTAGGTAATTAGTTTTAATAAAAAGTTACTCAAAAGCTGCATATATTAAAACAAAAAAAAGGAGATTTTTTTAAAGAGCTGTGCGGACTGCCTCCTTAAATGCATTTGGAAATCCTGAAAATGTTTCATTGTTTTCAGTTATAATGTCAGCTTTGAACAGGGGGGTAGATGCCCAATCTTGGTTTCCCCACACTAGTGGTAAGGTTATTACACGTATAGACCAGAGGCGCGCACACTTTTTTTGCTGCATCCCCTCCCCCTGCTGACTTTCCTCCTTGGCGCACCTCTCGTCCTTACCTCGCGTGGCGTCAAATGAAGCCGCAGGGTCGTGTGACGTCACGTGACACGCGGCGTCATTTGACGTCGCGTTACCGTGGCAACCGTGACGTCACATGACCCCGCAACATGATCACGCGTCCTGGAGCCGGCTGAATCACGGTAAGTGGAGTGTTGCCGGGGCCTCGCGCGGTCCCCCCCGCATTTAATGCCTTGGGGAAGAGCGTGGGACCTCTGCAACCGCCCGCGCCCCCCCCCAGAAAAATCTCCCACACCCCAGGGGGGCACCCCCACAGTTTGCGCACCGCTGGTATAGATGATTACTCCATGTTTAAGGACCAGTTAGCAAACAGGACAATGCTATGGGGAGATACCGTACGCCAGGGATAAGAACAGTGACACTCACATTAAACTTTCTAAAGCAATTAAAAGAAAATCTATACCTGTCTGATACATTTTTAAAGATCTCCTATCTTTCCAAATCCCTGCCATCTTTTTAATTTGACCCTATATGAAATTACAATGGAGATCACAAAGACATTGTCAATAGCAACATTGAGTCTAACCTTCTGCTCCAGATGTCAGGACCTTTCTTATATACAACTAGCTGAGAGACCCGGCGTTGCCCGGGATGTAATTTTTTTGGGGGGGGGGGGGCGTACGACAGGGTTAGGCTTCCCCCCCCTTGACAGCTAGGTGGGTGACTGAGTTGACTGAGTGTGTGGGTGACTGTGTGGGTGGGTGGGTGACACTTGACTGAGTGGGTGGGTGGGTGGGTTGGTGACTGAGTGGGTGACTTTGGGTCGGTGACTGGGTGGGTGACTTTGGGTCGGTTTGACTTTGGATCGGTAGGTGGGTGACTTTGGGTCGGTGGGTGGGTGACTTTGGGTCGGTGGGTGGGTGACTTTGGGTCGGTGGGTGTGTGACGTTGGGTCGGTGGGTGGGTGACTTTGGGTCGGTGGGTGGGTGACTTTGGGTCGGTGGGTGGGTGGGTGACTTTGGGTTGGTGGGTGGGTGACTTTGGATCGGTGGGTGGGTGGGTGGGTGACTTTGGGTCGGTTTGACTTTGGGTTGGTGGGTGGGTGACTTTGGGTCGGTGGGTGACTTTGGGTCGGTGGTTGGGTGGGTGAGTTGGGTTGGTGGGTGGGTGAGTTGGGTCGGGGGGTGTATGACTTTGGGTCGGTGGGTGGGTGACTTTGGGACGGTGGGTGGGTGACTTTGGGTCGGTGGGTGGGTGACTCTGGGTTGGTGGGTGGGTGACTTTGGGTGGGTGGGTTACTTTGGGTCGGTGGGTGGGTCGGTGACTGGGTGACTTTTTCAGGGTCGGTGACTGGGTGGGTCAGTGACTGGGGTCGGTGACTGGGTGGGTCAGTGAGTGGGTAGGTGGGGTCGGTGAGTGGGTGGGGTCGGTGAGTGGGTGGGTGGGGTCAGTGACTGGGTGGGTGGTTTTGGGTGAGACTGGGTGGGTGAGTGTGAGACTGAATGGGTGGGTGAGTGTGAGACTGAATGGGTGGGTGAGTGTGAGACTGAATGGGTGGGTGAGTGTGAGACTGAATGTGTGGGTGAGTGGGAGACTGAATGGGTGGGTGAGTGGGAGACTGAATGGGTGGGTGAGTGGGAGACTGAATGGGTGGGTGAGTGGGAGACTGACTGGGTGGGTGAGTGGGAGACTGACTGGGTGGGTGAGTGGGAGACTGACTGGGTGGGTGAGTGGGTGACTGACTGGGTGGGTGAGTGGGTGACTGACTGGGTGGGTGAGTGGGTGGGTGAGTGGGTGACTGACTGGGTGGGTGAGTGGGTGACTGACTGGGTGGGTGAGTGGGTGACTGACTGGGTGGGTGAGTGGGTGACTGATTGAGTGGGTGACTGACTGGGTGGGTGGGTGACTGACTGGGTGGGTGAGTGGGTGACTGAATGGGTGGATGAGTGGGAAACTGAATGGGTGGATGAGTGGGAAACTGAATGGGTGCGTGAGTGGGAAACTGAATGGGTGGGTGAGTGGGAAACTGAATGGGTGGGTGAGTGGGAAACTGAATGGGAGACTGACTGGGTGGGTGAGTGGGAGACTGACTGGGTGGGTGAGTGGGAGACTGACTGGGTGGGTGAGTGGGAGACTGAATGGGTGGGTGAGTGGGAGACTGACTGGGTGGGTGAGTGGGAGACTGACTGGGTGGGTGAGTGGGAGACTGACTGGGTGGGTGAGTGGGTGACTGACTGGGTGGGTGAGTGGGTGGGTGAGTGGGTGACTGACTGGGTGGGTGAGTGGGTGACTGACTGGGTGGGTGAGTGGGTGACTGACTGGGTGGGTGAGTGGGTGACTGATTGAGTGGGTGACTGACTGGGTGGGTGGGTGACTGACTGGGTGGGTGAGTGGGTGACTGACTGACTGAATGGGTGGGTGACTGGGTGACTGAATGGGTGGGTGACTGAGTGACTGGATGGGTGACTGAGTGACTGGGTGGGTGACTGAGTGACTGGGTGGGTGAGTGGGTGGGTGACTGAGTTGACTGAGTTGACTGAGTGGGTGGGTTGGTGACTGGGTGACTGGGTGGGTGGGTGACTGGGTGGGTGACTTGCCTGGGTGGGTGACTGGGTGGGTGGGTGACTGGGTGGGTGGGTGACTAGACTGGGTGGGTGGGTGGGTGGGTGACTGGGTGAAAGTGACTGGGTGGGTGTGTGGGTGGGTGTCTGGGTGGGTGACAGGGTGGGTGGGTGACTGACTGGGTGGGTGGGTGACTTGACTGAGTGAGTGGGTGGGTGACTGGGTGGGTGGGTGACTTGACTGAGTGAGTGGGTGACTGAGTGAGTGGGTGGGTGACTAAGTGAGTTTTTGGGTGACTAAGTGAGTGGGTGGGTGGGTTACTGAGTGGGTGGGTGACTGAGTGGGTGGGTGGGTGACTGAGTGAGTGGGTGGGTGACTGGGTGAAAGTGACTGGGTGGGTGACTGGGTGGGTGACTCTCCGGTAGCGGCGCACGTGAGGGGGAGAGCAAAAGGCCCGGGCCGCGCTTCCCCTCTACGGTAGCGGCGCACGTGAGGGGGAGAGCAGGAGGCCCGGGCCGCGCCGCGAGGGGGGAGGAGCCTGGAGTTTGCTGCTGAGCAGGAGGGCCGCGGCGCACGGTGAGGGTGATGGTGCGGCTGGGGATGTTGCGGAGCGTGGGGATTTGGGTGAGGTGGGGGGAGAGAGTGAGGGGCACCGGGAGAGGAGGGGGGGGGGTGTGTGTGTGTGTTTTTGCCCGTCACTCTGCCTCAGGCCAATGAGAGGTGCGGGGGCGGGCAGGCCAAGGGACCAATGAAATTGCCGCTAGGGACGCAGACATACAGTGCTTTCAGAAATATATAGTAGATATGTAGTAGCGCAGGGGTGACCAACTCCAGTCCTCAAGGGCCTTCAACAGGCCAGGTTTTAAGGATATCCCTGCTCCAGCACAGGTGGCTCAATCAGTGGCTTAGTCGTTGACTGAGACCCTAATTGAGCCACCTGTGCTGAAGCAGGGATATCCTTTAAACCTGGCATGTTGGTTGTCCTTGAGGACTGGAGTTCTCACCCCCCCTGGTGTAGTGCATCAAAACATACCTCAAATCTCTGTTCCCCTAAAAGTTATCACTACCTGCAACAGATGGACATTATAGATAAACAAAAACGGTACTCCTAAGTTAACAGAATGTAAAGCAGCTTTAACAAGAAAAAAGCAACCGTAACACTTTTTTTGCCTATTAATGTGTAGCGTAGTCGGCTAGGCAGGGACTGAGACATTAATTCCAGATGTCAGAGTGTTTCAGAGCAAAGAAAAAGTGAGCAAATTAATTGGAACGTAATATTATAGAACGTAACTGGAGGAATGGGGAGGAAAAGAAGGATTGACAATTGAAATAGCACAGTGATAACATTCTGTATATCAATTCAACAGCTTAATAAAATCAGGCTAGGTTACATGCATAATCCCTATAAAGAATGAAAATATAGCTTTAATATCCGTGTACTGTAATCAGAAAGAAATATGTCTTCAAAAGCTACTGACATCACTGCACAGACCTAATATTAATACACACGGCATACTTCATGTGCTGTTTTTTTATGCCTGTTTTTCTCATTACTTCCAACTGATGCCCTTTGCACCCAGCCGAGAGATGTGCCTCGTCTTCTTGGCATTCATTTTCTCTGCTGTTTAAGCTCAGTGGGAGTCAGAGCTTCCTGCGATGGAAAAGCGGCAGTGCAAAATAGCACCCTCTTACACCAATGTTGTACCGGAGTAAGAATGATCTGAGATGTTCCGTAGGATACCGAGAAGTCAGTGTATCCGTCCAGCAGCACAGACACCTCCTGCAGGACGCAGCGCCGGGGTAACCGCTGGTGCAGGCCCATTATATCAGCAAGTCATGGGAATTGAATGACCTGAATTACTACGAGTCAGTTAGTGCTAACTCAGGGGTGGTCAACCCCAGTTCTCAAGGGCCACCAACAGGTCAGGTTTTAAGGATATCCCTGCTTCTGCACAGGTGGCTCAATCAGTCTCTGCTTCATCACATGTGACTCAATCAGTGGCTCAGTCTTTGTGCTCAAGTAGGATATCCGGAAAACCTGACCTGTTGGTGGCCCTTGAGGACTGGAGTTGCCCACCCCTGGGCTAACCTGTTAATTACATCGCCCTGATTTCCCTACGCATTAATTTTATCTTGTAGTTCTCTATGTACATTTTTGGTGAAGCCAGCAGCCTCCTCACTTGATTTTGACATTTTCCCATTGAAGGTGTTGGAATACCGTGAATTGTGGCTTGTTGGTGGTATTGGCTGGCCAGTGTGAGGAGTAGCGGTTTGTACATTGTGCAGGCGTTGTTCTCTGATGTGTTTCATGCCTGGAGGGATGAAATAGTTTTGGGGTCCTCTGTTCTATTTCACTGACTTGTATGCAATGTTTGTTCAACACAAGCAAATGACGTGTGTGGTGGCTCATACACAACCAGCTGGGTAACATTTCATGTTCCTTGCTCCTGCCATTCCCAAAGAGACGTATAGATTTCAAGAAGCGGAAAGCAAATGGGAATGCTGCATTTATGTTCTATTTAAACATGAAGGCCCCATTTAGTATGCTGTGAAAGGTCTTCCCCTTGCTGGAAAACAGTGCAGAACACGTTTTAAAGCTGCAGACTAAGCAATATCCTACATGTGTTTTTTATTTTTTTTTTAAATAAATCAGTTCTGTACTATGAGAAAATACTTGTAAACAACTCTGAATTACATTTTAATGTATTCTAATGTAACAAGCATTTTTGTTTTTTAACAACCATTTGCAAAGTCACATCCCCTTCCTCTTCTGAAACAGGCTCTGGCACACCCCTTTTTGAGCCCTGCCCTCTCTCTAGCAGTGCACCAATTGTATCTAGTGACTGCCTGGTCACATGATCTTACCCACAGAACTTTGCATATTTTGTCCTCTTCTGCTGCCCTGACAGCCATTTAGTGAACCCCCAATCCAAATCTTTGCTGATCAATCATAGGAAAACAGATTGTTCGGCAACTTAGCGAATTACTTATCATTGTGTGGATTGTATTGATGCCCATATTACATGGAAAGAAAAGGAAGAAAAAAAACGGTAGCTTGGACTGCTGCGTTCACCTCCAGCACTGGGATGTGTCTGCATTAAATATAATATTCCTGAGAGGCTGATAGTGAATTTGAGTAAGTAAAGCTGATATTCACTATCAGGACCCTCATCATTTATAATGAGCAAAGCAGAGGAAAAGACCTCCAAGCCCGACGCTACTAGCCTGGTAGACAGCGTTTATCACGCGCAGGCTGTATTAACCCCCAACACATCGGAGACCAACCATAGGAGAATAAGCACTGTAGCTGTTATGAATCCTTGATCATATTGAACGGGAGAACGCTGGACACGATGGGCCCTTGGTCCCCCTAAGGGAACCGACAGACCCTCGCCTGAACCAGGTAACCCTTAGTGATGCAGGTAACAGCAAACAGTCACTAGACGGCGTACTCACATCCAGAATCCAGGTAGGTTGAAGTCTCCGGTGCAGGCAGCGTGCACCCAGGGATAGCAGGAACAAGTAAGCAGGAGAGAAAAAACTTGGAGCACAACTATGAAAAAACGAGAACTGGAGGCTAATAGAAAAAATAACAAATTATTTATTGGGACATAATTAATTAAAAAGAGAAACCTCTAACGCGTTTCTCGCATGGTGCGCTTTATCAAAGAGTAGTTTCAATGGTCTTAATCAAACTCTTATATGGTCTACACCCTCAAAAGCACCGCCTACCTGTGTCCAGGTAAACACAAACCCCCAGGACACAAGAGGGGATCATATTTTAAATCATATCTATTGTGTCTAGGAGTTTGATATGATATACCATTTATATGCCATCTTATGATATTCAAATTAACAAATCAATGGGTTAAATATATATTGAATATTCACTATAGACTTGGACATGTGTATGTTTATGTTTCCACAGATTATATATATGTGTTATTGATATATTTTTTGTATGTGATTGGTCTTTTTTATTACTTTTTCATCTGTTTATTTACTCTTTGTGGATCCCTTCCCTCTGATCATTATGCCCCTTTCCTGTGTTTCATTTCACAGGGAATTTGTATCCTGGGGGTTTGTGTTTACCTGGACACAGGTAGGCGGTGCTTTTGAGGGTGTAGACCATATACTGTAAGAGTTTTATTAAGACCATTGAAACTACTCTTTGATAAAGCGCACCATGCAAGAAACGTGTTAGAGGTTTCTCTTTTTAATTAGTTATGTCCCAATAAATAATTTGTTATTTTTTCTATTAGTCTCCAGTTCTCGTTTTTTCATAGTTGTGCTCCAAGTTTTTTCTCTCCTGCTCATTTATAATGAGAAAGACATGTATTTCTCTTCTAGCTTTGGTTGCAAAGACAAAGGTATCTTTTTCTTGCCAGGGTGAGACTTTTTACATCGTGCAACCCAAACCTACAGCAAACGTTCCGTCCCCACCCTAATGAATTGCAGTTCTGCAGAGCAGCACTGCTAACCCAAAGCAGATAAGATGAATACTTTGCAATGAATTAATGGCGGGGCAAGAGGTTTGAGACAATTAACTTGACTAATGCAAACTAATAACTAAGGATTTCAATGGAATTAGCAGAAATCCTTTTAATAACTATCTGAATGTCAACTGTAAGGGTTTGCTGAGGATGCAACAAGAGGCTGTTATGATGCTGATGTATGGAGAAAAAAAATGTTTTCTCCAATGTAAAAGGATCCAATCTCCTCAATATCAATGTTATCGTGTAGTAATAGCAGCGCAACATGTTATACTGTACTCTGCAGTTTAACCAAGCCCCCGCCACCCCCTTATTTTTACATGGCTGGGAGGCAGGGGTCCCCAGACCCGGAGCTGGAACGTGATTTTTTTAGCTCTGAGGACCCCCTGGTTCCAGAGATACTTAATTCTGACGGAAGCGCCAGTTCCATCCTCTCCTGGGTTTACAAAATGGTGGTTTCAATCTCCCGCATCACGTCAGCCAATAGAAAGCCGCAACATCATAGTAAGGGGGAAACACTGAATTCTGAGCTGAGCTGGAAAGTAAAGCAATTAGTTGCCTTGTTTTTGGTTCTGGCCTAGCACACAGATTCCAGCCTTGGGGGGGGGGGGGTCACAAGTTCAGGAGGGGTGGATTATAACCATTTGACTTGCTCATCTCTAGCTACCACTACTGCCCCTTTTAGCAGTTATGAGGTTACCAAAGCTGACAGGTGTTTTGTGAAGACGAAATTATTCATGTGATAGCTTCTATTTTTGCCATAAAGTTTCTTGTGGTTTTCAGCTGTTAACATCATGGATGAATCCTCCAAATTTTCAGGTACAGTACTATTAGCAGCTCAATGAGTGATGACATATCTACTGCATGAATATATGTGAACGACATATTCTATGCATACCCCACTTTCAGGACACTCACTTTACATACACTCGCGAGTAAGTACATATCGCCCAATAGGCAAACGGCAGCTCGCGCATGCGCCTGTCAGCACGTCCTGAACAGCAATACCGGCTCCCTACCTGTACCGAAGCTGTGTGCAAGCGGAGAGACTATAGAGCCTGTTACACATGCTTTATTTACATCAGTTATGCATGTATATGACGACTGCAGTACAGTACATGCATCAATAAGTGGAAAAATGTAGTGCTTCACTTTAAGTATATTTTCGCTTTACATACATGCTCCGGTCCCATTGCGTACGTTAATGTGGGGTATGTATGTATATATATATATATATATATATATATAAAATATATATATATAATATATATGTAGTCTGTCAGTAAGTGACAAATCTATAATGGAGAGGTTTTCAGTTCCGTAAAAGAGACAAATTAAAGTTTATTCTGAAATAACTCAAAATTATTTTGTTTGCATGAACTAATGACACATCCCTGTGAGTGATCAATACACAGCAATGTAAGCTGCTTGAAAGGGGTGCTTCTGTTGCATTAAATGAGCACAGAGGAAATCTATGTGGAGAGGATTGAGGAGGAGAAGGAACCCCATCGTTTCTAAATCTGCCTGAAGAATAGACCTTTGAGATCCTGAAAACCTGGAACAGGATAATTGCTGCTCAACTATGACAAACTATTTTCTTCGCTTGCTAACGCAGTAAAGCCTTTACATATCTAAACATTACAGCGATTGTGTCAGTGACATAACCAGCTGATGGGCCAGTGCACAAATGTATTCTCCACTTTTCCAAAGGACCTTTATGCGCTGGTAAAGCACACAAGGAGTTCAACAGTTATGATAATTGGGCCTCTTCCTCCTAGTCTGAACTATTGTTTCCCCCAAGGCTATGGTAGTTTCCAACATGCACAGACATTCTGTGAGATAGCCTTGCTTCCTGCACAAAAAGCTGGGACAGTGAGCAGTCATCTGTAGCAAATTGTTAGGAAAGCACTGGCTTCATTCACACTCTGCCATTTAAGCTGGTGTATGAAATGAGCTGGTATTCCCTTGGGAGGAGGGGGGAAAGCCTGTGCATGTCTTTCTTTTATAAATAAACACATATAGCCAGCGAAAAATGAATTATCCCGCGTGCGCCTGAAGATTAAAGCTGCACTTTCTGGTTCTTCCTTGAAGACGCGTTCAGTTGAATGCTTCATTGATTGAAGTCACTTGAGCATGGCTTTCCATAAACTTGCTACCCTTCGTGACCAGCACGTGGCACATGTGGAAGAATATCAAATATGTCCTCATTTCTGTAAGGAGCAGAGAAGAAGCAGGCACTTAAGAGATTAATAGGGAGCATGAATAGGGGAAATTCACACATGTATGTATGTATATATGTATGTATGTATATATATTTATATATTAATTCATATAGTGCCATCCATGTACATGGTGCTTCACAGCAGTAATACACATGACATAAAATATAAGACATACAGGCGGTCCCGTAACCACCGTCGGATAGCGGATCCAATGTTAGTCCGTGGCGGTGAGAGCCGGATAATCCCTTCCGACATCAGGTAATGCGTTTCGGCGGAATGCATTATCTGGCGTCGGATAATCCGTTCGACGGATAACGGACCGTCGGATACCGAGGACCCCCTTTAATGAGAATAAGCGGTTCAGACATAAAAGTAACCTTAGAAAAAGAAGTTCCTGCCCCGAAGAGCTTACACTCTAAGTGGTAAGCAAGGAGAACTTACAGAGACAGAAGGGTGTTGTCATAGGTGTGCCTGCAAGGGGCGAATGCATGAGATGTATAGTATCAGCCAGCACGGCTACCCATATGCTTCGTTACAGTGGTGTGTTTTAAGATGGGTCTTAAAGCTGGAGAGATCTTTCTATGACTTAGGCTAAGGCCCCGCTCCCTCCGTCAGCGGGCCCGCACTGCAGACAGGCGGGGCGCTGACAGACACAGACCGCGATATGCGGTCTGTAGGGAGCGGGAGCCGTGGCTGGAGAGGGAGGGAGGGGGGCGTGGTTTAAGCGGAGGGACCCGCGATAGTCCCGCCCCCTTCTCACAAGCAGCTGATTCCAAACAATGGTTGGGCATACCGCATATGTCCGGCTGCAGTGTACCAACGGTGCACGAATGTTGACTAGATCGGCACAAATATTGAGATAAGCAGGCAATTTTCTGAGCTGGCAGTGTCATTTTGGACTGTAATATGTGTCAAATCCAATTGCATTATTCATGTCACCCCCCCCCCCCCCCCGCCATGGGCTCGGGCTGCAGCTCAAGGAGGGAGCTGCTGCGGGCTGCCCTACTCACACGCTGACAATCAGGCACACACACACACGCAGGCACTCCTGCACACACACATACACAAACACACATACACACACACAGACATGCACTCACGCTGATTTCCCTCCACTCTCTCCTCCCCGCTCCCCAAAGCCTCCCCTCCTCCCGAAGCCTCCCCTCCTCATTGGCTCACAGCCACACCACGTGACGCGTCGAAGCTAGGGATTACAATTCTCTTGTATCCCCTATCGGCTGACGCGTCACAGCGTGTAGTGAGCTGTGCCGTGAGGCGGGACTGGGACCGGCTCGGGAGGATTCCCCTGCTGGTGGGGAACTCTCGTGTGGCCGCCCGCGCCGTCGGGCGCAGCGGGTCCCAGGCCTTCGGGCGGGGGAGCGCAAACTTTTGCTGCTGTGCCCCCCTGCCTTGCCTCCTCCAGTGCTCGTGCCCCCGGCCCCCTTACCTTGATGCGGCGTCAAATTATGCCATGTTGCCATGGAGACAATTCTTGAAGCCGGCAGAATCAAGTTAACTTGAGGTTGCAGAGGCCTCATGCAATTTAATTTAAATGCCTTGGGAAAGAGCGCTGGACCTCTGCAAGCGGCCGCGCCAGAAAAATCTCATGCCCCCCACTTTGTGCACCCCTGAGTTAGGGGAAACCGTATGTATCGGTATCATTTAAGTGTCACCTTTATCTTACCACCGGACATTACAGGAGACCGGTGTTTACATACTTATTGTTAGTGATGTTCTATGGACATGTAGAGCATACAACGAATTGTTCATGCATTCTCCAACTAGGTTGAATGCCCTGGTCACTAGGAGCATTGGTACGGCATATGTGACATCACTGTGAGGATCGGCGTTAGGTCCCGCCCCCGCGACAGGTCCTGTGATGACACGGGTGACGCGCCTCAGACCAGGAAAACTACCCTGCAGGCGCTGTACTACCAGGCTGGGGAATACCTCCAGGTTCGGGATTAGGCCCCGCCCCCGCGTCACTTCCCATGACGACATGGGTGATGCACCACGCGCGCAGGAAACCACGCACAGGCGCCGCGCTGCAAAGATCACGCAAGGGGTTAATCCCAAAACTCAACACTAACCCAGGATCACCTGCACCTGCGGCACACTCCGCCTCCTGACATCTGATTGGGCGCTTGTGTACCGAGTGGGCGGTTGATGCTAATTTGTGGCAGCTGCTTGCTGGCTGCTCATTGGCTACCTGCCCTTTATATGCTCAGCCAGCCCTCCGGCAAATTGGCTGAGCATAATTCTTCGTTGCTGAACGTTGTGCTTACCCGAAGCATCCTGCTGCCTTGTCCTGTTGCCTTGTGCATTTTGATCCTGTCTTGTCTCTCAGTGTTTTGTACCTGTGCTTGCACCTGGACCCACGACTTCTCCAAACCTCGACCTCTGCTTGCATCTGGACCTCTACCTTCTCTACCCGTGGACCCCGGCTACCCTCTACGACCATCCGACACCTCCAACCCCTGACCACGGCGAGTATCACGACTAGTCTCACTTCTGCATCTCTGACCCGGCTATACGACTATCACTCTGCACTCCGGACGTGCTCTCGCGGCTGGAGGTCGGTGTACCCTAACATCCCCGCCTCAGCCTCCCGCTCCCGTCCTGTTTGTGGTGAGCACCCGTTACAATCACTCACCCCAAGTCATACTGAGCAGACTTTGGGAATTCCATTACACCAAAAACGTAATGTCCAGAATTGCAAGTTCACCATGCCAAGAAAAGCACAAGTAACTGTGAGCATCTGTCCAATTTTCTACGCCCAATAAATGTGTTCATACTACTTACCAATAACCAGAAACCTGCAGTATCTGCATTATATAACACTGTCATTGTAAGAATGTGCCTTTTTTTAATTGCTAGGATACATTCTAAAATGTTGGATGATGCAGGTTGTGTTACCCGCAAATCAACCTTTTTTAATCTTACCTTATTGTCAATGTTTTTACAATAAATGATTACTATTCTGCAAAAAGAATTGGATGATTTTCAAAATCCTTATCTTAATTTCAACTTCAGGAGTGAATGCTGACACTGTTTGAAGTAGCTAAACAGCTTTATTATAGCAATCATGCCAAACTCTGATATCTTTGCATATCCAGTTGAACGATAAATAGAAACAGAAGTGTAAATATTAGCTACAGAACATCTCAGAAGTCAGTGGAAAAGCAATTTGCATAGTCAATGAACTGACAGTTTCTCTTCTCTGTGAAGTTTCTGAGAAGTTTATGTTGCTGTCAGCAGCCGCTGTACGAATCCCAAGAATACAATAACACAAACAAAATGTCGTCATATAAAGTTTCCTACAAGTTCTAAAGCTTTAGTTACTCCTCTGTTCATTAGCATTACAACCTCTCAGAGCACTTCCCTCTGCACACTACCATGAAGGACAGACATTAGAGTGGAAGTCTCCATTATGGACATCACCATCAATTATGATTTATAAGTGGGGTGTAGGATTAGTTTCCGGGGCCATTTTAAATATTTCATCATATTATATCCTATATTGTTCTTAAAATGTTATTTTTTTGCAGTTTATAGTTGTACTGTATATCAACTATTAGTTTTATAATATCACATAAAAATGGATTATACTTTATAGTATTTTTTATAATTTCTTTATTCCTTTCCAATTATTTAAATTAACGCTTATTACATTTTGTTGATAATTTATTTTACATACTAATTTATGTTATAGATGAGCGCTTCTTACATCTCTTTCAGTGTTCAACATACTTTCTGTGTTTGCTATCAGGGATCCCTACAATATGCTACTGTCACAGGGACTTATCTCTGTTTAAATAAAGCTGCCTCAGAGCTCTGAAACCAACAGGTAGCTGGTTAATTGCAGCCAATCAATTAACCAAGCTCCACCTGGATAATCAGAACTCTAGAAAAGCCTCCTGAGAGAAACAGAGAGGAAGATTTTTCCTTAGCACACAACTGTGGTGACAGAGGAAAGACCAGCCTGATATTCCTGGGAGCGCTGGACTGCAAAGCCTGCAGCTGGAGAACCAGATAACACTTTTTTATATATTGCTTCCTGAAAAATATATTATACTAGCTGATATACCCGGCGTTGCCCAGGCGTGGAAGGGCAGGGGGCATGGAGTGGAAGGGGGGGGTGAGGGGAGTGGAAGGGTGGGCGGGGGGGTTTAGAGGCGTGGAAGGGTAGGGGGGGCCAAGGTGCGTGGAAGGGCGGGGAGGGCAAAGGCAGGGAGGGGCGGGGGGGCAAAGGCAGGGAGGGGCGGGGGGGCAAAGGGCAGGGAGGGGCAGGGGGGCAAAGGGCAGGGAGGGGCGGGGGGGCAAAGGGCAGGGAGGGGCGGGCAAAGGGCAGGGAGGGGCGGGGGGGCAAAGGGCAGGGAGGGGGCAAGGGGCAGGGAGGGGCAGGGGGGGGCAAAGGGAAGGGGGAGGGAGGGGCAGGGGGGCAGGGAGGGGCAGGGGGGCAGGGAGGGTAGGGGGGCAGAGGGAGTCAGGGATGCGTTAAATAACCCATTCCCCTGCGTTTACTCACCTTGCACACAGCCGCGCTCCTCTTCGTCCGGGTACTGGCCGCCCTCCTCCTCCACCTCGGGCTCCTCAGCGGAGAGGCTGAGACGCTCCAGTGAGGAGGTGCTGTGCCTTTCGCGGGGAGAGGCGGAGACAACCGG
This sequence comes from Ascaphus truei, assembly GCF_040206685.1. Classification (NCBI taxonomy): domain Eukaryota; kingdom Metazoa; phylum Chordata; class Amphibia; order Anura; family Ascaphidae; genus Ascaphus; species Ascaphus truei. Next base: position 45,922,533 of record NC_134491.1, on the reverse strand, counting down.
AAGAGCGCCCTCGGGGACGGGGAGCGGCCTGTGTGAGGGGAGAGCTGCACAGTGCGCCTCAGGCCAATGAGAGGTGTGCGGGGGCGGGCTAGCCAAGGGAGCAATCTCATTGGCCTGAGGGACAAAGGCCAGGCAGACAGACATACAGTGCTTTCAGAAATATATAGTAAGATGTTTTTGGAACAGGGAACTGGCCTACCCAGCCAGGCACACATAGTCAGGGCATACTGTATACTGTTTAGCTATTCTCCAAATTGGAGTAGGTGCTTTGTTTATTTTGTTTTTGCATGCTGTGCATTGTTTAAGGGAACAGGCTCAATAAAGCCATGTTTAAACTTCACCCAAATCAGTCTCCATTAGTGTACCATCTCTTAGTTATCTAACATCTCCAGCCGTAAAAGAGGTTTTTTAAAGTGCCTCTAAATATCTGACACATGGACTGACCCGCTACTTATAAACTTCCCCTCTCACCTGTGTATGATGAGTCTTGTTCTGTTGTTCTTCTACTCCTAGGCTGATTTGGAGTTTCCGACATGACAGAAAGTATGAGATCTGTCTTAGTACAGATTGCTGATAGAATGTGTTTATCCTGTAGGAAGGTTTGTGCTATTCCCTGAGAAGTAGAAGGCAGCAGGATTAATAATGAATCCCTTCAGTCTCTCTTCAGGATCTCTGAAGCCATATTGGTCCTGCAGATGTGCACATTTGCTGTAGCTTGTGATACCTTCAATGGACTAACACATTTTCTTATCTCTTCCAATACTACAATAAAATGCTGTTTCAAACCAGTGGAAAAAAAGTTTTACTTTCTCAAAATGTAGCCACTTGCCTGAAATATCAGATGAATACTTTCATCTGCAATAAAAAGCACAGGCGATGTTTGATTCTAATGACACTAAATTCTTCCCATAATAGAAAGATGGGGGAGTTCCATCATGACAAGATCTTTGTCACCTTGCAATTAGAGAAATATAATTGATGTGAAAAAGCTTGATTTACACATTGGAGACAGGAGCTTCCTAAAATAAAACAGTGATGTTTTGCTCCTTTTGTGAGCCCGATTTAGTTCAAAAAAGTGTTTTGTATGACTGCAGAGAAAGTACCAATTTCTGCTACATTTCCTGAACTATTTATTTGAAAGGTCGTTACAGATAGGGAAGGTATAAGAAAGGTGCTACATTGACACAATACGTGCTCCTTTTGATTACTTTGCTGAACCCGTCTCTAGCAGAGACAGAAACATACTGCAAAGTTGGTATTCTTGCAGCTGCGTTTCAGAAATCTTATAAACCATACTGGGTAGAAAATAGTCACTGCAGAGGTTAATACCGCTTCATATAATCGTCCTCGGTAACCACCCCTGGCAAACTGACCCAATGAGAGCAATGCCCTGGGCCAGTGCGGCTTGATACAATGACTCATGGCCTACATGCTTGATACATGGTCTCCTCGATTTATTTCATTCATCAGATGTTTTTTTCTCCATGAATACACTGGTTTATCAGCTGGGAGAATCTCCTTCATGTCCACCCTCCAGAATTGTGATTTCTCATCTCATAGACGAGTAAAATAACTCATTTTATCATCTTTAAACCCTCCATTCCTTTTAATGAAGACACATCATGCTTCAAATTAAAAGAAGAACCAATCTTTACTTGGGAGAGTTAGATGCTGACTTGAGGGTCAAAGCAATTTTATAAAAGCATCTATTACCTTTGGGTGATTCAGAAATAAATGTGAGTATAGCAGTTATTCATTTGATATAAAAATGTTAGTTTGACCTTGTTGTGAAGTCTCTTAAATGTAATTATGAGTTAATTAAGGAGACATGTCCTTTTGACATTGCTATGAACGCATGACAGGAGTGAGGGGGCAGACAAGATGGGACAAGAGCTTTTTATCTGCCGTCAAATTCTATCTTTCTCTGGGTACATTGAAGGCCCCTTTTTGCTAAGCTTATTTTCAGCTACTTAGAACAAAGTGATATTTGTGTGATTGCCCATGGCCAGATAAATAATAATATCTAGGGGTCGATAGAAGTGCTGTGTACCAAGCAGGTTTTGTTAATGACTAATGGAAAAACAAGTATATCTTACATGAAAGAAACCGCAGTTATATGTCATCGTACGATTTATCTACAACAGTATCGTGCATTCCACTCATACTGTATATAGGTAGTAGTTATCCAGCGTTTCACTTTTCAACAAATGGCATATCCAACGCTTTACAATGCCACTCTAAGTACTGTTTTTCGACGCCGGAATGCGTTATCCAGCGCTCACCGCCACTGATTAACATGGGACTCACTTTGCAGCGGTGTCACTATCCAACGCTACTCCCAGAACGGATCCCGATGGATAACCGAGTACTGCCTGTATCAGAGAAGGGATTTGTACCCCCAGTATAAAGATAGCTGTTAGGGCTTTTATTAAAGAGGTGGTCCAGGGTGCATTGCTTGTTTCTGTTTTGATTTTTTGTTATGTTTTCAGCTGCGGGGACCTCCTGCTTCCAGAGATACTTACAGTACCTCCGTAGGGAGTGCCGGTATCTCTGCAGCTAGGGCTCTTGTGTGCCTAACATAATGGCAGCTTAATTGTCCCATGTCACAGGACGTTATCCTTTGCGACTTCCTATTGGCACTCTTGACCTGGATATTTAAACTTCATAGAGATACCAGCACCCCCTACGGAGGTAAGTATCTGTGAAAGTAGGGGGGGCCTCGGAGCTGAAATGAATGGGGTTCAGCTCAGGAGACCCCCTACTTCTAGCCTATAGCAAAAAAAATCCATGTGACCTTGATTGGTGCTTTAATATAAGCAGACTCAGCCATGATAAAGTAACAGCAGTCATTCTGCTTTATTGTATGTCTTTCAAGGGCTTGATACACAGTCTATAAGCTCTTCAAAGATTCGGTGGGCTTAAAAAAACCACACACAAAAACAAACTTAAAAACAAAATAAAAAATATACTGCAAACCCTAAATACCAGCAGGCAGCATTGTGCAGGAAAGTGTTTTTTTTTTAGGAGAAGTCAATTGAGGTGCACTCATGCAGGAAGAGTTCCTAAATTGGTTTTGGTAGTATGGGCAGTAATCAATAAAACATGGAAATAAAAAAAGTATAAAGTAGCACAAAGGGCAGTGAGGCAGATGTGTTTATATGAGAGACCAGACTCAGGGCAAATATTTGCTAGAAGAAACTCAAACATTAAGAAAAAAACGTTAATACAAATAATTTTTTGTCTGCCATGTTTGCACTGAAGGAAAGACTGGGGTTTTATTTTCTGCAATATTGTATTGTATTGTATTGTATATCTTTATTTATATAGCACCATAAATGTACATAGCGCTTCACAGTAGTGATACATGTTGCAATCATATAAATAACAAATAATATAAATAACAGGTCATGGGAATAAGTGCTTCAGACATAAAAGTAACATTAAGGAAGAGGAGTCCCTGCTCCGAGGAGCTTACAATCTAATTGGTAGGTAGGGAGAACGTATAGAGACAGTAGGAGGGAATTCTAGTAAGTGTGTCTGCAGGCGGCCAAGCTTTATGTATCGTGTATAGTACTATTCATATGCTTCTCTAAGCAAATGTGTCTTAAGATGAGTTTTAAAGGTGGATAGAGAGGGTGCTAGTCGGATATTGAGGGGAAGGGCATTCCAGAGGTGTGGGGCAGTCAGTGAGAAAGGTTTAAGGCGGGAGAGGGCTTTAGATACAAAGGGGCTAGAAAGAAGACATCCTTGAGCAGAACGCAAGAGTCGCAATATACCTCGAGACTCCCTGTACCACTCTATATCTGAGGAACTCCGGTTTATCCATTGAACTAGTTGCTGGCAGCGAAGGTTTGTGACAGAGTGATTGACATATTTAAGAGAGTGGTTGATTGAGGCTTTCTGGTTTTAGGAACCCGTGAGTAACATGGCGAGTGGGCACAGGAGGGTTTGGTTCCCTCCGGCTTCCCCCTTCTGCGGGATGTCCCTGGTTATTACTATGGAGTAGGACATTGCACGGTCAGAGGTCGGCGCTTCTCACTAGAGATGTGCAATGGTTTTGCTCTTAGTCGAACTTGGCAAATATCGCCTATTTTGATTCGGCTAAATGTTTGCTTCGATACAACAGTTTGGGGCAAATTGAATTAACGCGGAAAAGTCAGTCTGCATTGAATTCTCAATGACTTTCACCTTTGAAATCCGATCGAACTTGTAAAATATATATATGCTTTAAGCTGCGGGGCTGCTATTTTGGCACTTATAGGCGAAATAGCTAATTTTTAACCATTTCAATAGAACTTTTGGCACCAAAAGTTCGATCTAATTTTTCACGGAATTTTCGAACTTTTGAAAAGTTTGATTGAAACTGCAGCAAAGTGAAGGAAGTCAAGGTCACGCCTCCCTCCGCCTAATTATGTCTCTGACGGGGAAGGATAGCAGGAAATACTTAATTAGCAATTACAGTCATTTGTAAAAATGACCCTAAAAAGAAAATGGTCTTACTTTCCAAAGCAACCAAAGTGTTACATGTTTGCTTAACACATGAGTATCTTTCTTATAGTATATGTAATAGTAATGATTTTTTTTCTTATATAGATATGACCGTGAACGCAGCACTGCTCATAGAGGTTTGAAGGCACAGTGACCCGAAGAGCTTACAATCTAATCTTGCTGTTAAAGCACAAGGAGAGAAACTGACTTGCCCAAGGTCACAGAGCTGACATTGGAATCCAATTCCGGGTTCTACTGCTTCAAATACAGTGTTTTTAGTACTCCCTTTTTTTAAGGAAGCAAATCCCCCTCATTAAACCCCTCTCACTGACTGCCCCACACCTCTGGAATGCCCTTCCCCTCAATACCCCACTGGCACCCTCTCTTTCCACATTTAAGACCCGTCTTAAAACACACCTCTGTAACAAAGCATATGAGTAACTCCGTGGCTTATACTATACACCTCATACATTGACCATGACCCCTTCCAGACGCATTTACCAGCACACCCTCCTACTGTCTCTGTACGTTCCTCCTACTTACCAATTAGATTGTAAGCTCTTCGGGGCAGGGACTCCTTTTCCTAAATGTTACTTTTATGTCTGAAAGCGCTTCTTCCCATTACGTGTAATTTGTATTATGTATTGTATTGTATTGTATGTCTTTATTTATATAGCGCCATAAATGTACATAGCGCTTCACAGCAGTAATACATATCATATAAATAACATATAATATAAATCAGGTCATGGGAATAAGTGCTTCAGACATAAAAGTAACATTAAGGAAGAGGAGTCCCTGCTACGAGGAGCTTACAATCTAATTATGTATATGATTATCACGTGTATTACTGCTGTGAAGGACGAAGTACATTAATGACGCTATGTAAATAAAGATTTACATACAGACATACATTTCACGATGAAGTTGTTTTTGTTTTTCTGAGCTTGTTTCTTTAAGAAGAGGTTGATAGCACCTGCATTATTATGCAGAACACTAAAGATTTATGGAACTGCCTGTGTAGGGAAGAGGCTAAAAATTCTAGTAGCACTTGTGCGAATTTCACGGCCCGATCTTGGAAGGAAAGGTAATCCAAAAACACATACCTAAGTGCATGCAAATGCACACACACACACACACTCACACAAACACACACACACACTCACCATCATTATCTTTCACTGCTTCCTTCCACATGTCATATTTGTTCTGACTGCACCGTGGATCCTAATTTACAAAGTATGACAGGTCCAAACACAAACCTATTCATCCAGCAAGGCCATCACCCTATCCACCTCCCGCCTCTGATTCCTTTGGCAGATTCATTGTGATTTAAATGTATTTCACCCTAAAAAGGAAACATTTTGTAAGCTCCCTGAGCATGCCGTTTGGCTGACGGTATCAAAGCATAAGTAAGAGAAGTCGTTCATAATCAAGGAGTCAGTTTAACTTTGCCAGCTAGAGCCAACAAGTTTCCTTTGTGCTTTGAACCCACAGGAACCAACCACATGATTTTTCTGAATGGCAGACATTTATCTGTTGGGTTTTTATAGGAGGTAAACGGAAGTGAAGGCAGTGGGTGTCCTTCTTGGGATGCCACCAATAATATCTTGTGACTCTTCATTCTCAAAAACTAGGAGACTTAGGGGCTTAGTCTGTATCCTCGCAGGAGGCAAGTTTGGCAATTTCAGGCCACAATTTCCCCCTCCCATCAATGGGGATATTCGCCCGGAAAGGTTCCAATCTGCCATTTTGTTGGATATAGAATAAGCCCTTGGGCAGTTAGATATAGTGCATAGTTCCACTTAATATTGCTCTGGCTTACATAACGAAATAATCGCAGCCCATAGGACGCTGAGAGATTCCTTACTAGGGCTTTACTAGCTACGGACATACAGATTCCTGATTTTGTGACATCAATAAACAGTGTGACGCTGATGCACAGTGTTATCTGCAACAAAGAGGTTAAGTAACTTGACTACTTTTAAAAGAAAACCAACCAGTGGTAACAGGGAACACCTCTCTGATACTTGATGTTGACATCTACGTAAATGCCAATAATTCAGAAAGTAACAGATGAATATACACTGGTCAGCCAATGGGGCCTTCACTTAACCCATTGTTTCCCAACCGTGTTCTGCACCACCCTGGGATTCCGTGAGAGAATCAAAAGGGTGCCATGTGTGTGTTTGTGTGCGTGTGCGTGTGCGTGTGTGTTGCTATGGCGTAAGACACCTTGCAGCACTAGAAGACAGATGATGTTGGAGAAGAAAAACCTGATAAGACAAAGACACATTTATTTTTTGAATAGGACACAGATACAACATTTACACTTCGAAGGAGTTTAAGTCTTTTTAAGGAAGTCAATGACAGGGGTAAGGTGAGTAATTTAAAAGAAAAGTCTTTTAAGTGAAACAGCCTTTTTAACCCTTCTAGTGTCCGGGATTTAGCAATCACATGTAAAGCAGGGGCGGCCAATTCCAGTGCTCAAGAGCCACGAAGAGCTCCGGTTTTCAGGATATCCCAGCTTCAGCACAGGTGGCTCAACTAGTTACTCAGGCGTTAGCTGGCCAATTCCAGTCCTCAAGGGCCACAAATAAGGTCAGATATTAGGGATATCCCTGCTTCAGCATAGGAGCCACCTCTGCTGAAGCAGGGATATCCTGAAAATTTGACCTGTTGGTGGCCCTTGAGGACTGGAGTTGACCACCTCAGGGTCCATTGTCATGGAGAAAAATAAAACAGAGGGTCACGACCTGCTCTATTCCATTGTATTGTGCGCTGCGAGTAAGTCCTTCCTGTTGTTCTTCCCCAGGTGCGTTACTACCCAAATCACTTCCTGACACCAAACTAGGCAGAAAGTAATTTCATGCACGGGCAAAATGTGTGTATTAGAATCACAGTCCCGATTTCTGAATCTTTATTCCTACGCATTATTTAACCTCTAAAAGGAGAAGCAACACAATGCACGGTAATACTTTGTCGTCCGAGTACGGAAGGTGTGAATTTCATCATTGTTAGAAATAAATAATATAATGAACTAAGCTGATTTCTATGGGACCTGACGCAGTTGCCTCCACAGCTCTCCTCCACCAGGAGACTTGTTCTCACTGTTTCCAAGTTTTAACAGGGAGTGTGATTATAAAAACTAGGAGGAATGTGAATATGGAAACAGCTATGTCTTTGTCTCCAGTCAAACAGCTGATAACATGCGCGCCTTTGAAGAGTACCGAGAATAAAGCAAGACCTAAACCCGAAAAGTTGAACCTTATCAGTGGATTCCAGTTCTTCAAACCCTTCATAAGGAGGAGGAGGGACAGTATTATTATAGGCAGAAAAAATTATCTCTCAGGCAACTTGACTAACTGCTTCTTTTTATCTTTCAAGGCTGGGGCGTTTGGTCATGTTTAAGATCCTTAAACTGCTCATAAATCCGTATTATGACATTCCCTATCTAGGAGAAGAGTTTAAAAACTCATTTGTAAATTCTTTGGTACTCTCATCAACCTATCCAGAAAACCCTCCTTGTCTAACATTTCTTACCAAAGGTTACGACTTGTATTAGCTGAACAACAAAATCGGAATGGTGCCGTCTTATATACAGTATGTGGTTAAAAGTACATTTCCCTGCTAATATACAAGTTATTGCTTGTCACCGTACACATGGAATCGCTGTAGTTAAAAGTAGAAGCACTTAAGCTGCTCTAACACAAAAAATCTTTGGAGGTTACATATGTATCATCAGACACTGTGAATAAGAGCACGGTTTCCATATTAACCGTGGCACATTTAAAATGACAGATTCAACAACATTGTCAACTTCAACAGATAGATGTTAACTAAATAAAATTGCAAGAGGTCAACAGCTCTGTTCTCCTTCTCCAACGATGGGAACCCCAGTCACGAAACCAATAGAAGAATGATGGTGAGTTGGAGCATTTAGACAAAACAACTACATTTTTAAGTGGGATTTTCCTCATTCTTTCCATGATTATTTACACAGTGAATGATGGCCCCAATCGAAAGATATCCAGGAACTCCAACCAAACTCAAGCATCATGTATGGGTGCCTCCTGGGAATTATTCATACAGACATTATGATAAGAGGGAGGAAATTAAAATGGATGTGGGTCAGACATTTTGGAAAAAGAAATTATCTATTTGGACGAAACTACTGGACTGAAGGCATTTATTAGAGCCCTGTGGATAAGCGATGCCTAACATCATAAGAACTGGACAATTATTAATAAGACTTCATTCAGCAGCGGATAAACAAAGGCTGGAGATAATAATACAAATAAAGACGAGGATGAAAGACATTGATGAATGAAATCCTCGGTCTATCAAAAAATGTATATTCATTACCTTTCAGACTTAATAACTCGTCTTTTTCTCCATTCCGGGCAGATAATTCACTGTGAAATTCGGCAGTAGTTTTCAGTTTTAGGGAACTAGTCATTTTAAATATTCATTTTTTGGCAGGCTTTTTAAAATGGCTACCACTGTGGGTTTTCCGAGCCGTACTGATCACTGCATCTTTTCCCAGTATTCACTCCTTGGTTATGAGGAGGAATGAGCATATAATAGCCAGACCACAGAACCAAAGCTGGACACTTGGCATGTTCTGTAGTATGTGCTGCACTGCAGTGCTAAGTTTAAAACTACTATGGGGGTTATTCATTTAGCTGTGATAGTGTCAGTCAGGGCACTGAAACTCCCATTGATCATTGAGTTTACAATAGTGGAGAATGTGTTGCATGACTGAGTGCTTTCAGTGCATTGAAACAGTGTGTATTTCTGTGTCTGCTTTGTAAATTCTAAAATATTCAGTCTCGGATGACTAGTGAAAGCCCAGATGGGTCAGTGGCACATACAAAGCACGGATTTCCAAGGTCACCGAAGGTTATGTTTTGCTCCATCCACTCAGACAATTAACTGCACCTATTTGACAATTAGAAATCTATTGTCTGTTGTGGTTAGCTCAAGACAGCACAAATTACCATCTTCCAGTTGACAGAAAGTTTGTCTTTGATGTGTGTGATGTTTAAGATTATTAGAATGAAAAGGATTATCACACTTTCACATAGTTTGTTTTCAAACTCCGCTAATGACTCACCAAGTCCTTGTTAGATCTATTCATGCAGAAGATTGCTGATAAATGTCTTGTGATATATTCTCTATATATGATTTTATACACACACACACACACACACACACACACACACACACACACACACACACACACACACACACACACACACACACACACACACACACACACACACACACACACACACACACAAACAGTGGTGTGCATAAGTATTCACTCCCCTGCAAATCTTCCACATTTTATTGGCTTTCAAATTAGACTTTACATGTAGAATCTACAAACACTACTACAAAGTGATACAGTTAGAAAATTCATATAAAATATAATGAAGAAAGATTTACAGAGACCAACAGATTCATTTATTTCATTTATTCATTTATAAAATGTTTTACCAGGAAGTAATACAGTGAGAGTTACCTCTCGTTTTCACGTATGTCCTGGGCATTGTTAATATGACAAATAATACATGTTTATAAATACAGTTACATAAATGAACAGGGTATACATTATATACAATACATTGCATGCACAGTTAGAGAAGATGTTTATTATAGGCGTATGTAACAGTTACAGACCAGATTAAAATGTGAGACAGCTTTAGTTTTGAAAGAACTTAAACTGGTGGTGGTTGTGAGAATCTCCGGTAGGTTGTTCCAGTTTTGGGGTGCACGGTAAGAAAAGGAAGGGCGGCCGGATACTTTGTTGAGTCTTGGGACTATGAACAGTCTTTTGGAGTCAGATCTCAGATGATAAGTGCTTCATGTGGTAGGGGTGAGGAGCTTGTTCAGATAGGTGGGTAGTTTGCCCAGAAAGTATTTGAAGGCAAGACAGGAAAGGTGAACTTTGCGCCTAGACTCGAGTGATGACCAATCTAGTTCTTTGAGCATTTCGCAGTGATGTGTGTTGTAATTGCATTGGAGAACGAAACAACAAATTGAATTGTAGACTGTGTCAAGTTTGCTAAAGTGGATTTGAGGAGCCGAGCCATATACTATGTCTCTATAGTCGATAATTGGCATTAGCATCTGCTGTGCAATACGCTTTCTGACAAGCAGGCTTAGGGAGGAATTGTTCCTGTAAAGTACACCTAGTTTGGCATAGGTTTTGGATGTCAGGGTATCAATGTGCATTCCGAATGTTAAGTGGGAGTCAAATCATATGCCCAGGTATTTAAAACTAGTAACAGGAGTTAGGGTGGTATTAGCGTTGGTTCTGATCTGGAGCTCAGTCACTGGAAGCTTTAAAAATTTAGTCTTGGTCCCAAATACCATTGTTACAGTCTTGTCGGTGTTTAAAAACAGTTTCATCTCATCAGACTTTCAAGCCGCAACTTGCATAATGATCCAACAAAGCAACCATGAAGACCAAGGAGCTTTCAAAACAAGTCAGGGATAATGTGGTAGAGAGGCACAGAGTAGGAAAAGGGTATGAGAAAATCTAAAATGTGCCGATTATCCCTCTCCGTGAAGTCCATCATTAAGAATTGGAAGATGCATCATACACCCAGACACTCCAGATCAGGTCGCCCTCCCAAACTCCGCAGTCGAGCAAGCAGGAAACTGGTACGGGATGTCACTCTGAAGCAAACAATGACCATGAGAGGTCTGCAAAGTTCTGTGTCCGATGCGGGAGTCGGTGTTCTCACATCAACAATAAGCCGGTCCCCACACAAAGCTGGCCTGTATGGGCAGGTAGCAAGAAGGTAGCCATTGCTCAAAAATACTTATCTTAGATCATGCATGGGGTTTGCAAAAAAATATGTAGATGATACTGCAGATACATGGGAAAAGGTTTGGTGGTCAGGTGAGACAAATATTTAACTTTTTGGTCTTAATTCCAAGCGTTGCGTCTTGCACAAGGTCAACACTGCACATCACCCAGTCATCACCGTCAAGCATGGTGGTAGCAACAGCATGTTATGGGGACGCTTCTCTTCAGCAGGGACTGGGAAGCTGGTCAAGATAGAGGGGAGAATGGATGTTACAAAGTAAAGGCGAATCCTTGTGGAAAACCTGATTGAGTTCAGCCACAAACAAGTCATTCTCACCATATTGATGAGTTGAATTACTATATATTATTTTTTGTTTGACCATGGGCTCAGATCCTTATGCCCGACCTGAAACCGAAACAAAATGTTTTTTATTCAGGCTCAGATCTCACTGTATTTCTTGCCTTAGAAAGCTGTTCCTACCTTCCCCTGCCGCAATTTCATGTCAGCAGTGGCAGGGCAAGAAGGAGAGGGAGACACAGAGGAGAGGGGCAGAGAGAGGGACAGACAGAGTCAATGGCAGAGAGAGAGACACCCGGGCAGATAAAATCCCATCATCTAACTCTGACATCTCATTCAGTTTCTACTATCAATGTTGGTTATATAAATAGTATGTTAGGTTGGCGTAGCATCATAGAGATACCACCATCTGTCCTTTCTCTACTCTGTACCAGTATAACAGTCAATGGAGTCTCACTAAATTAGCACCGTAGGTTACCTGCGTGTGGCTATTATTCAACACGCCCAAATTGTAAGGCTGCTGTTGTAAGGAAGGCATGGTGATACCCCATGGCCTCTTTCAGCTCTTAAACCCATAATTCCAATCGACAAGGAACATCCGAGAGGCCGTAATCTGAACTGATTTAAAAAAAAAAAAAAAGAGAACGCTAAATTACATTGGGTTGGGGAGATCTGCAGCAAGATACCTTCCCCATCTTTTTATGGTGGTCCAAAAATTCTATGGTCTGTGTATCAAGTGGTACAATTCTGTGGCAAAAATTATGCATTATATGCTCTAAAGAAAAAAAACATGTTTCTTTCAATGTGACTTTTTCCTTCTGGTGAAGATTTGTAGCCCGTCCTCCAGAATTGTACCCCTTTTGCCTGGCTATAACCCTCAACATTTGTGATAGTAACAACAAAAAGTTTGAACATACACCCCCACGGCCGGTCAATACAACTCAAAACTGGCCAATGAAAATCTGGGATCCCAAAGAATTCTGGGATTTGTGGTCCAGTTGGCTGATGGTCACCAGGGTCATTGCTTTTGGCCGGACAGCATCCAATGTGAACATCCCAAATGAGTGAGAGTTTGGGGTTCTTACACTGGGGCTGATGACTTAATGGCAAAGTACTGAATGGAATGATTGAAACTCTACTGAAGTCTACGAGACCACTAATACTAAAACGATGAAGACTGCCATCCCGTGAGACTCACTTCTACTAAGTGACACTTCACGTAAGCTTTTTGCAACCAAAGGCACAATACATTGCTTTGCGTTACACTTTATTGCAGCCCCCCTAAGTATCAACACGGTTAAAGTGGTTCTCATGGAAACAAACTGTATCCTCCTTGAGATCACTTAGACTGTATTTGGTGCATGTGTGCCGGGTTTACACTATAATTAGTTATGCTACGTGTGTGTGGCTGGAGTTATAGGAATCAGATATAGACTATTGCATCACTCTCCGGGCTGCAGTTCTGCTGTGTGTGTATGGTATGATATCTGTTATTTGAGGAGGATCACGTGCTGCTGTATCAAAGTTCCTTTCCATATACAGAAGACACATTTTGGGTGAGGGGGCATTTCAGATAACTCCTGTCCCACATCCCTGACGTGCAGAGAAGAGGCTAAGATTAGGGAAGCAATATGAAAATAAGCCTCACAGCCTTTGAAAATATAACATGGAGTGAGTGGTAGCTGTTTTTCCAGCACCGCACTCTACATAGAAACGTCTTTATCTGGCTTTATCTAATAATGAACACTTCATTTTGGGAGGCGCTCGGGCCCCTTCAGCTGCAGGGATAGGGACGGATATATGTGCTGCGTGTTCTACCTCCTTAGAAGGCTCAGAGACGTGTGTGAGCTGGAAGGTCCTGATTCTGTTACATTGAGTGGGATTCAAGGCATGAACCCCAAAAACCTGCTCTGTGCTGGGGTACATCGCTTTGCAATGTGTAACAAGCCCCCAACCCTGGAGGGAGTGAGTTGAGTGGTGGTATTGGGACATACAGAGTCCCATCACTCATTTCCAATCCCAACATTTTCCTTTCTGGAATCTTTTCTTACAGCATACAATTATTTTTTACAAAGCAGGTGCTTGTGTATTGCAAACACAGTACCACTGCTTTTCCAACACACTGAAATGCTGGAATGAAATCCTGGCTTGCTAAGTAAAACCCACAAGTTTGTATAATCCGGGTACACATACTGTACCAGTACACACGCCTCCTCCCTATGGCTGAGTGAGCAGAATGGAGAGGAATGGCTTCCATTGGCTTCTGTACGGTATGTTTGATAGCCCGACATTACCAGGGGTCTGAGTATAATGCTTCTAATTATGATCAGCAGCACTGCATAGCGGGCCCTCAGTGTGACAGCAGCACTGCATAGCGGGCCCTCAGTGTGACTGCAGCACTGCATAGCGGGCCCTCAGTGTGACAGCAGCACTGTATAGCGGGCCCTCAGTGTGACTGCAGCACTGCATAGCGGGCCCTCAGTGTGACTGCAGCACTGCATAGCGGGCCCTCAGTGTGACAGCAGCACTGCATAGCGGGCCCTCAGTGTGACAGCAGCACTGCATAGCGGGCCCTCAGTGTGACAGCAGCACTGCATAGCGGGCCCTCAGTGTGACAGCAGCACCGCATAGCGGGCCCTCAGTGTGACAGCAGCACTGCATAGCGGGCCCTCAGTGTGACAGCAGCACTGCATAGTGGGCCCTCAGTGTGACAGCAGCACTGCATAGCGGGCCCTCAGTGTGACAGCAGCACTGCATAGCGGGCCCTCAGTGTGACAGCAGCACTGCATAGTGGGCCCTCAGTGTGACAGCAGCACTGCATAGTGGGCCCTCAGTGTGACAGCAGCACTGCATAGTGGGCCCTCAGTGTGACAGCAGCACTGCATAGCGGGCCCTCAGTGTGACAGCAGCTATTAGGGGGAACATGCGCTTTCATTTCATTTCTTTATAGGTTATGACCGGACACTGTAAAACACCGACCAGGAAGGTCTCTATTCCAGGGGTGATCGCCATTATCACCCAATAAGTTAGATTTGCTGTAGGTTGTTTTACGTTGGAAGGAACCAACATTCGTGCTCGATATTAAGGGGGAGATAAGGCTTGCACAGGTAAAGGTGGAAGATGTCAAATTGTGTGTCTGTCATGTCCCCCTTTTTAGCATGTCTGCCAGGACAAGAAGCTGCATTCAAAGAAATTACCTAACAGGTCGGTTTGTTTACTAACATTTGATGCAACTAGAAACAAAAATGATAAAAATTGCAATGCCCACTTTATTTGACTTGATTTATTGGCCCCATTATATTAATAATAATCAGATAAGCGTTTGACACATAGATATATATCACTTCAGCCCTGGGATATCTGCTGCTGATATCCCACGTTATCTGTTGGCATTTCCTGAGAGTATTATTGCTCAGGCTTCCTAATTGTTTTTTTTTACAAAGGTAACAGTATTTCCATCCTGATAATCTGTTTTGTATTCTGCTTTCCATGTGCACACACAAACATTTACAGTCGAACGTTTCAAAGATATTTACATTTTTAAATGTTTTGCTGCAAGGTATCAATTGGTCGTCTGTTTTTGCATTTACCCCACCTGAAAAGCTGACCCCATGCGGATATTGTGTTGTAGGGGCAGAAATCCACATGCCACAGGTCAGCTATAAAACATTATCTGAAAAAAAATGTTAATTTAGATGAAGGCTGAATATTGTCTTCCACCAAACTGTGAGTGTGCTGCATCATAAAGTAATGTCGAGTACTGTATGACACACATGCAATATTTGTTTTGTTATGTCTTAAAAAACAATAGAAACCTCATTGGAGAATTACAGCAATTCCATATACCTATGTCTGTTGCCATTTAAGTTCTGTAAACCATTAATTCCCAAAACTCTCTTTGGTTTAGCACCCACTGACTGAGCCACCAGTGCTGAAGCAGGGATATCCTTAAAACCTGACCTGTTGGTGCTCCTTGTGGACTGGAGTTGCCCACCCGTGGTCCAAAGCCTCATCGGAAATAGATGGTTATTATTTAGACTGCTCCCCCCATTGTACTGCAGTGAACGGGCCAATGAAACGCAATGTAGGAACAAACCTTAAAGGAGTCAATATTTGGGAGCGGAACTCACCCGGCTGGCAGCAAGTTTCGGCCTCTTGGCTCTGACGTTAGCAGGACAGAGAAATAGCACTTCCTTTGGTGCTTTTTTGTGTGAAGCCAAATAGCAGGGCACGGATGGTGCAGCTAGTAACCTGCTATCTAATTGCACAGGCAGCTGTGAGTGTAATTACTGGGCTATGAAACTTCACGAGCTGTCTAACACTTTCACTACCAGTGGGACTTGCAGCTGTGCTCTGCTGACGGTAGATTGAGCACAAAGAACTGTATGGGCTTCATGTAACACATACAGGAAGGGGCCCTCTCCGGACTCGGGAAATTATGTTTTAATCGTCCATTGGATGCTAATAAAGTGCATTTTGACCAGTGTCAGGTTTAAAAAAAAACTCGGACGCATTGCAAACAGCTTTTTTGGTGCAAAATGTGTGCACGGAAATCTCATTTTGTGCTTGTGTTGTCTTCGCCTTTGTATTAACCTGAAATTACTTCATCTGCGCCATCATCAGCATCATCAGTTGTACAGAAATATACTTATAATTTTTCTGTGCGAACGCTAAAGAAAGGAGAAAGTGCCTCAAATTCATCCACCAAGTTCAACTTGGCGTGAACCAGAAAAAGCGCATTATTAGCGCAGAATGAAGATACTATGTATCAAGACAAATGTATTTGATGCAGTGCACATGTTTTGTTATATACTGTAGTATAACAAACTGTATTATTCTCACCGTATAGCATTATAAATATTACACTGATCATTTATATTCATTAATATGTGATATAAATAAAAACAATATACAATTCTGTTTTCATTCAAATTGTATCAATCAGGTATTTAACATGATACAATGTGTTGAAATTCATTTCCAACAATGAATTACACATCACACAGATGTAGTTGGCGTTGTTGTCATTTTTTTTTACATTGAATTGGTGTAGGGGGTC
This sequence comes from Ascaphus truei, assembly GCF_040206685.1. Classification (NCBI taxonomy): domain Eukaryota; kingdom Metazoa; phylum Chordata; class Amphibia; order Anura; family Ascaphidae; genus Ascaphus; species Ascaphus truei. The sequence goes on along the minus strand of NC_134491.1, from coordinate 45,905,868 downwards.
TCCAGAGCTGAACCCATTAATTTCAGCTCTGGGGACCTCCTGTTGCCAGAGATACTAAGGGGTAGGGGGTGACGGAAGACACTCCAGATCGCTCGCTGGGGTTCATGTTATGGCGGCGTTTCAAAGCTCCCGCGAGCCAATAGGAAGTTGTGACATCATCTGGTGCGGCTTCCTATTGGCCCACAAAACTCAGGAGTTTTAAACTTGCGGGAGAAACCAGCACCCCCTTCGTAGTTAAGAATCTCTGCAAGCAGGGGGTCCCTGGATCGGAAATGAATGGTGTTCAGCTCTGGAGACCCCCCGGCTTCCATCCTATGTTAACAAAAAAACAGCCCACCTGGATTGCTACTTTAAGTTTTGTTGAATTCTTTCACATTATGTTTTATTTCCATTCCCCCTTCAATCCTAAAATAAACATTAAATCACCTGGGACTCATTAATATTATATCTGTAAAAATAAGAAAGAAAAAAATGGTTTATTAAACGGTTGATTGACTAAAAATGTTTATTTTAAAATTAAAATTAAAGCGGGATCAGTGCTTTAATGGAGCAAACACAGGTACTCCGGTCCAAACAAGAACCTCTTAAACTCGGAATGCTTCTGGAACTTTAGTGCCCAAGGTTTCTGGTGCTATTGATACGTAGCTGACATCCTAAGAGTGCAGCATATCTGTTCACACCAAGTAAAGAGAGTGTCAAGAATGGGCTATTAAAGAGTGACAGTTACACAGACAGGGAGAGGGCTGTGAGCCCGAGAAACCCAGCGGTCCAAGAAATGCTAAAAAGTAGTGGTACTGTGAAGGATTTTACGATAGCGTGATTCTGTTAAATGGAGGGGTCTTTATTATATAAAAACTAGAGATGGGCAAAAGCGGGGCTGTTAAACCAGAACCCTACAATCCAAAACCAAATACCAACGCAAAACCCAAAAAGGATTTAGAACCAGAACCATTACACCGGGCCACGTGCCCACGTGAAGAGGAAAACTTGAGGTGTTTCTCGTAATTTTGTTTTGAATTATTTGGCATTTTCAGCTATGTTATTTTAGTTTGCTGATAGTTGTATGATTTTATACTTAAAGCTGAACAACAAGGTTTCTGCGCTCGTGCTGTCAATCAATGTAGTAACGTAATCCGTTTGCAGCTACGCGTCAGGGGTTACATTTTGTTCTTTGATTTTATTCTTATTTTAACATTTCCCTGCTTATTTTTATGATTTTTAGTAAAACCAGAACACAAATATTTGTCCAAAACCAAAACGCAGGTAAAAGTCCCCACCCTTAATACAAACCCAGAAAGGCAGGACCAAAACTCAGGTAAAAGTCCCCACCCTTAATAAAAACCCAGAAAGGCAGGACATGGTATTAATATATTTGTTTTCAGCTAATAGCGGCTATTTTATAAATAAATGACTAATGGAATAAATGCCACTCCCTGCCAGAGTGCCCCTTTAAACAGGGGGCGGGGGGGGGAGAAACGGTCAGCCGGTCCTTGAACCGCTGAACCTGCACCCCTTACGTCGGGCCCGGCCGTTGTCGCTAGTGGGCTCCCGGAAGTAATCTCTGAATGACCCCACCCATTTGCCACTCCCCCCGGGCTTAAAAAGCCCTGCTCCCAGTCTGGCAAGAACAAGCACCTACCCCCCAAAAGTGAACAGGTCACGCTGCCCACTAGCTGGGCTTTAAGTAGCCACCTTGGCTCCTCCCCTGCCCCTCCCCCGCACTACTCCCCCTCGTGCTGGTGGGGAGGAGAGCAGCCAGGGAGGGCAGGGAGCAGCCAGAGAGGTGCTGCCTGTTCCCATTTGGTCATAAAGCCCCCCACCAAGGGCTTGGAGGCCGTTGTATGTTCAATCTTCTATGTCTCTCTACTGGGGACAGAGCAGAGAATATGTTTGGGGTTTAGTAGTCCGCCTGGGAGAGGAACATTGCACAACTGCTGCTTAAAACTTCCTAAACTATTTTATGCCAAAACATATCAGAAGGTCCCAGTTTTGTACAGCGGGAGTGCATCTTCCAGATCTCTATGTGCATTGGTGTGAGGAATACACCGATAGCAGGATGGACTAGAGCCGGAAAATAAAACCACTCACATTTTCATGTCCAGAACGTTTATTAAGTCAGGAGAAACCCAGCTCAGGAAATATAGTATTTTATCTTACACTTAGGTTTTTCGTGACATTTTCGTGAGAATGGGACAGCATATAATGGGACAGTGTATAATGGGACAGTATATAATGGGACAGTATATAATGGGACAGTGTATAAAGGGTCACGTCGTGTCGTGTACTTAGGGTCATGTGACCTGGCAATTCTTGTTTGCTTTGCAAACTTGAGTGAAAATGTTGCACACGTCTATGTGTCCGACAGTATAAATCTATAATGCGGTAACAGGAACCCAACACATACATTCCCTCTGGTGTTTAAGTGAAGCGCATTAACCCTATCTGTTCGGTGTTCCCGTTCTTAACGACAACAGATATATATTTTTGGTGCATACCTGTTAATGTTTGAAGCCCTGACTATAAGTGTACTGTATTTAGTGGCGGGTGAAGGCATGTTTACCCAGCCTTCCCCTCCTAATTTTTATTTTCTTTACACCCCCCACCCCCCCACTTATGGAAAAAATGGAACTCAATAAAAAAAAAAGTAGAAAAGAAAACAGCGTCTGAGCTCGGGTGAAAGTGACAAAACCAAGTGACCACTGACAGTGCAGCCAGCGATGAATGTGGTTGTTCTGCGAAATTCATCTCTTTCAGGATTTTACAGTATCTAACATGTTAAGTACACACGCAGTGTGTTGTAACCGTGCAGCTGGCTCTGGTTTTTGCATCTCAGCAGAATATAAGGATGGAATTTGCTGGTTAGAACACGGAGATTAAGGGTCGGGGTGGTGAGCCAAAATACAGAGATCTCCTCTCACACCCTTCACTTCTCAGCCAGAGAGGCCAAAAACCCCACGCATGGTGACCCCTCTGCCACAGAAAGGGATCAAGGACAGCTTCTCAGGTAACCCCCCTACTAAAAGGGATACTGGCAATACTAGTGTATGTTGGGCCCCACCCAGTTGCTACAGGGATCCATACGTCACGTAGGGGTATAAAAGGAGGAGGGACTGTTCTGGAAGCTTAGGTTCCCGGAGGTCCAGAGGAGTGGAGCCTCGGGGAGTGTAGGTAAGTAATGTTAGTAAGTCATATCATGGACCAGGACCCCCCTATGTATTATGTTGTCGATAGGGACAGTACCTCTTAAGTAAGGAGACTGTACAGACGGAATGGAGTCCTGGGCAGTTTAGTGAAAGGAATACGGCACGCCAATGAGGGCCTCAGGGAAGAAGACCCCGGGTGCCTGCTGATCAGGTCTAACCGCAGATCAGCACTAACGTTCCTCAGAAGTCTGGTGGAAGTGGCAGTGCCCAAAACAGACAGCAAGGTACTGGCTCGGGATATAGGATACCCGTCAGGATTTTCCATAGGGGCTCCAATAGTCAGATCGCTACTTAAAGAGAGACAAGGGGGGCCGGGTCCCACAACTACCTAAGTAACTAAGCCAGAGAATCTCCAATCGAGTGTTAAGAGTGGAAACTGATGGAACAAAAGTATTGGTTTATGTCTTTGAATGAAAACCCTGTACAACGTGTCAAGATCTATATGAGGGTCCGTGTGTTTGGGACACGAATAAAGGATAGTTGTGCTATAAAAGTTCCTGGCACCCATTATTATACATCCTTGTTACCTCATCGCCCAGCTGCCTGAATCCAGCACCCTGATGATTACGATAAAAAGAAACTAGTTAAAGCCTTTAAGAAGAAATTTCCCATGTAACCCATGCAAAGTATCCATATATTCACCACACGGATGTAACCGCAACAGGTTTTCAGGATATTCCTGCTTCAGCACAGGTGGCTCAATCAGTGGCTCAGTCTTCCACTTCACCACCTGTGCTGAAGCAGGGATATCCTGAGAACCTGACCTGGCTCCTGACAACTGGAGATGGCCACCCCTGGTCTAAACGGCAGTGGAAGGGTAAACAGAGACCTGCACAGGCTTTCTCCGGGGTGGTCAGGAATCAGCTGTTCCCAGACAAGCAGCATAATACGTCTACATCTGAAATCGCACAACTTGAGCTGATAATGTTTGAGTGTTCTGCAGATTGCTCACTTAATCTCACATGATAAGGTTTCTAGCTGCGCCCTCTGTATCACTGATTGCCTGAACACCATTAGCCCCACTACTTATCAATGTATAAGGAGATACACTGGGGTTGTTTACTAATGTCCTTGTTAAAGCAGATCCTCCTGTTTTATTATTTTCCCTTTTAATAGATTTCCTCTGTTTGGAAATGTCTGCTTTTGGTTTGCCATACTGATGGTAATTTGAAGCTAATTGAGACGTCTTCCGTTCTTTCACTGACAGCTACAAACGTCTGGTAAAAAATATACAGGAGAAACTGCTGCCTTCATCATCTTATATCCCAGCCTTTCCTTTCTATGAGTACCAGAAGGGTTTGCAAAGCATTATAGTGAAGAGATATGTCTGAAGATCACTGTCAAATCTTCCGAACACACATATATCCCATTATGTTATGGGGTAATTTGTATGTCATTTAGGACTCAGAAGCCCTTAGTAGGAGTGACAAAGAACTGAAAATATAATAGGGAAACTATTGATTTATGTCTAATAAATTCATTGTATCCATGCACTCTTTAACATTCTGATTGAGGTAAAGGTATTAACCAAGTACTGTAATACCTCTGTGGAATGTATTTGATCTCACAAGGCCATATTTGCTCCTCTGCTTGTGTGTGGTTAATACTATTGGTGTTAATATCAGGGCACTGAACTTCTGGCCATGTGCATCACACCTGCAGGATGTACCTGAAAGAAGAAAGATCAAGTTGAAGACTGAGCCACTGATTGAGCCCCCTGTGCTGAAGCAGGGATTTCTGCAAAATCTGACCTGTTGGTGGCCCTTGAGGACTGGAGTTGGCCACTCCTGGAATATTTCAATGTCGCTCTAAGGTTGGGATCCAACAAGTCACAATGTGAAGTATCTGTCAGTAACTCCCATTAGCGCGGCTTGATGAGTGCTGGCCTTAGAGTTGTGTATCAAGGCTATTAAACTTCAGAGTGATGTTATCAGAGGCTGTATCACCGTGCATCTCTCAGAGTCATTGGCCTAGACGTGTTATCAAACTCTGTGATATTGGAGTTTATATCGTAAAAAATACTGTGTGCTTTCACTGAAATTGAAGATTGCAGTAACATGTTACCGGGAGCGAGACTTTAAGTCGAGTTTTGATGCGGTAATTACCGCTACCGATAATAAGGAGTTAATTACCGCATCGTGATAAAATGGGGAGGGTAATGTCCTATTTCTACCATAGGGTTCCCAATTATTACATAACCCTATGTTAGAAAATACCATAAACCCCGTTGAGGTGTGTGGCTACCAAAGTATACCGCAGCCACCAAAGGGGTTAATATATTAAAGATCAATTACACTACATAACCCCCATGGCTACCTAAGTGGCAATATTATGCTTTACTAACCGCTAAGGCATTTTAGGGGTTAACTTTTACCACCACCCCATGGGGTCCCAAACACCCTCCCTGGGGCAACTACCCCCAACACCAACCCCCACCCCTACTCCTCCAACAAATATACATGTAGTTTTAGTGAAGAAGTAGCTCCTTTATAGCACTTAGTGCTCAGCTAATCATAGAAACTCATGACTAGCTGGCCACTTAGGCTACTGAGGGGTTAATATGTACTTAAATGGGTAATCGTTTATGTTTGATCACTTATTCCATGTTGGTTTTGCTTACCTTGCCTATTTATATAATGGCCATTACCAGCGGTGGAATTGAAGATCCGCCGCCCCTAGGCCCTTGCTTGCTTCCGCCATCGTCCTCCTTCCGAATCGCTGCATCAAATGACTTCCTCGGACGCTACCAACGTGATGTTACACAGCGTCGCGTTGCCATCGCAACATGACGTCATTTGCAGTCATTACGTCACATTGCCATGGCAATGACACGCCATGTGACGTCGCGTTGGTGACGTCCGAGGAAGTCATTTGATGTTGCGATTCGGAAGGAGAAGGGCGGAAGCAAGGAGGAGCGGCCGCCACATGTAAGCGCCTTCCCATCAGGCCCGAGAGTGCGGCATCTGTACATGGGGGCGGCCCTCGGCCTATCGGGCCTGGTGGGAAATCCGCTACTGGCCATTATATACGTATTGTAGGCGTGATAGCGCTAACGCTGCCTGGAGCAGCTGATAATAAATGTGGTATAAACATCAAGACTTGATGACCGGCACTGAAACGACACATTTGTGGTATTTATTAATTTTGGTGCTGGTCCCGACAGTTTTATTGGATACGTTGATCACGCACCATAAAAATAAAGCATTGTTTTGGGCTACAATACCTCATTTCTGGCCTAATGGAGTTTGATGACTCTAGGGCAGGGGTGGCCAACGCTAGTCCTCAAGGGCCACCAACAGGTCAGGTTTTCAAGATATCCCTGCTTCAGCACAGGTGGCTCAATTAGTCCCAGCTTCAGCACAGGTGGCTCAATCAGTGGCTCAGTTGTCTTTGTGTAGTAACATTGAGCCTGGATGGGTAAGGTGCTGTCCCATGCATGGTACTGTAAGCATGCCCCTTTCAAAAGCCACAACCCTAAAGCTACCACTGTTTAGTAAATAAACCCCCAAGACACCCCAAATCTCCTCCCTCTGCAGCCCTCGATGTATACACTGCAGACAGCCTGCCCTATTAAACACGAAATTGCCAAATGAGAGCAGTAATTAGTTTATGCATTAATTACTTTTTTCCATCTGTGTTCCTGACTTGGGAAGTAGGAACTGCAATGGATGATAATTAAGAATTATGAATGCTGCTATTTCCCCCATTTTTTCAGCATACCACATGTTGAAGATGCACAAGGTGTAATTAAAAAGCATCTTTTGGTTGGGATCAAGAAACAAGCTCTCCAGACAAATACAGGGCTGAGATATCACATTAATTTCTCCAGGGCCCAAGCTTGTGCCTGTCCTCCCTCACAACGGACAAGCTGCTCTACAGTATATCTCTATATCTCTCCCTTCTATATGATGTGCTTCCAGAGAGAATAGATCAAACCAGCGTTTAAGCAAATAGTGCTCGAGTTCAGCTGCACCTGATCGATAAAGTCATTATTTAAAGTTAAACAGGGTACATTAACCCCTTGAAGTCATCGGGGGAAAGAACAGTCTTAAGATATCACTGTTTTCAAAGGGATGAATTGAGCTATATAATCCTAGTTGGACCTAAATCAATAAATACCATATTCTGTATTAACTTGAGTACTTAACCTTTAAAACCTATTTTATTGTACTATTTTGTATACAGGGCAACACAATAAATGTTGTCAGCAATTATATATAGATATGTGTGTGTGTCTATGTTGAAAAGCCACTGGTCTATTTGCCCGGGACAAGTAAATATTTGCCGTTGAGACGTGAATCTAAAAGGCCACGGCTGCCATTTACAACTCTGCTTCCCGAAGTCACGCCCCACAATGAATTATACAGCACTATGCCAGGCATTATGGGGTTTGACTTCGGGAGGAAGAGGAGTGATTGACAGGTCTGCCTCCAAAAAAGTTCTGCAACGGCCGGTGTATTTCTGCACCGGTTCTGTCAGAGGAATAGTGGCACACAGCCATCAGATTGCTTAGCTCACACTGCTAGACCTGCTGCCTGGAAAAGCAGTAGTTATGGGTTCTAGTTCTGCTGGGTCCAATACCATTCCAAGTCACTAGGTGCCTTAGGCTTATCTACTATATCTACTATATATTTCTGAAAGCACTGTATGTCTGCGTCCCTAGCGGCAATCTCATTGGTCCCTTGGCCCGCCCGCCCCCGCACACCTCTCATTGGCCTGAGGCGGAGTGACGGGCCAAATGACACATCACACACACACACACACACACACACACACACACACACACACACACACACACACACACACACACACACACACACACACACACACACACACACACACACACACACACACACACACACACGAGAGTAGGGGGGGTGTTACCTACATTAGCGGGGCTCACAGTGTTAGCAGCACCCGCGCGCATCTCCTCCTCTCCCCGTGTCTCCCGCGCTTTCACCCCGCCCCCCCCATCCCCCGGCGCAGCTACAGTCAGCGGGACACATACACTATTATTACCCCTTCAGCGCCCCCCCCCACCCAGTGTCAGCGGCCGTGCGAGACCCCCCCTCTATATCTCCCACCTCTCCCCCCCCACACATATATATGCCCCCCCTCCCCGGCGCTACAACTCACCCCTTCCCCGGCGGGGGAACAGCCAGTGGCCAGGCAGGCTGCCTCGCGGCGCCGAGTACCCAAGATGGCGGCGCCCGGGACACAGCGGGGGAGCGGCCACAACACGCTGCCTCCCGCCTCAGATCCACGTGGGACCTGCTGGATGGGTGAGTGAGCGGCCTTCACCTCCCCTCCACCCCCCCTTCACCTCCCCTCCACCCCCCCTCCCCTCCAGTGTCAGTGTCTCCCCGATACCCCCCCCCCCCGGCGCCGCTACAGTCAGCGGGGGAGCGAGCATGCGCCCGGGACACAGCGGGGGAGCGGCCACAACACGCTGCCTCCCGCCTCACATGCACGTGGGACCTGCCGGACGGGTGAGTGAGCGGCCTTCACCTCCCCTCACCCCCGTTCACCTCCCCTCACCCCCTTTCACCTCCCCTCACTCCACTTCTCCTCCCTTCCACCTCCCCATTTACCTCCCCCCCTTCACCTCCCCTCCACCCCCCCCTTAGCCTCCCCTCCACCCCCCCCCCCCTCTTCACCTCCCCATTCACCTCCCTTCCACCCCCCCCTTCACCTCCCTTACACCCCCCCTTCACCTCCCCTTCACCCCCCCTTCACCTCCCCTCCACCCCCCTTCACCCCCCCTCCATACCCCCTTCACCTCCCCTCCACCCCCCCACCCCTCCAGTGTCTCCCCGATACCCCTCACCCCCCCCCCCCCCGGCGCCGCTACAGTAAGCGGGGGAGTGAGCGAGCGCCCGGGACACAGCGGGGGAGCGGCCACAACACGCTGCCTCCTGCCTCACATGCAAGTGGGACCTGCCGGACGGGTGAGTGAGCGGCCTTCACCTCCCCTCACCCACCCCTCACCCCCGTTCACCTCCCCTCACCCCCTTTCACCTCCCCTCACTCCACTTCTCCCTTCCACCCCCCTTCACCTACCCTCCACCTCCCCCCCTTCACCTCCCCTCCACCCCCCCCCTTCACCTCCCCTCCACCCCCCCCCTCTTCACCTCCCCTCCACCCTCCCCCCCTTCACCTCCCCTCCACCCCCCCATTTCACCTCCCTTCCACCCCCCCTTCACCTCCCTTCCACCCCCCCTTCACCTCCCCTCCACCTCCCCTCCGCCCCCCCCTTCGCCTCCCCCTTCGCCTCCCCACCCCCCTTCCCACCACCTCCCCCCCTTCCCACTGCCTCCCCTCCATTCCCACCACCCCCCCCCCCTTCCCACCGCCTCCCCCCCCTTTCCACCGCCTCCCCTCCACCTTCCCACCGCCTTCCCACCGCCTCCCCCTCTTCCCACCGCCTCCGCCACTTCCCACCGACTCCCCCCCCTTCCCACCTCCTCCCCCCCTTCCCACCGCCTCCCCCCCCTTCCCACCGCCTCCCTCCCCCCCTTCCCACCGCCTCCCCGCCCCACTTCCCACCGCCTCCCCGCCCTGCTTCCCACCGCCTCCACCCCCCGCCTTCCCACCGCCTCCCACCCCCGCCTTCCCACCGCCTCCCACCCCCTGCCTTCCCACCGCCTCCCACCCCCCGCCTTCCCACCGCCTCGCCCTTCCAACCGCCTCCCCCTTCCCACCACCTCCCCCCTCCTCCCCCTTCCCACCGCCTCCCCCCATCTCCCCTTCCCACCACCTCCCCCCTCCTCCCCCTTTCCACCACCTCCCCCCTCCTCCCCCTTCCCACCACCTCCCCCCTCCTCCTCCTTCCCACCACCTCACCCCTGCTCCCCCTTCCCACCACCTCACCCCTTCTCCCCCTTCCCACCACCTCCCCCCCCTTCCCACCACCTCACCCCTCCCCCCTTCCCACCACCTCCCCCCCTTCCCACCACCTCCCCCCTTTCCCCCACTTCCCACCACCTCCCCCCCTTCCCACCACCTCCCCCCCTTTCCCACCACCTCCTCCCCCTTCCCACCACCTCCCCCCTCCTCCCCCTTCCCACCACCTTCCCCCTCCCCACTCCTCCCCCTTCCCACCACATTCCCCCTCCTCTACCCTTCCCACCACCTTCCCCCTCCTCCCCCTTCCCACCACCTCCCCCCTTCTCCCCTTCCCACCACCTCCCCCCCTTCTCCCCCTTCCCACCACCTCCCCCCCTTCCCACCACCTCCCCCCTTCCCACCACATCCCCCCTCCTCCCCTTCCCACCACCTCCCCCCCCCTCCCCCACTCACAGACAGAACTCACAACCCACGCGCCACCCGCCGCCTCACACCCTAGCAGGACCCCCACTCACAGACAGCACTCACAACCCACGCGCCACCCGCTGCCTCACACCCTAGCAGGACCCACACTCACAGACAGCACTCACAACCCACGCACCACCCGCCGCCTCCCACCCTAGCAGAACCCCCACTCGCATACAGCACTCACAACCCACGCGCCACCCGCCGCCTCACACCCTAGCAGGACACACGCCTCACATTTTTACATCACTTATGGCACCAAAATATACATTGTACTGTGGTGTGGTTACAATAAACCATTTTTATACAACATCGTATTACATTTTCTTCCATCTTTCTTTTCAATATTATTATCCAACCTTTACAACAAACAGTCACCTATTGTTTCACGATTTATAAATAATACTACCTATTACGCATTTACATCCCGGGCAACGCCGGGTCTCTCAGCTAGTCAACTATATAGTTGGTATGGAAATCCTTTTAGGAAGTGTGGGATGGGACTCATTTAAATATACTTTGCATATGCATTAGCATATCTCCCAGGGTACCTCAGGTGTTATCAGATTAATCAGCTAGGATTTTTTAGTATCCAATTTGCAGATGGATTTTGGTGGGGGGGATCGGATTTGGTCTAAAAAATCCAGGCAAGGGATTTGGACCAAAATCGGTGAGAGCAAAGGAGCACGGCTGGTAAGAGAATCCACAAGAAAAAAATCTTATAGAAAAAATAAAGGGCACAACTCCATGACTAAAACTGAGGGTAGTTTATTCCATGAATACACAGGGACAGAGACAAAGCCCACGCACCAACGCGTTTCATCCCGTGGGACTTTATCAAGGTGTAAAAATAAAGTCCCACGGGATGAAACGCGTTGGTGCGTGGGCTGTGTCTCTGTCCCTGTGTATTCATGGAATAAACTACCCTCAGTTTTAGTCATGGAGTTGTACCCTTTATTTTTAAAATAAGATTTTTTTCTTGTGGATTCTCTTACCAGCCGTGCTCCTTTGCTCTCACCGATTTTGTTATATACCTATCAGGATTGCACGCAAGTGGAACTATCCTACAGATGATCTCAGGACTTCAAAGTACCCCCGTGGTCAGGTAATGGGCAATAGCCCTTATATTCTTACCTTGGACCCTATATGGGGAAGTGTGTTTATTAAGGGGGGGTGTGGCAGGATCCTATCTGCGGCAGTCTGGCTGACTGACCGCTTGGTCCTTTATTTTGGCCCCCCTTAAATCTCTATTACACATATGAGGATATGGATTCATGATAAGTTCCCGTCTACTTTTATGTCTACATTATTTCTGTGAGTCTAAACACTTATATTGAGCGTCAGTCTCTATATCAATATACAAGGGATTTGGACCAGTTCGTCTTTCTCTAGTAAGCAGCAATACATTTATTTCTTCAAATCTGCAGAATTGTCTCTGTTGAAGGACTTTTGTGGTATGTGGATTTTAGGTGATATTTGTTCAATGCACAAGTTGCATAGCAATAGTTAAAGGTCAAAGAACGCTTATTTTTTTAAGTGCGTTATAGATTTATTTCCTCAGCTCTCCCTTCCGGCCGCTATGTAATTAAATCACAAGCTCGTTGGATCAGTAATTCAGGGTAACCATAGTGCTATTTGCATCAAAATACATTCTTCATGTTATTCCTAAAATAGGTCTCCCATTTACACTACCAACAGTTATTTGTGAGTTTGAAAATAGAAAATACTAGTTATATTCTTTCTGTTAAAAAACACTGTGTTTATGATTAATCTCTCTGTGCCGTGCCCTGTTTGTATCTCTCTGCCCCGTGCCCTGTTTGTATCTCTCTACCCCGTGCCCTGTTTATATCTGTCTTCCCCGTGCCCTGTTTGTATCTCTCTACCCCGTGCCCTGTTTATATCTGTCTTCCCCGTGCCCTATTTGCATCTCTCTGCCCTGTGCCCTGTTTGCATCTCTGTGCCCTGTTTGCATCTCTGTGCCCCTTGCCCTGTTTGCATCTCTCTGCCCCGTGCCCTGTTTGCATCTCTCTGCCCCGTGCCCTGTTTGCATGTCTCTACCCCGTGCCCTGTTTGCATCTCTGCCCCATGCCCTGTTTGCATCTCTCTACCCCGTGCCCTGTTTGCATCTCTCTACCCCGTGCCCTGTTTGCATCTCTCTGCCCTGTGCCCTGCTTGCATCTCTCTGCCCTGTTTGCATCTCTGTGCCCTGTTTGCATCTCTCTGCCCCGTGTCCTGTTTGCATCTCTGCCCCATGCCCTGTTTGCATCTCTGTGCCCTGTTTGCATCTCTCTGCCCCGTGTCCTGTTTGCATCTCTGCCCCATGCCCTGTTTGCATCTCTGTGCCCTGTTTGCATCTCTCTGCCCCGTGTCCTGTTTGCATCTCTGCCCCATGCCCTGTTTGCATCTCTGTGCCCTGTTTGCATCTCTGCCCCATGCCCTGTTTGCATCTCTGTGCACTGTTTGCATCTCTCTGCCCTGTTTGCATCTCTGCCCCATGCCCTCTTTGCATCTCTGTGCCCTGTGCCCTGTTTGCATCTCTCTGCCCCGTGCCCTCTTTGCATCTCTGTGCCCTGTGCCCTGTTTGCATCTCTCTGCCCCGTGCCCTGTTTGCATCTCTCTGCCCCGTGCCCTCTTTGCATCTCTGTGCCCTGTGCCCTGTTTGCATCTCTCTGCCCCGTGCCCTGTTTGCATCTCTCTGCCCTGTGCCCTGTTTGCATCTCTCTGCCCCGTGTCCTGTTTGCATCTCTCTGCCCCATGCCCTCTTTGCATCTCTGTGCCCTGTGCCCTGTTTGCATCTCTGTGCCCTGTGCCCTGTTTGCATCTCTCTGCCCCGTGCCCTGTTTGCATCTCTCTGCCCCATGCCCTGTTTGCATCTCTCTGCCCTGTTTGCATCTCTCTGCCCCGTGTCCTGTTTGCATCTCTCTGCCCCATGCCCTCTTTGCATCTCTCTGCCCTGTGCCCTGTTTGCATCTCTCTGCCCTGTGCCCTGTTTGCATCTCTCTGCACTGTTTGCATCTCTCTGCCCCGTGCCCTGTTTGCATCTCTCTGCCCTGTGCCCTGTTTGCATCTCTCTGCACTGTTTGCATCTCTCTGCCCCGTGCCCTGTTTGCATCTCTGGCTAGAAGGCCTCAGGTGTTCATTTACTGAAAATATTAGATTTCCACAGTAATGGAAATAGAGGCACAGCTATAATAACAGTGATAAGTAACTTTATACTATGTAACTTTGTTACTACAGCACAGCTGTCAACTGTATCAAGCAACCTCAGTTTATAAGTGGACTTTTAGATTGACCTGGTTTGGAGACTCCTTCACTGCCGTAAGGTATAAAGATAGGATTCTACTCAGCAATGGATAACATGGCAAAGGGAAAACTACACGATTACCTAATACCTACCTGTGAGCCAGGTACCGAATACAAACAGACGTTTCTTCAGATGGGGAGGCATAGATCATTCTTGAACACATGGCAGATACACTGACTATAGCTTTATTCTCTACTTCGGATTCAAAGGTTTATCCCGGTAGCCGTTTTGTATCCAAATATTCTTGACCATAAGGGCAGAAATATCTGTAACCAGGGGATCCCCAGAGTGCGGGGGAGGGGCGGGGGATGGGGGGGCGTTGATCAGCTCTAGCTCAGGTAATGCAAAACAAGTGTCCTGCTTCCGAATAATCATGAAAAACACAGGGTCTCTCCTGTGTCATACATCGATACAAAGTGTTCATTCTGAAATGTGTCACAACTTCACAGCCTGGAGAATAACCCAATACTTGAGGGATTTTGGTCACATTAAAATCACCTCACCTGCCAGCTCTTTACTTCACCCTGATGTCCCTGCTATTCTTCCCCATTTTCCAAATTCTCAAAAGAGTCCCAATTGTGTTCTGCTCCCATGGTGACTGCACGGATATATAGCTGAACAAGGGCGGGTGGACCATCCAGGTGTCCGGGCTTGCCCCAGTGGGCTGGTGCAGCAGGCCATTCATAGCAGCTGACGTGCAGCGGGGGTCACTGCAATCCTCTCCCTCGTCCAGTTGGTGCCAGAAGTTGGGTTCAACTTCCACCCGACTAGTGGTGGGAGCTGCAAAGTCCCCGGACTGGTGCAGCATTGAGACCACCTCACCCCAAGGTAAGATTGGTGTGTGTGTGTGTCACTTACCTTTCCATAGTGGCATCTTCTCCAGTAGCGTCGCCTAGTTATGGCAACCCAATGTCTCATGGTGACGCGTTGCCATGACAAGATGACAACACATGGTGCTGCCATGACAACATCCAGCGGCAGATTTACAAATCCGCCACCCTTAGGCACTTGCCTGTGTCTGCCGCCCCGCTTCCCCTCCAGAATCCAGCCTCAAATGACACAGCGGACGTCACCAAAGTGACATCACACGGCATCGCATTACCATGGTAAAGCGACGTCATGGCGTCATTTGAGTTAGCAACGTCATGGTTGCTATGGCAATGAGACGTCATTTGTGACGTCTGCGGCGTCATTTGATGCTCGATTTCGAAGGACGTCAGAACGGAGGCGGCGCAGCACAGGCAAGTAAGTCCCTTCACCTTACGTCCGATAGGCCGAGAGCGCAGCAAATGGGGCATTTTTGTTGCACCCAAATTTTGCCGCCTTAGGCCCGGGCCTAACGGGAAATCTGACACTGACAACATCACTTGGCGCTGCAATCTCATGACGCTGTGTCATAGGAGGGCCTGGTATGTGACAAATCGCCCTGGGCCGATACTTCACCCGGTACCTGAACTATAATTATAAGGTGCATAAGAATCCGGAGAAGCTGAAAGACATTTGTGACTGCAATTTATTCTGAGGCTGCCGATTATCATTATTGCAGGTATATATATATATCAAAAACGTTTTACGTTAAGGACAAAACACCCAGATACTGTTATAAAAATATAATGTAAAAATAATGAGCCACCCAATGTCACTGGTTGGAATTGTTGGTACTATAAGCGTGTAATTAACAGGGATTTCAAAGTGCCGGCACAATTAGTTCCTTTGCAACGTGGTATTTAATATGTTTTCTGATTGCATGTGAGATCTAATTTCAGAGAGAGGATGGTGGTTTTACGTGCGGTTTCCTCTCTCCCACTTTCTTGCTACGGCTGGTGGGAGAGGCCCTGCAATGAAGGCAGGATGCTCCTCTCAGAAATGGAGCTGTCACTGCGGCCTGATTTATTACAATCATTCCCCTGGCAGGTTCCCGGCTCATACTTGAATGCTTATCTCGACTCGGTTTTATGACTATGAAACCTTCACCTTGAAATGACACCTGTAGGGAAGGTGCGGCGGGAGCAGTTAGAGATTCCCTCACAATCACTCTCACTTTTTCACTGCAATATTAATGATGAGGATACAGGCTCCATTTCTGTGTTTATTTGTGTAAGCAGAATTTGATTTGGAGACTGACAACAATACACTAATAACAAACACCTATGGAAAACAAATGCAGACCCATATGCATATACAGTAGCTGCACACCTATATTAAGGGGGGCAGGAACTAGGGGTGCATCAGACATGCACCACGCCCCCGGGTTTGTACATTTTTACATGATGGTAATGTATGTAGATCACTGATTCTGTATTTACAGTGCCCCCACCCAAAAACCACGTCCTGCACGCTTCCGATATATCTGTATATCTGTGTGCACATGTAACAAATATACAGGGCTTTTTTTGTGATGGTCTTCCCTGCTGCAGGTTTTGTCTGCTTGCTGAGGGGGCGGGGCCATCCCTGCACACAGCCAATCCCTGCCTGGTTCCCGCCCACATCTGAGTAGAGCAGCAGTGAACTGGTACAGTCCTCTAACCCTCACCCGCAGGTAAGGTGTGTGTGTCTCCGTATACATGTATGTGTCCCGGTGTGTGTGTCTCCGTATACGTGTATATGTGTGTGTCTCCGTATACGTGTATGTGTATGTGTCCCGGTGTGTGTGTCTCCGTAAACGTGTATGTGTCCCGGTGTGTGTGTCTCTGTATACGTGTATATGTGTGTGTCTCCGTATACGTGTATATGTATGTGTCTCGGTGTGTGTGTGTGTGTGTGTGTCTCATTTCTCTGGGAACACCCCCTTCCCTCTAACCACCCCTCTCTTTTTTTCTGCTCCCCCACTGCAAAACACTTTCAATAATGTTGAAGTATACAAATATATATATATATATATAAAAAAAGAAATAGTATTAG
This sequence comes from Ascaphus truei, assembly GCF_040206685.1. Classification (NCBI taxonomy): domain Eukaryota; kingdom Metazoa; phylum Chordata; class Amphibia; order Anura; family Ascaphidae; genus Ascaphus; species Ascaphus truei. The sequence continues at coordinate 45,889,149 of NC_134491.1, read as the reverse complement.
TGCCTTCCAAATCCCCACTGACACAGAAATTGTATGACTGTGAAAAAGCTGCAAGCAATATAATTGTGAGCAATATCATGTAATAAACATAGAAAATATATAATATATAAAAAATAAAAAATATATAATAAATAATATATATAAAGGTATTATTAAAATAAAAACAATAATAATAACAATAAAACCACAAAAATGAAAACTATATGTAAATTATACAATACAATTGTAGCCCTGTGTAATTTTGGGGTTACATGTCTTTCTCCTCCTGTGCAATAATCCCTGTTAAAAGGGCAGGTTTGCCAGGAGTAATCATGGGGTTTGCCCTCACCTCCTGTGATGTATATTATTTAGTGAAGGAAGTGACATCATGCTCTGTGTCCACTAACAGTGACACTGGGGTGGTGCCTACTGAAGCAATATAATATGCAGAACTTCCTGAATTTAGTGTGTGTGCCTCACCATCTGAGTGAGGTGAGTCTATCCAGCAACCTGTCAGGGCTCTGGCAGTGTTTGTGGCCCTCCCACTAGGGAGTGGTGTGGAAGACTATACCTCTTACTCCATCAGGGAGTAAGGGAAGAGCTAGACCTGCTTTCGGGGCCCTTGCCTGGGAGTGTAAGGTCAGGGACTTCCTTTGGGTTGGCAACCTGAGAATGAGTTGCTAGACGCCCAAGCCACTATGATGGGCGGCTATCCATGTCTGCTGTTAATAAAGGATGCCAAAGAGAAAGAATGCTTCTGTCCTGTGTGTGGAGTCACTTGGGAAGAAGGTGCACATAGAGGTTCTCTTTCAGAGACTCCTCCCTGCTATGCTGGGGGTCTGGAAGAGATGGAGGCGCTGTACCATGAGTGAGTATAACTCAGTATTACCCCTTAAGCCAGTCCTGATGCCATTCCCAATAATACCATCAAGCGGGAGACTCAGGAGTCCTGTAAGCCAGCAGGTGCACCACACTATAGCCATGTGTAACCAGAGTAGTATTTCCCTAGAGTGGCCAATCTGCGATTGGGGGGGGGGGGGGGGGACCCGTTACTCAAGTGAAAGTCCAATCCCAAAAACACAGTCCTTCAGAGTCTCTGCAGCCTGAAAAGAGGGACCACAAAATCCCTCATGGATATCTAAGAAAAAAAACAAGAAAACAACAGGCGCACTCATAGTGTATTATGTTGAAAAACGTATATGGGACTGGTAAAGGTAAAATGCGCACTCACAAACGTGACAGGAATATGAGCAGATATGAGTAATACTCAATCGCCAACAGTAGCAGGATATCAGCAGGGCAAACGTCTTTAGGGCTCCACCATGTGCTGCAGTTATCACCGATCGCGTCGCCTCTGTATGCCGAGTACTTCCTCACTCCAGCTTGAGTCCCGCGAGACGTCAGCGGGAGCTATTGGGTAGTCTCTGACTCCTCTCCGCTGGAGAACTCTGCATCCATTGGACTCAGTGTACAATTAAGCTCAAAATATATTCCAAATGTCAATACGCTAGTATATGCGCACATAGAGACATATCAAAATCAATTTGTGATTGACAAAAATGATCCGAAACACACCCTACGCATCCTTAAGACTTCGTCAGGGAGTGTACACTATGAGTGCGCCTGTTGTTTTCTTGTTTTTTTTTCATACATATATATATTTTTATTATTATTATTATTTAAACTACAGGTGGAAACAGACTGTGACAAAGGTGATAGATTTTTATTTTAATACACATAGCTTTTGCAGTTATTAACAGTAAACCTCTCCATTAGTACAGTAAACCTCTCCATTAGTGATGGAGTTTATAAAGAAGAAGCTATTGGCAGAATAATAAGCATCCCTTTATTTTCTGAGGCTGGGAATGACTGTAGTAATAGAATGAGGCAGTAGAGAACAGAAAGGTTTAGGCATATGTGTCAAGCTTCTACAATGAGTAAAGTTTCTACAATGAGTGACTGGTGTGTTTAGTTATTGGGGGAGGGGGTTATTAGGTGTTGGGGGAGAGAGGTGAGAAAGAGGTGGGGGGAGGAGAGAGAGAGGTGGGGTAGTGGGAAGAGAGAGAGGTGGGGGTGGGAGGGTGAGAGAGGTGCGGGTGGGGTGGGGGTAGGAGAGAGAGGTGGGGGCTAGGAGAGAGAAAGGTGGGAGTGGGGGAGGGAGGAGAGAGAGAGGTGGGGGTAGGAGAGAGTGATGGGGGTGGGAGGAAAGAGAGAGGTGGGGGAGGGAGGAGAGAGAGAGGTGGGGGTGGGAAGAGAGAGGGATGGAGTTGGGGGGGAAGGAGAGAGGTGTTGGTGGGAGGAGAGAGAGAGGTGAGGTGGGGTGGGGGACGGGAGAGAGGTGGGGGTGGGAGGAGAGAGAGAGGTGGCGGTGGGGTGGAGGGAGGAGAGAGAAGTGGTGGGAGGAGAGAGGTGTGTGGGGAGAGAGTGAAGTGGAGGTTTGGGGGGGAGAGAGAGGTGGAGGTGTGGGGGGGAGAGTAAGGTAGGGGGTGGGAGTGAGGAGAGAAAGAGGTGGGGGCGAGTAGATAGAGAGGTGGGGTGTGGGGGAAGAGAGAGAGAGGTGGGGGGGAGGAGAGAGAGGGGTGGGGTGGAGGGGGGGGAGGAGAGAGAGGGGTGGGGTGGAGGAGGGAGAGAGGTAGGGGTGAGGGTGAGGAGAGAGAGATGGAGGTGTGGGGGGAGGAGAGAGAGATGTGGGGGGGTGGGAGGAGAGAGAGAGGTGGGGGTGTGAGGAGAGAAAGAGGTGGGAGTGGGAGGGAGGAGAGAGGTGGGGGTGTGGAGTAGGGGAGATATGAATGGGGGGAGAGAAAAGGGGGAGAAGAGAGAAAGAGTTTGGGGGGTAGGAGAAAAAGGAGGTGGGGGGAGGTGAGAAATAGATCGGGGGGAGAGATGGAGGGCATGAGTCTGGCAAGGCTGCCGACACAGTGGGGGTGAGGGGGGGGGAGGGGGGAGGCCACGGGAAAGCTGTCTGCGGCCCTGAGATATATACACACACAGACAGATGTAGCAAGGGTAACTCCTCCGGCACCAAGACAAGCTGCGTTCATGCCCCGGCACAGGATTAATCTGCGGAGGTCCAATCCGGAGGCATGAACCCCCCGGAGTGAGGCATGAACCCCCCCGGAGTGAGGCATGAACCCCCCAGAGTGAGGCATGAACCCCCCGGAGTGAGGCATGAACCCCCCCGGAGTGAGGCATGAACCCCCCCGGAGTGAGGCATGAACCCCCCGGAGTGAGGCATGAACTCCCCGGAGCGAATTATGAACCCCCCTGGAGCAAATCATGAACCCCCCGGAGTGGGGCATGAACCTCCCGGAGTGAGGCATGAACCCCCCCGGAGTGAGGCATGAACCCCCCGGAGTGAGGCATGAACCCCCCGGAGCGAGGCATGAACCACCCGAATTGAGGCATGAACCCCCCGGAATGGGGCATGAACCCCCCGGAGTGAGGCATGAACCCCCCGGAGTGAGGCATGATCCCCCCGCAGCGAGGCATGAACCCCCCGGAGTGAGGCATGTCCCCCCAGAGTGAGGCATGAACCCCCCGGAGAGAGTCATGAACCCCCCGGACCGAGGCTTGAACCCCCATGAGTGAGGCATGAACCCCCCCGGAGTGAGGCATGATCCCCCCGGAGTGAGGCCGCGGCAGACACTGCAAATTTGTGCTTTTTCAGCCAGGCTCCAGAGACATTCTCACTTCCTCTGTATGCGCAATAAAGATACGGTAACATTGCTGACCTGTAATTAATCTATTACATTTATAAGCTTCATTTATTCATATAGAAAAGGAGTCATCAAAATCTAAGAACAGAGGAGTTTCATCAGCCTCCCAAATGCTCTAATTAGCTAAATATATCCCAAGTTTCAACCAGCAGAGACAGGAGGAAGACAGCTGAACTTGTAGCTCTAGACATTGTAATTCACAAGCACATGAGAAAAGAGATATTAAATAAAATTGCAGGAAAATCATAAACGAAACACAGAGAAAGCCCTTGTGTGTCTAAGTACAGAATCGCCGAGAAATCCATAAATGTTTCACCACTAAGGACAAGGCCGCCAACGGGGGGTGAGCAAGGACTACTGTCCCGGGCACGGTGGGCCCAGAAAACCCACCATGTGTCCTGATCCACAGAGGGGGCCTCCTGGAAGGTGTCTTGGAGGTGCCTTTCGGAGGCAGCATGCTGTAGGCCGGGGGAGGGAGGCTCCCCTGACAGGCACCTCTGTGAGCACCTTCCAGCAGGCAGCTCTGCAGGTCTCTAACAGGCCCGCTCAATCCTCCAGGGCAGAAGGTAGGCTCCTGTCCATCACTCGGCGTCTGTATCACTGTCCCCTCCCCCTCTCATTCTCCCATCTCTCCTCTCGTTTTCTCCCCCCCCCTATTTCTCCCTTCTCTCCCCCTCTTTTTCCCTTTCCCCCTCATTTCCCCTCTCTCTCTTTTCCCCCTCCTCCAGGTCTATAAGTGACCCCCCTCCTGGCCCTTATCTCGTTCTTCCCCCCTCAGCGACCCCCAGTGCGTGGGGGGCGGGGGGTGCTCCTTTAATTTGTCCTGGGCTCCAATAATTCAGTTGGCGACCCTGACTATGGACCTGGTAGATTAATGTTGTTTGTTTGTCTCTGAATTTCCTTCATGTTTGGAATGTTCTATAAAAGGGCTGGGCAACTCCAGTCCTCATGGGCCACCACTGTCAGGTTTTTGGGATATCCCTGCTTCAGCACAGGTGGCTCAATCAGTCACTGCATCAGCACAGCTGGCTCAATCAGTGGCTCAGTCTTTGACTGAGCCACTGATTGAGGCAGGGATATTCTTAAAACCTGACCTGTTGGTGGCCCTTGAAGACTGGAGTTCCCCACCCCGGTTCTAGAACATGTGGTATAATAAGTTGCAATAGGTTTTGAAGGACCATGGGGATAATATTACAGTGTACGGAGCTTTCGAAACCTCGTGGGTGTACACATCAAGAAGGAACTTGTGAGATTTGGACATTGCTGTACACCATAATGTATGCTGCAATATTACATTAATCCTGCTAAGAAAACAAACCAAAAAATAACTAATGGAGTTTGTAATGATTGCAGCAGGTAAACCCTACTGTAGTTCCACCACCCCTACAAACACCAACAGAGAAACCTCTAGTGTAGGATTTATTGCAGCAGAATATCCGCGGGGCAGAGTTATTATACTTTATGGGGCTATTTGTCAAGAGATTTTTGGAGCAAAGTGAAGCATTGGCTATTTTCAATTAAATTTCTCCCATTTCCCCGATGTGCATAAGCTTGTGATTTGAGGAATAGTTAAGGGGGATTCCATAAAGTACATGTTTCAATATGGTGTATTCAATTCTGTGACCGTTTATCATTTTTTTAAAAATGTTTTCTTTCGGTGTCAAAAACTCTGCCACGTCCGAGATGATGGAAACCTCTCTGGTTGACAATCTGCATCAATTGCAAGAAATGGAAGTCTATGCCTGTATTATATGTGGGGTTGTAGCTACTCCCTGTCCTTCTCTGTCGCAGCAGCAGTCTGATTAATTAATCCCCGCTGAGCTATGCCTTTAAATATCAGACAATTCCCAGTCTCCATTGCTAGCAGTAAAATCAGAATCCACCATCCCTCTCCTGAATCACCTCTTCCCCCCTGTGTCATAAAGCCAAAGAGCCTAAGGACGTGTCCACGGTTATCGGGACTGCGAGCGCGATCAGAATGATGTGCCTCAACGAGGCTGTCCTGAGAGCGCGCGACTGCGCACGTGACCAGACGTGCCGGCGCTCGCGATGCACGAGGAAACAAATTAATTTGATTCCTCGCGCGACTGCCGGGTCACGTGGGCAGTTTGCCCCATGAGGACGAACCAGCTCCCGTGATGTCACGGCCACACCCACAACACGCCCCCTCACAGCGTCCAATAAAAGTGCACAAATCACTGAAGCTAGAGGCAAGCGTGAAGCCGCTAGCTTGGTCGTGCGCCCGCCCGCACCCACCATGGACTCGGCCTGACCCTACCAATCTGCTGCCAATCCGCATGTACACACAAAACAAACATAATTACCAGGTTTTGGACATATGACAAACCTGTAAATTGAAAATGTCGCTGTTCATCAAACAAACATTTCTGAAAATTGATAAACAGTGCGCAGCGTCTATCCGAACATCAGAGGCAGTCAGCGCGTTTTAACGTGTTCAGGTTAAGGGGTGTAGCGTTCCCCACAAAATATATTATTTGGCATTAATGTGTAGTAAAGAGGCACCTCCTCATTCATTTTCCACATTCTATTATTCTACATACCCACAGTGTTACCCTGCCGTATCAAAGCACAGTTTGAATGACTCTAAATGGATATTAAGTCCATGTGACTGCACTGAAGCCAGAGAAGCGAGGCTATTTGTATGCAGGGAATGTATGATATAAAGCACTATTACAAGTGTACTGCAACAATAAGCTTTTATTATGTTATTACCATGGAAAAGAGATGCTTAAGCGATAATGTGCGAATTGGAGCAATATACGCTGGAATAAATGGCTGACATGTGGGTAAAATTAGTATGGCCATAAAACTGGAACCACCCTTTAATGTTAGGAGGTAGGGTGGTGTAGCTGAGGCTGGAGCTGAGGATGTGGTTATAGCATCTCTGAGTGGAGCTGAAACAATGAGGAATTTTCAGGGTAAAAGGCTCCCCCACTTGTATACTTCTGATGAAAATAACAAGCACATGTATAATTGTTTAAGTATCTGAAGAGTCACAGCAATGTTGCTACTTTAAAAGAAAGAAGAAATCCCTGTACACGTGTAACGCGTGCTGGCCGCCAGGGTGAAAAGGTCTCATTCTGTGATAAATATCCGCAGATCTCCTGCAATTAATATTTTCACAAATTCCTACTATTTTTTTTTCGTGTTTGCGAACGTTTTTGCACAAGTTTCCAGTCCAGGGAAGTTGCTGCTTCCCCCAGATTGTTGGTGCGCAGTTATTTTATGCGAGGGGGGGGAGTTGGGTGTTGGCTGTGCGCGGGTTCACGAGATACAACAGTTGGAAATTGTCCGAGTCGGATATCCTGGGCCTGGGAGTATAGGATTGTTGAATTCCCCACCTCTGACGTGCAAAGAAAACCAATGCTAACCTACAGTATACACACGCTGCAATATTTACTAGGGGGGCTTTTGTTTTACTGCATATGCATAGCTATCTGCCTGAAAGGTTTAGTGACAGAGATCCAGTGAGGGTTTCATGCGGCCTGTGGTATGCACGGACTCCATGCATATCATAAATTTGACACAGTTTGGTTTGAATCCAAATTCCCTTACTCTCCTGGAGCAGAGGGATGCTCATAAAAATGATTAGCCTTCCCCACCTGAATTGTATAAATCTGTATTAATAGCAGTGGGGAATTAGCCTTTATCCTTTTTCAAGACATATCATTCTTTAGTGTTTATCACAGACACAGATATCTGCGAAACCACATTTTGCAGAATCACATTTTTTTTTTTTACGTCAGAATCCTCAATATCATAAACATGTGTCTGTTTTAAACATGTCATTACTGCCGCAGAGGCCTGTAATTATCAGCTCTGGGTATTCACTGGGGGTACACACGCTTTAAAAGCAACAATTAGCTTTGTACATATATGTGTATACATTTAAATGAGGAAATCAATGAACCATAGAGAACCTCAGAAGCTGTTTTAGGGCTAGAGAGAATTCAGCATCTTACAAGTAGCAGTAACTTTGAGTGGCTTAACACAATAAATGTTCTTTGTGCATTTCGAAATTAAAAACTGATGTTATATTTTTCAAATCTATACATTGTATACTAAATTCCGCTTAGAAATCCTTTTCTCGCAACTGTTTCAGATATAAATCTCTGCCAATTAAGCAATTTTACTTATCTGTTTACTTTCCTTTTTACGGCTTTTCCCATTATCCCAGCACTTAAACATTATCATTTCTGCACCTAATCTAAATCTGGGAATTATAAACATGTCTATTTGTGGCAGCAAATTTAGCTGAGTAATCGTGGGAGAAGGAAACTGAGTGGAGATGTGGACAATTTTTGCTGAAGTTTGCATACAGGCAACGTTTGCCCTTTTTTTCCATGACCTTTTATATATACAGTCATTTACTCATAAGTCTAGTCCAATTATGTGCAATTTGACTGTTGCAAATAAGATAATTTAAGAGAAAGCCGATTTGAATGGTTTAGGGTGTTTGGTCGTGGATGTTTTGCTGTGACCAAGTTGCCGCCGGCTTTCACCCCGCCACAGGGATATCTCGCCACCGGCCGCTTTGCCACCAGGACCATAGCCGAAAAACTTTTCCCTGTTCCCCTTACCCTAAACATCTTACTCCGATTCCCAACCCTAAAAACCTATTACCCTAGCGCTAATTACCTACCTCGGGTTCAATTTCCGGTGTCACCTCCTTGTGACCTTGGCAAGTCACTTTATCTCCCTGTGCTTCAGGCACCAAAACAAAGATTGTAAGCTCACCTGGGCAAGGACTGTGTCTGCAACGTTCCTATGTGCTGCGTACCGCGTGCTATACTGTAATTGTGAAGCTTTGATCCTCATTGGGGGAAAATCGCTATATATAAAATAAAGTTATTATTATTATTAATAAATAGGACACATGGCAGTTCAATGCAAACAGATCTCAATAATTCAAATAATAACAAAAGAATTTCAAAAGTAAAACCAAGGTTGCCAGATGGCTTGTTCAAAGATACTAGACACAGTTCTGAAAGGTGCGATGCACTCGAGGCACACAGCACCCTCTGCTCCATGCTGTTTCCTTCTCTCCTTGGCCCCACCTCCAGGCTCCTGACTCCTCCTCCTGATTGGCTGCTGCTGGGTAATGCTGCCCAGCCCCCTGGCAACCCTGCTGAGGGAAATCCCGCTGCCCCCCAAGCCGGTCAGGTCACTATGTCCAGAGAGGTAATACCGGACACATACATGTCAATTATTAGCTCAATTTATTTTACTGGACAGAGTGTTCAAATACATGACAGTCCGGTTCAATACTGGACACCTGGCAGCCCTACTTACCATAAAATAGTGTAAGTGGAAAAATAATTAACATACAAGCCAATTAATTATTACATTATTAATAATAATGTGTTAATAGCAACAGAGAAAATTTATTAATTTGTAAAAAAAAAAGTTATAAACAAAAGCCATGAAACGTACAAATGTAGCGGAAATCCGGTTTATTTTCCTAATGATATTGTTATCAGTGGTCACAGTGAGCTGCGTGGCGTGTTCTGCAATGTGTGCAAATGACAGGAAATTGGAGATTTTGTGACCATCTCGCGCGTCAGCAGTTACATTGAAAGTATAGTAAACAAAGTGCAAGATACGGAACTTAAATATTAAGATTAAACCCTGGCTGTTTCAGCTCATGTGAGAGCGGGCAGTAAAAGTGGGGAAAAGTGCTGATTCAGCGTGGGGCAAAGTGTGGATTCAGCGTGGGGCAAAGTGCTGATTCAGCATTGCGCAAAGTGCTGATTTTGTGTGGGACAAAGTGCTTATTCCGCGTGGGGCAGTCTTCGACTAAGATCCTGATTGAACTACCTGTGCTGAAGCAGGGATATCCTGAAAACCTTGAGGACTGGGGTTGAGCAGCACTTCCTTAGACAGTAGGGTCTGATTCCTGACTCCCAGCTCTATAAGTAGAGGAGACTTGTTAGACAATTGGTGAAGTGCAGAAGAACGTGCTGAACCCACATGACTGTCTGATGATAGATGCAGTAGCTGCAGAAACACCTGCCCCTTGTCAGAAAGTGAAAGTGCGCAGTCAGCTGTGACTGCGCCTCATATAAAGCTGCTTAACATTTCTCCATGGGAATTCCATTAATTAGCCATCTCATTAAAAGTGTCATCGGATTGGGCAGCCTGGAATAATATTGGAATTGACAGGAGGGAAGGAATTTATGAAGCTGGTTATATGATCCCCCTGGCTTTTATTGAAAGTGGTTGTTTGATGAAACATACAGGTGATCACCTTGGTATTTATTAATGCTTTGGGTCTTAACCCCTCTACTGCCGGAGATGTCTGGGACACATTGGTTTACATGAGGTGTAGCCAACTCCAGTCCTCAAGAGGTACCAATAGAGCTGGTTTTAAGGATATCCCAGCTTCAGCACAGGTGGTGCAGTCGAGGCCCGAGCCACTGATTGAGCCACCTGTGCTGAAGCTGGGAGATCCTGAAAACCGGAGCTGTTCGTGGCTCTTGAGCACTGGAATTGGCTGCCCCTGCTTTACATGTGATTGCTAAATCCCGGACACTAGAAGGGTTAAAAAGGCTGTTTCACTTAAAAGACTTTTCTTTTAAATTACTCACCTTACCCCTGTCATTGACTTCCTTAAAAAGACTTAAACTCCTTCGAAGTGTAAATGTTGTATCTGTGTCCTATTCAAAAAATAAATGTGTCTTTGTCTTATCAGGTTTTTCTTCTCCAACATCATCTGTCTTCTAGTGCTGCAAGGTGTCTTACGCCATAGC